>NC_134601.1:3807984-4124651 GCF_037038515.1 Microtus pennsylvanicus | reverse complement strand
GCCAGCTCATCGACCCTCAACAAATTCTTCTATATTAATTTGCACCTTAACTTTCCCCGAAAATTCACTTTATAATCTTATGTGCATTTTACGCTTCATACTGCAAGTGTTTTAGATAGCTAGGGAAAATGAAATGTCTTCATGTTGAGGTTTAAAAGAAAACTCTTAATCTGGGATGTTTGTGCAGATGACACAAAGATTAAAGTTTTGCAACCTAGACAGTGAAGTCAAGGGCAGCATAGTCAGTCACTAAAGTTGTCTCAACTGTTCTTGTGATACGACAGGGCTTTGTTGTTGTTGTTGTTGCAGAATGGAGCTGATATTGGGGAAGTTTCCTAGAATATTGCGGTTTTTTAAAATGTCTTCCAGAAGCTAAGAAAAAGTAGTGAAATATTTCGGTGTTGGAGTCTCTATCAGTAAAATCTGGACTTCTTCTAAGAATTGTCTTTAACAATGTGGTACATTTCTACAATTTATTACTCAGTGGAGAAAAACAATGGCATCATGAAATTTGCAGGCATATGGATGGAACTAGAAAAAGAATCATCGTGTGTGAGCTAACCCAGAGTCAGAACAATAAACACAGTATGGACTCACTCATATGTGGATATTAGATGTAAAGCGAAGGATAACCAGGCTGCAATCCTCAGCCCCAGAGAAGCCAGGCAACAAGGAGGACCCTAAGAGGGGTGCATGGATGCCTCTGGGAAGAGGAAACATGCGAAGTCCTGGGTAAACTAGCTGGGGGTGGGGCATGGGGTTATGGGAACATGAGAGATCAGGATGGTCAAGTTGGGGGCAGGACCGAGGGGGAGAGTAAAGAAAGAGATATCTTGATAGAGGGGGGAATTATGGGGTTAGAGAGAAACCTGGTGCCATGGAGACTCCCAGAACCCACAAGGATGACCCCAGCTAAGACTCCCAGCAATAGTGGAGAGGGTGTCTGAACTGGCCTTCCCCTGTAATCAGATTAGTGACTACCCTAACTGTCATCACAGAGCCTTCATCCAGCAACTGATGGAAGCAGATGCAGAGATCCACAGTCAAGCACTGGGCCAAACCACCAGAGTGCAGTCAAAGAGAGGGAGAAGAAATCACATGAGCAAGGGGGCTCAAGAACATGATGGGGAAATCCAGAGACAGGTGACCTGAGCTAGTGGGAGTTCACGGATTCTGGACGGACAGCTAGGGAGTTGACATGGGACCGACCTAGGCCCTGTGCATGTGGGTGACAGTTGTGTAGCTTGGTCTTTTGTGGGCCCCCAGCAGTGGGAGCAGGACTTATGCCTGATGGCTCTTTGGAACCTATTCCCTGTGGTGGGATGCCTTGCAGTGGGGAGGAGCTTGGTCCTGCCTCAACTTGATATGCCACGCTTTGTTGACTCCCTTTGGGAGGCCTTACCCCTCCTGAATGGAGCCGGAGTTGGAGTGGATGTGGGGGGGTGGGGATACAAAGGAGGTGGGGGGAGGAAATGGGAGGAGAGACGGGAGGGGGAACTGTGGTTGGTATGTCAAATAAATTTTAAAAAGGGTAATGGAGAATAAAAATGAGGTTTTCCAAAAAATTTTATAAATTGTCTTTAAATAGACAGTTGTTTTTCTTATTTGGCTGCTTGAGATGGGTCCGTTATCAATTTATCAGGCCAAAGACATTACGGTCTTTGTTTCTGTAGATCACAGTGTTACAGCTGGTGTCCATAGCTGTTCCTCCCTGCCTGTGCCCTCACCCAGTGCCTTATCTGTTCCTGGCTCTTGACCAGAGGGAGTGACTCAAGCATACATCCCTCACTGCTTTGGCCACTAGATGTCTGCTTCAACTAGGTTCTTTTGCTTTCTTGTTGCCCTAAATCACAGAACATAGGAGTATTAAGAAGAGATGTAGCCTTATCATGTATACACCTCTGGAACTCCCTTTGACGTGGAAACTCAGCTTGTAGTTGACAGTCTCGTCCAGTCACCCCAGGAGTACATGCAGCCTCCCTGCCAGTTCATTCAGAAAGATCAGCAATCCGAAGAAGCCAGCTGGAAGTGACCACTTCCCTTACACTGGAGACATTAGTGTTTTCCCTGGCCAAATAATTTCTCTAATTGAAATGAAAATCTCTAATGTGGAAGAGCATAGCATCACGGGAGTCCACTAAACTGTGACCTTACCCATGAATTAAACCGTTGATGGAATTTGTGTTCTCGTGGGCCAATCACCTCTACACACACACACACACACACACACACACACACACAAGACCAGGTTTTTACCGCATGTGCCTTCATATCCAAACCATAACACGACTTTCCGCCGACTCCGTATTAGAAACTTTTAATTGTGTATTCTGAAAATTTCTGACGAGTCAAGCAATGGCTGAGACACAGCCTGCACAGATAGGTCACTGCTCCTCCTGTCCCCTTCTCCTTCTGGCCTGCTGCACTGCCGGGACTGCGCTTCACTGCCTGCAGAACTGACCCAGCTGGAACTATAGTGACCTCCCTGTCCACGGTGGGCCTGCATGGTGGGTAATATTTGAGTTGTATCCCTCCATCATTCTAGGCTTCTGGTTATTCAACCATCTGAATTATGAATGCTTCTTCTGTGCTAAGATTTTTTTTTAATGCAAAATGAGTTCTCTCTTTTGGTAGCACTAAAAGAAAAACTAAACAAAACAACTGAGCTCCTATTGAAAACAACGTTTACACTTTGGGATCGTTCGAGTAGATTACAAAAAAAAAAGATGTCTTGGGAGTTATTCTAAAATATATGCAAATCTTAGCATGGTAGACTATGAATATTTTACAAGAAAAAGGGCCCTTCTGACAATGTGATGAAGAAATACAACTTTTGGGGCCTGGGGAGATTGCTCAGTGGATAAGAACTCTTGCTGTACCACCATGAGGATCTGAGTTCACGTCCCCAGCATACACATAAGAATCAGGCCCTAGGGCTGGAGAGATGGCTCAGTGTTAAAAGCACTGCCTGCTCTTCCAGAGGTCCCGAGTTCAATTCCCAGCAACCACGGCCATCTATAATGAGATCTGGTGCCCTCTCCTTCACTGTAGGCATACAAGCAGACAGAATACTGTATACATAATAAATAAATAAAATTTTAAAAAGAATCAGGGCCTTTCCAGCCATGTAACTCAAGCACTCTGGGCATAGGAGGTGCATGGAGACGAGAGGAGCACTCAGGCTTGCTGGCTGTCCGCCTAGCCCCAGGTTGAACGAGAGAGCCTGTCTCCGGGGAATAAGGTGGGATGTGAGAGGGCAAGGCCGCGGGAGTTTCCTTCTGGCCACTGTGCACAAATGCGTGCACCCCTTACACTCATCTGGGATAGCCTGAGCGAGAAATGTTCCTCAACATCTTGGGCATTTAAATTCTTGGACTCTGATTGGTGGTGCTGCTTGGGAAAGCTTAGGAGATGTGGCCTTGTTGAAGGAAGTGTGTTCCTGAGGCCAGCCTTTAAGTCTTAAAAGACTGGAGCTATTTCGAGTTTGCTCTCTGCTTCCTGATTTTGGTTTGAAATATGAGCTCAAAACTCTTCCTACCACCTCTAGCCTCATAATTACATAACATCGTGGATAATTATCCCTCTGGAAATAGACACGAGTTGAAAGCTTCAGTTTTTAAAACTTTAAAAAAGATGCATTGATTTTTATGTGTGGATGTTTTGCCCGCATGGTGCAGTACCCAAGAAGGCCAGAAGAGGGCATCATATCCCCTAGAATTGGAGATAAGGGTGGTGGTGAGTTGCCATGAGTTTTGTGAGCCACCACATATAGATTGAAAACCGAACCTGGATCCTCTCCAAAAGCAATCGGTACTTTAACCACGAAAATGTCTATCTATCCCCCGGCAGCTGTTCAGCCTACGTTCTTATAAAACCCAGGAACACCAGTCAAGGGACGGCACCACATACAATGGGCTGGGCCCTCCCACATCAATTGCTAACTTAGAAAATGCCCTACAGGCTGGCTCATAACCTGATCTTATGGGGGTATTTTCTCAATTGAAGCTCCTTCCTCTCAGATGACTACAGTTTGACAAATTTGCCTAAATCTTTCCAGCACAGAGTTGAAACTAGGAAAAACAAAAACAAAAACAAAAACCTTTTCCCTCCCCTTTTATGACTCAGGTATCCTTTTGCCTATATTCAGGCCTTCCTTGTCACCTGCTATTATCTCAAACTGTTTCCTTTCTATAATACTTGTACTTTTACAGACATGGTAAAGGGAGAATAATGTTCCAGATTTTAGCCAAAGTAGCCCGTTTCCAGCAGACCGCCAGTATATCATTCTGTGTTCTAAAGCCCACAATCAGACAGTGTTTACTGAGACTTCCAACATCTTCAGTAAGGGAAAGGTCAGACTACACCCAAACGTAGAGGTCCACTGTGGGTCTTGTTTGCTTCTGCCCTCTCCCCAGCGTTGCCTAAGCTTAGAGCTGTCAATGGGAAGGCAGGCAATTCTTCTCTGCTTCCCTAGGAAACTAACACGGCGGCTGTCACCTGAACAGACTCCAGCACACAGATCCGAAATGAGGCAGGGTGGAGCCCCTGCAGGGGACATGCCAGCGAGTAGACGTCATCCTCCAGACAGTCCTGGGAGAGAGAGCCTCCTTGATGAGTGTGCTCTGCTGTGCGTGCTTAGGGGAAGACGGAATGGACAGGTAGGCCTGGCCACAGCACGTGTGGAACTGTCCGAGAGCCGCCACTGCAGTCCCACGGCCCCTTTTGTAGGAAATACGATTTGCGGGGCTGGAGAGATGGCTCAGTGGTTAAGAGTACTGACTGCTCTTCCAGAGGATCCAGGTTCAGTTCCCAGCACCCACATGGCAGCTTACAACTGTCTAAAGATCCAGTTCCAGGGGATCTGACACCTTCACACCAATGCACATAAAATAAAGTTAAATAAACCATAATTTAAAAAAAAAAGAAATACGATTTGCTCAGCCTCAGTGTCACTAGCTTAAAGGAGATCCTCTAGCAACATGCGAGGCGAGGTGTGTCCTTCACATTCGTCTGAGCAGACAAGAGAATGAGATAAAAACGCAGGGTGAAATGGAGATGTTGAAATGTCGCTTGTGACTATGGAACAAATGGGACATGAGTGAAGAAGACAAAAGCAAACCAAGCCCTTGTCCCTGGGACCAAGCCCTAAGGTGAACGCAAAGAACTGGGTAGTAAAGCGGAAAATGGTGAGGTAAAAGGTGTGGATGCTATCTGTCCCCGCACACCAAATCCAACGCTTGGAACAGAAGAAGAGAAAAGATCACAATTTACCATGGAGACAAAGAAACTGACAGTGGCCCTCATTAAGAAACCGTGGTCATTAGGGAATATGCGGATTCCAAGCTGTTTGAATTGAGAAAAGGTTTTCAGCAGGCCTAGGAAGGAAGTCATTAGTAATTGGTTCGCGAGGCTCTGGCATATGGACGTGAATATGAATCAGCCTTCAGCACATTACCGGCAACGGGACTAAGCAGCATAACGAGCCCTCCTCCTTTCCCTGTCCGTGTCTGCAGAACCTCCCACTGTATGAAAGAAATCACTCGCTCCTTGAGGACTGGCTCACGTGGGCCATTAGCAAGACTTGAATGCTGCCTGCCAACGTATCAATAAATTATAGCGATTAGAAAGCCATTGGAGGATCAGGTGATGTTATGAGAGCTGCGGATGTAGGAGGCAGCTTTTGATGCCGATTTACCAGGCCAGATAGAACTGTGATTACTAAGACCCCCCTCCCAATATTTAACGCAACGGGACCCCAGAGGAGGTTTTGGTCCCTAGTGGCTTTATTAGGTTCCATATTAAAGAGAACACAAGATCTTTGGGGTGCAGGAAGTTCTCTCCAACCCAAATGACATGAATGAAAATGAATGAAATTTATGCGCTGGCAATGCTGAAGTCTGCATGGGCAGCCCGTATATTGCAGTTCTGTTGAACTTGTCCATATCGGATTTCCTGGTCTAAGCTGATGAGGACGACTGACCAGGTCTCTTCCTCCAAACGAACCACTGCACAAACCAAGGCTGCAGTCTGAAGGCGGCCAAAAGGACACGAAAAGCAGGAAACACCAAGAGCTACCCATTCTAGCGATCAGGAAGGGCACACAGTGGAACCTGTGCCATGCTGGTGTGCTCAGGAAGCACTGGTAGAAAACTCAATGGTGTCTTAGTAAGTCTCCCCAAGGCAGGAAAGATTCGAAGGTGCATATCCTTCCAATGGCGTCCTTCTTGTGCTGGAATCGAGCGATCTTATACAGGGGGACTCCCCCAACCATTCCTCACAGGGTAGCCACACAGGGCAACGGGAGGTGCCACAGGGAGCCGCAAGCATGTTGGCCTTCTAATAACGTAAAGGCCACGCAGGATTTGGTAGCCACTGGGATGGAGTGCACATCAATCTGTGGGTATTTCATGTAAGCCAATAGGAAGTTGACAACAGATATGGAGATCAAAGAGCACAAGAAATCTAAGCCCATCGGAACTAGGGGGGGCGGGACCCCCCATGCTCTTTTGTGGGTAGCCCCCCATGCTCTTTTGTGGGTATACTGCTTATCTTTTCCCTCTCGGAAAACTCCTAGGATTAAAAGTGGTTCTGAGGAACAGTCTACACCTCAAAGACACTTTACTGTTTGTGTGAAGACACAAACAGTAAAGATAGTAACTTGCGGAGGGCATATGGTAACTGGTAAAGCTCCCATCCGGCTCCTGGAGAACGGCTATGGATTAGAAGGAGCTAAACACAGTGGTACCCGCTGTCGACTGTGCCAACATGGCTCTTTGGATGGAACAGCCAAAAACAAGAGATGGGATCCTGTGCTCCTTTACATCTTGTTGATGTTTTATTTTTAATATTCCTGTAACCCCTGCACCCCACAGCCAGTCCACCTTCGCCTGCAATGGATAGCGGTCAAAGTTCATAGCTTGCCCCATGGCTGCACACAAGTCCCGCTACTTGCTGTGTGATAGTGAACCTCACTTTATTATCCTTCCCACTCTTGGGGAAAATAATGCACTGTATAAACAGTGTTATAACCTCTTTACAGATTTAGAAAAACATCTGGAGGTTATACAAGTACATCTGTAAGAGCAATAATGGTATGTTAATCTATATAAGGTCCAAGGGTCTGGCACAGCTGTAAATTTGGGGGAATTCTTGTGGTTTGGCAAGATATACATTAATACTTGTGAGAGAAAGTCATTAAATTTATTTTTAAATTTTACTTTTATTTTATGTGGATAGGCGTTTTCCTGTGTGGTGGTTTGAATAAGAATGCCCATCCCCCCCCCAAAAAAAAAGAGAAAAAAGAGAAAAGCCGGGCGGTGGTGGCACACGCCTGTAATCCCAGCACTCGGGAGGCAGAGGCAGGCGGATCTCTGTGAGTTCGAGGCCAGCCTGGTTTACAAAGGGAGTTCCAGGACAGGCTCCAAAGCTACAGAGAAATCCTGTCTCGAAAAACAAACAAAAAAAAAAAAGAATGCCCATCCCCATAGGCTTTTTATTTTTTTTAAGACAGGGTTTCTCTGTAGCTTTGAATCCTGTCCCGGAACTAGCTCTTGTAGTCCAGGCTGGCCTCAAACTCACAGAGATCCGCTTGCCTCTGCCTCTCGAGTGCTGGGATTAAAGGTGTGCACCACCACTGCCTGGCTCCGCCATAGGCTCTTATGTTTGACTATTTGATTCTGAGTTTGAAGAACTGTTTGGGAAAGATTACAAGGTGTGGCCTTGGAGGAGGTGTGTCACTGGGAGCTGGTTTTGAGGTTTCAAAAGCCAGTGCAGTTCCTGCTTTCTCGTGCGCTCTCTCTCTCTCCCTCTCTCTCTCTCTGCCTCATGCCTATGGATTGAAATGAGAGCCCCACCCCCAGTTACTACTCCACCACCATCCCCACCTTCCTGTTCCCATGCTCCCCTGATCATAGCCCTCTGGAACGGCGATGCCAAAATTAAGCTTGTCCTTCATGAATTGTTTTGGTCATGGTGTTTGGTCACAGCAACTGAAGAATGACTAAGACTGCCTGCGTGTACATCTGTTGACCGTGTGTGTGCCTGGTGCTTATGGAGGCCGAAAGAGGCCATTGGGTCCCCTGGAACTGAAATTCCATGTGCCGTGAGTCACCACCTGGGTGTTGACAATCAAGATCAGGTCTTCTGGATGGGCAACCAGCAACTGCTGAGCCAGCTCTCTCGCTTGTGTCTCTAAACATTAAGGGGAAGCAGATACATGTATTGTAACGCGAGGGCCCGCTTGTTGGGGTTTCTAGGAGCCCTGAACATACCAACTGTCTTAGTCGGAGCTTCTATGGCTGCAATAAAACACGGTTGCCAAAGCAACTTGGGGAGGAAAGGGTTTATTCCAACTTAGAGTTCCACATCACAGTCCATTATCAAAGGAGTTCAGAATAGGAACGCAAACGGGCAGAAACCTGGAGGCAGAAGCTGTGAAGGGGTGTTGTTTACTGGCTTGCTCTTCATGCTCAGCCTGATTTCTTAAAACCCTCGGAACCACTAGCCCAGGAAGCAACCCCGAATTAAGAAAATGCAATATAGTCCTGCCCACAGGGCAGTACGGTGGGATCATTGTTATGTGATAAGATTTTTCCTGGGGAGACACTACACACGCCCACTCACCCCAGAGAGGGAGCCGATGACAGACCATCGTTAAGGTATCACCAAAGACCAACTCGCTAATTGAATGAGTTTTAATGACGTTACAGGAATATGGATGAGAGGTGACTTACAGGAGCAGAAATGACTCAAAGACAGCTGCTTCACCAAAGCCCACCCCAGCATGGGTGACAGCTCCCAGAGCTGGGAACCTGGAGCACACTGCACAGCCTGCAGGCATCTCAACAGGCTGCAGAGTGTCCTTTCCAGGTGACTCAGTTGTTTTAAACTAGTCTTCCAGGCAGCTCGGCTGGTTTCTGCTTCCGGGCAGCTGGTCTGCTCTCAGAGTCTTCTTTGCAGCTCGGCTTCTCTCAGAGGGACTCACAGCAGCTTGCCTTGTTTCCTCTTGCATCGGAGGGGCCTAGTCAATCAGGTCAGTTTGGGGGTCTTCCTGGAGTTATTTTGAGTTGTTTACCTGCTGTTATTGAGGTTCCTGCTAGAATGTTTCACTATCAGAAGAAACTGCTACATGACAGTAATTTTCTTAGTTGAGGTTCCCCTTCCCAAAGCACCCCAGCTTGCGTCAACTTAGTATGGACACTCGCGTGGCCGGCACATTTTTGCCCACCATCTTGCTCAAGTTGCCTGTTTTTTATATAATCTGATAGAAGAGGGATCATGTGGGATTGGACCAAAAAGGTTCAAGAGGCTTTTGAGTCAGATAAGATTCTGGTGGCACAGGCTGAATAATAGTTATACGTTCCTGGGTCCCAGGGCCCATTTGTTTGCAGTCCAGCTGGGGGTGATGGCAGAAACAAGTTCTTCTTATAGGGTTTGGGTTCCATTATTGCTTTGCTTTGTTTTGCTTTTTCGGGGGGCTTCCATTCTTGGAAAGGGGGTGGGAGCTGCATAGGTAGCACAGAAGCAGAAATTGCTTGTTATATATATATATATAACCTGGCAGCGGGTGGGCTTCATCACTGAACCTGCTCCAGTAGCAAAATAACAAACACCATAAAGAGATGTGTTGAACATCTTCCGGGTGGGGGCGGGGCTGGAGAGATGGCTCAGAGGTTAAGAGCACAGGCTGCTCTTCCAGAGGTCCTGAGTTCAATATGTTTTATTTTCACGTGGTGGCTCACAACCATCTGTAATGAGATCTGGTGCCCTCTTCTGGCCTGCAGGCAGTACACTGTATACAGAATAACTAAATGGCGAAGGAGGAAGTCTTCCGGCCAAGTCCCTTCTGGGAATGGCAACTTTTCAGACTCTGTGGAAGTGACACTCACTTACAGCAGTGTGGAGTCTTATCTGCTGATCCTGACAGATACCAAACATGCCAAGGTGGCACTGGTGTCCTTCCAAGCTACTGGACCACTTGCAGTGACTAAACCACATAGCCCTGGCAGAGAAGGCACTAGAACAGATCCCAGGCATCTTTGAAAATGTTTGGCACATCAATGGCACTGGTGAGCTGGGTACAAAAGAGGAACAGGCAATGGTAGAGATACAAATTCATATAGACTGTCTGGGTAAAGAAAGGAAAGGACCCGTTAATGGGATCACTGTGTGAGCCTTGAGGGTGGGGCTGGAGAGAGAGAGAGTTCTGAGGTTAAGAGCACTGGCTGTTCTTCCCAAGGACTTGAGTTAAATTCCCTGAACGCATGTGATGGCTCACGACCATATGTAACTCCACTTCCAGTGGATCCAACAACGTTTTCTGGCCTTTGCAGGCAACAGATGTACACATGGTACACAGACATACATGAAGGCAAAACACCCATACACACAGAAAAAAAATACTGTCTTCTAGGACAAGCTCCAAAGCTACAGAGAAACTCTGTCTCAAAAAAAAATACTGTGGTGGAATTGAAACCTAAGTGGGGGGGGGGGGGATTGGTAAAAACAGTGCCGACTCACAAGGAATGGCCACGAGCTTTTCCACAGACAGTTGCTCTGGCTTTGGGAGTGTGACTTTGTGGCTGGCACAGGAGCAAAGGACACTTGCAACTGCTTGCCGGGCCAACAGATACAAAAGCGTGGGAAGTACAGAATAATCCAGACCCTAACAATCTTCCTACGGCTTTCATGAGACACAAAGTCAGGTCCTCCTGCTGTCAGCAAAAGCTGATGCCTTCACAAACGTGGGAGCTGTTTGCTCATTGAACTATGAAGAAGTTATCCACTGAGTTCCTGGGAAATCAGGGTACAAATGGAGGAGGGCACAGACAACACAGATTGGAAAACAGCAACATTTACAAGCATGGCCCTGAAGTGCACCGATATGTTCCGTGTAGTGCGTCACGCCTGAGTCGTTACATTAGCCTAACAGTATACATAGAAGTCAATGTGCCTCGTTAAGTGATTGGTGGGTGAATCGCACAGGGCTCAGGCATATGTAAGAGGAAAACAGACGCGCCTTTATTTGTGTGTATTGTCACAGGATTTCTGTAATTGTTCTTGTATAAACAGGCCTCACCCAGCTCAGTGTTATAAGTAGGTGTCTATAGGAGATTAACTATAATAAGGACAGACCCATCTCATAAATACTGCTGTACAAACCTGGAAAATCAATGAAAATATTATATATATACATATATATAAAATATATATACATATATATCAATTTTGGATACCCAAATATGGTGATATTCTTTGACAGGGACAGACAGGGGCTCTTTACTATTCTATATTAGATGATACATTTGGACTCCATATTATAGAAAGAAATCTGAACAGCCATTTGATTAACAGTTTGGTATGCCCTAACTGCTTATTTGTGCTGACCTAACCCCACCCCCAGTTCAGCTGCCCTGGAGGAGAGAGGACAAAGCGGGTACCAGCAGATACTAACTAGATTCACTGTTCCGATAAGCACCTGAGCCAGGCACCCAGAGTTAGAGGGGAGAGTGCAGGGGCTGATAAGGAGACAGGCGCAGCGCAGATGCCTCACGTCTCCAAGATGGGGCTGATTAGCTGACCAGAGGCAAAAATCTGGACTCTGGAGCAATTGTTTTTCCATCCTTTCTTCCTCTAAAATCTACGGACTGGAGATGAGAATCTTTAAAAGATAGTCATTCCCAGGCCAGCAAGATGGCTCAAAATGAGTAATGGCTCTGGCAGCTGAGTCAGGTGACTTGATTTCCGGCTCTTAGAACCCACATGGTAGAAGCTGAGCCATGGTTCAGGCGCGCCATTTTCTGATACCCGTTTGCTCACCACGGCGAACAAATTCTCCCATATATCATACACGCCACACTCCTACACACACACACACACACACACACACACACACACGCACACATACACACACACACAATGCAAAAATAAAATAAAACCTCTGTCTTCCTAGCTGTCCAGCTCTCAGAATAAAATGCAGAGGTTAAATTTCTGCTTGTTTGTTAGCATTTGCAGTAAGAGCCCCCCAAATTCTGGTGCTCCAATGATATCTTCACTTGCCTTATAATTCCACAGAGGTTATTTTGATGATTTTATAAAAGGATTGTTAAAATAATAGCAAAAGAATTTAAATAAAAGGCCCCCTATGCAGGTAAAAAAGATGCTTTCCAAACCAAACTCATAAGGTTATTGAAGAAAATGCCAGTTCATGGGCCAGGGAAGCAGTCAAGATATCTCCCACACTATGAAGACAACTGTTTCTTCAGCCAGCTGTGGTGACCAAACTTGGCAGGAAGTTGCTAGTGTCAAAGACAGAACATGCTCTGGATATAGGCCATGTGGGGAAAAAGCTTGGGGCCTGAGTTCAATCCCCAGTACAGATACAAAGCAAAACCCAGCAAAAACATGCATACCAAAGTATAGGGCAAAGTCATCTCTAAGAGGGCTCAGTATGGATAGCTATATACATACAGTTCTTTTTGTCTTGAAAAACCTTAAATGGCTGAAGGACTTAATAATAGCATAGACATTTAGAAGTCTATGATGCTTCTGCATGTTGACTGGGCTTTCTGTTCGGCAACCTAGGCCATGACTCTTGATTGGTATTTGTGATGCCCTGGGAGTAAGCATTCATTGTTGTAGTTTGTGCTGTTGCTGGGTTTCAGTGTCCCAGGGTTTAGCTTTAACACACAAAACAAAAGGAATCGATCACAAATCCCTCTCCAATGATCAAAAGAAAAGTGGGCTAAACAAAAGTAAGAGCCAAAAACCCCACAAAACTGGGGTGGGGAGGAGTGTAGTGCAGGGAGTCTAGTTCTCCAAATTCTAGCCAAAGGAACAGCATTCTGCAGAGGTTACCATGTAGTTGTTTTATGCATCAAGGCTAAGGCCCACATTGCAACAAAACAAAGTCTTCCCACGGGCTGACAGAGCTCGCAGTGACCCTCAACATTTCTGATAAGGACAAGGATGGAGTTCATTCTTATCAAGGTCCAGCTTACACTTGTCCTGTTCCGGACACCACGCAAACTCCCTAAAACAGGACTTAGGGTACGTGATAGGGAAGTGGGTAGGGACAGTGAGTAAATCGCCCAACATTGTAAATAATCTCTAACGAACTCATGGATCTTTCAGACTGGACTTCTAAGGTTGGGCGCGGGGGGCATTCCAGTTCAAAGTCCGACAATTCTTCTCTATCTCCCTGGGAAAATCACAAACGTGTGGTAAAATTCTCAGGCTGAGCAGAGACCCTCTTTTGACAAGAATGTAAATGCCCTCCTGAAGTAGTTTGATATTTTCCTAAACTGAGTGCAAACCCCAGGTTGGTTGCTCTAAGATGGCCTCTTGAACATCTGAAAGAGCAGCTTTCTTTGCCTCCAGAGACTTCATCTACAAAGGCCCTTTGTTCTCCAGGTCTATAGGGCCAACTCTGGGGTCACTGCACCCAAACTGGAAAGTTACTTTTGCCTTCTGTCCCTAGTTGTCTTTCCCCTAATCTTTCAATGGCCTATCCTTTTGACCTAGAATTCTAAACTCTGAAGTGCCTTTAACACCCCCCTCCTCTCCTAGGCTCATAGGATTAAACTTGTAAAAAAGTAATGGGCTTGTATGTAAAGAAAATGCAGGTGCTGGCCCCGGGAGGTCAGCAGTTCTCAATGGACTTTTGAAAATGACTAGAAAGAAACTGTGCCGTGGAGACAAAGACCCCTCCAAGCTCGTGGGTTTCATGCCAATTGGCTCATTTTAACCTACTGCATTTCATGGAAGTCCTTTGCATCCTTCAATTCCCTTGTTGCAAGGTGGTAATTTGAGAAGGAAACTTCCCTCAGGGCCGGCCTGGAAGGGACAGCTTTCACAGCACTCCTTTCTGTCTCTGGGCTTGAGCAGGGACCAGCAGGAGCTTTTAGAGTTCAGGAACTGGGGGGTGCCACCAGGGCTCAGAGATGTCCAGCATGACTGTGGCACATTTTTAACTTGGTTGTCATGCCTTGGGCAGCTGCCTTGCCACTTAGGCGTCTCCGTCCCTTGTTCATGTCCTGACCTTCAGATGTCCTTCCTGGAGTGTCACAGGGACACAGTCTTAGCACCTCTTTTGCACTTCAGGTCTCTGCCACAGGTAGAGACCTGCCAAGTTCCAACAACACCCACAGCTTCCATGAGCTCTGGTGTCAAATCTGAGACAGACTCTTGTGGGTGGTGAAATCTCACCCTTGGTTGTTCCTGTCACTCAAATGGATTCTTTACAAGCAAATTTCTCCGTCTAAGAAGAGAAAAGGATATTCCAGAGGACAAAAAGATTTTTCCACTGCGTTACTCTTCTGCCAAAGTAGGGGCCCTGGGAAAAAATAGGAATGCCAGAAAAACTTAGGAGTTCAGAATTTAGGAGTCCTGGCCTACACCAGAAAGAAAGACTTTCAACACATAAATAGGCACCTGCCTTCATAGCCACTGAGGAAATAAAAATCAAAAGCACAATGAGATAGCCTTTCCCATCACTGGGGTCAACAAGTATTGCAGATGGTCTGAACAAATCAGAGTCCTCAGACATGGCTTGTAGGAATTTGAAGTAGTGCATCAGTATTAGGAAAGAGTGGTGTTTGAGGAAGAATAGACCTAAAGTTGCCAAATGGCCCAACAGCTCGACTTTTAAATATATATCCAAGAGAAAGGGGACAATATAGCCACATAAAGACTTGCATATAAACACATTGACAGGGTCACGGAGCAGCCAGATAGCCCTTGTCACCAAGCCTGATTAGCTGAGTTTGACCTCAGGACCCACGGGGTGGAAGGAGAGACTCAACTCTCAAAAGTTATCCTCTAACCTTCACATGTGTGTTGTGACATGTCCCTAAAAAATAAGTAAATATAAAAATAAGATGGAATAAAATCAAAAAACTTTTTTGGTTTCAACTTTCATACTCCAGTGTGTGTGTGTGTGTTTGGAGAGATGGCTTAGCAATTAAAATCACTTGTTGCTCTTCCAGAGGTCCCCAGCTCAGTTCCCAGCTTTCACATCAGGTGGGCTAAAGGAAAACATTTAATCAGGTGACTTACAGTATCAGACGGTAGACAGAAGTTGCTGTTCTGCCCAGTCCCACAGCCATTCAGTCCCGAAGAAACACACAGAAGATTATATTAGTTATCAATTGTTTGCTCTATTAACTCAGGCTTATTATTAACTAACTCTTTTTTATTTATTTATGCAGTATCCTGTCTGTAGGCCAGAAGAGAGCACCAGATCTCGTTATAGGTGGTTATGAGCCACCACGTGGTTCCTGGGAATTGAACTCAGGACCTCTGGAAGAGCAGTCAGTGCTCTTAACCACTGAGCCATCTCTCCAGCCCCTTAACTAACTCTTACAACTTAAATTAACCCACAATTCTTGCCTATGTTTAGCCACATGGCTTGGTACCTTTTGTCAGTGGGGCATTCTTATCTTGTTTGCTCTGCATCTAGCTGGTGACAGCAGATTGGGCCTTTCTTCTTCCCAGAATTTTCCTAGTCTGGTCAACTGGACTGGCTACTGGCCAATCAGTGTTTCATTAAACCAATATAAGTGACAAATCTTTATAGGCTATAAGAGCAGTTTCACACAGCACAGAGGTTTAGTCCTTTATCATCATGGCAGGACGTGGTAGCATGCAGGCAGACATGGTGCTGGAGAAGAAGCTGAGAGTGAAGGATAAGGAGCTTTATCTTGATCCTGCAGGCAACAGGAAGTGAACTGAGACACGGGGCAGTATCTTGAGCATAGGAGACCTCAAAGCTGACCTCCACAGTGACACACTTCCTCCAGGTCATTGGGCTTGCAAGACATGTGCCTTTACCCCCATGAGTCATCTTTAAGAGCCATTCTCACATGTTTCTCCCAGGTATATGTGTATGTGCATAAATTATATATACATATTTTAGATGTGAAAAACACAGTTTGAGGGATGATTACCATACTTTTTAATTCAAATCTTGCCTATGAGAAACTGAGTCTAGATACAGGTTAAAAAGTAATGGTTCATGATGGTAATAGCTCTAGCAAAGGATCAGTGGCATCCTGTAAGATAACTATCTAAGGCCTTTGTAGGCTATTCAGGCAAAGGAGAAAGGAGTTCCTCAGGTAAGTGTGGAAGGGTTGATACTTTTACTGACAAAGACATCTTGCAGTATTTAGGAGTGTGCAGTGAACTGAATGGGCCCCTCTCAAGTTTATTTGTTGAAATCTTACCCCCCATTGTGATACAATTAGGAATTAGGACCATTAGGAAATGATTAGGTCATGATTTTGAGGCCTTCATGAATCATTTAAGTACCCTTGTAAAAGGAACCTCAGAGAGCTCTGTCATCCACATTCTGTCGCATGAGGATAGCACAGGGAGCCAGTACTCTGAAACCTGGAGAGAGGGCCCCCAGCAAAACCTCATCATGTTGGCATCCTGATTTTGGATTTCCAGCCTCCAACACTGGGAAAATCCTAACTCACTCAGTCTATTTTAAATTTTGCTTTATTTTGGCAATCTTTTCTAACACAGGGGTCATTGTGTTCAGGTTCCCTGAATGCAACTGTAGATTCCTATTTTAATTTTCAGTATCCCATTTCTTCCAGTAACATGATATTAAGAATCTCCATAAGCCTGTAAATTTAATTTGCATTTTATTCAGTCACTCCAGGATTAGACTCTGTGTATATTGTTATTGTTGGTTTGTTGTTGTTTTTCATGGAGGATAGAGGACCTTAGGGTTGGAGATGCTGCTATTCAGTCTGATGAATTAAATACAATGGATTTAACTGGACCCCAAAGTAGCAGGAGCCAGGAGACAGTGCTAAAGAGCTAAATTCTAGTTACATATTAGGCAGCAGTGCCCATGTGGCTGACCCACAATGGGCAGCACAGGCAAACTGAATTTTATGGTGGCGTCACAAGTATACACTTTTGGTACTAGAAAATCAATCATGGTATTTCCAGGCATGAAATAGATAAGAAGTCTGCGGAATTTTTGCTCATCTCTATAAGCAGAAAAACTCTCAAACAAATGAAAGAAAAGCTCCACTGGACCATTGCAAAAGGGCATCTCAGCCTAGGAACAAACTTCCAGACTTGAGCCAGTTTGCAGACCCAGAACCCTTCGAATAAAGGGATGACCATGTTTCCCCAAGGAAGAACTTTGATAAAAACAAAATACCCAGGAGTTTTGCTGTTGATCTTTCTCCAGTACTTCTCCAGCAGAACTTACAGCCTTTTACAAGGGTAACTTGCACACTGGGGCACTGGGGGGGGGGCAGTGATACGGAGAACAATATAAATTATAACAGCCTAGCTCAAGAAGATTTAGAGAGGAAAAATGATAAAAAGTATCCTAGAGATCATTCTTTTTTTTAAAGTTTCCAAATGTTTTATTCATGGAATTAACAGATATATATTTATATATGTTTAGTGTAGAATTAAGAAGACAAGTTTCATAACGATTTTTCATCTACAACTTTGAAGAATTATTCAGCTTTCTGTTACTATGTCAATGTCTATAATCTTTTTCCTTTTTATTGATTTTATTGAGCTCTACATTTTTCTTTGCTCCTCTCCCTTCCTTTCACCTCCCCTTCTACCCTCTCCCATGGTCCCCATGATCCCAATTTACTCATGAGATCTTGTCTTTTTCTACTTCCCATGTAGATTAGATTCATATATGTCTCTCTTAGAGTCCTCATTGTTGTCTAGGTTTTCTGGGATTGATTTGTGGGCTGGCTTTCTTTGCTTTATGTTTAAAAACCACTTATGAGTGAGTACATATGATAATTGTCTTTCTGGGTCTGAGTTACCTCATTCAAAATGATGTTTTCTAGCTCCATCCATTTTCCTGCAAAATTCAAGATGTCATTATTTTTCTCTACCGTGTAATACTCCATTGTGTAAATGTACCACATTTTCCTTATCCATTCTTCAATGAGAGGCATTTAGGTTGTTCCCAGGGTCTGGCTATGACAAACAAAGCTGTTATGAACATAGTTGAGCACTTGTCCTTGTGGTACAATTGAGCATCCTTTGAATATATTCACAAAAGTGGTATTACTTGAGGAAGGTTGTTTCCTAATTTTCAGAGAAATCGCCACACTGATATCCAAAGGAGCTGTACCAGCTTGCATTCCCACCAGCAATGCAGGAGTGTTCCCTTTTCCCCACAACCTCTCCAGCATAAGTTGTCATCAGTGTTTTTGATCTTGGCCATTCTTACAGATGTAAGATGGAATCTCACAGTTGTTTTGATTTGCATTTCTCTGATGACTAAGGATGTTGAGCATTTCCTTAAGTGTCTTTCAGCCATTTTAGATTCCTCTGTTGAGTATTCTCTGTTTAGGTCTGTACTCCATTTTTACTGGATTATTTGTTCTTTTGACTACCAATTTCTTGAGCTCTTTGTATATTTTGTAGATCAGACCTCTGTCTGATGTGGGGTTGGTAAAGATCTTTTCCCATTCTGTAGGCTGTCGTTTTGTCTTGTTGACCATGTCCTTTGCTTTACAGAAGCTTTTCAGTTTCAGGAAGTCCCATTTATTAATTGTTTCTCTTGGTGTCTGTGCTACTGGGGTTATATTTAGGAAGTAGTCTCCTGTGCCAATGTGTTCAAGTGTACTTTCCACTTTCCTAGAGATCATTCTTGTGATATTTTGGCAAAGAATGTGGTTGCTCTTGGCCCTTGTTCCAAAAATCTGCCTGAGACCAAATTGAGGGGTTTTGGATGAATGGCAATGGCAGAAGAGATTCCAAGAATATTGGCTGTGTCACATGGGGGTCATCAGTGGTCACTCTTATGCATCTCTATAATGGAAAGGAGTAAGGTGCACAAACAAAATACAAAACATACAGCTTGAGGAAAAAGGAGCACCAGGAGAGATAGAAAGAAACAGACACACAGATAGGACCTAGCATGGGCTTTTCAAACCTCCAAGACAATCCCCAATGGCATACTTCCCTCAACAAGGCTACACCCACTCTAACATGGCCCCACCTCCTAATCCTTCCCAAACAGTTCCACTCCCTGGTGACCAAGCATTAAAATATATGACCCTATGGGGACCATTCTTATTTAAACCACCACAGAGGACAACTTGGGGTCACCAGTTCTCTTTCCACCACGTCAGGACTTAACTCATGTTCTCAGGCTTGACAACAAGTACCCTTCCTCACTGAGCCATCTTGCCTGCCATGATAATTTTTTTCTGCATCCATTCTTATGGATCTTTTAGTAACAATTTCCTATTTCCTTTGTACTCATCAAGGTGACTGTCCAGTGCTTTTTTTCCTGGTGGGCTGACCCAAACTTTCCTTTTCAGTCATTAAAAATCTCAAAAGAATATCTGGAACTAGCATTCTGGACATAGATGGTGTTCTATGGGAAGTCCATCACCACAGCCAGCAATTCCAGTGCAGTAGAGACCCCTCTGGTGTGTGTGCTCATCAAACCTGGGTGGGAGCAGAACTTCTCGGTACCCTAGAGGATGGCATCCTTCCTTTATTCTTTGCTTTTACATGCATGGGGGTTCTTTGGAGTCAGCTAGTCCAAGTCTCCTCTGCTGTTTTTGAAGATGGAGAGCATGCTTTCAAACTTAAGTATCTACGTCAAAGTTGGGTTCTTTCTTGATTAATCCTTCCCAGACCCAGATGACCATGAATCCTTAGGGACGTTCCTCAGCTACCCAGAGGCAATTGTGCGAAGCATCTCCTTGGGGAGAGCTGAAAAGAGGGGGCAGAATGTAGGACATTTGAGTGCTTTTCTGACCTCTGCTTATGGGTCTGGGTCACATGTCTGGTGGAGAGGGGAGGATGATGGTGGGAGGGGAATAGAGAGATCAGATGGATACAGGACCTGAGTTCGAATCTCCAGGACACATATAAAAAGCTGACACAGTTGCAGGTGCCTGTAGCCCCAAAATTACAAGGCTTGGGAGCAGGAGGAAGGAGGGAGATGTGAGAATATAAGGGGAAGGAGGTTCGAAGGAAGGAGTGCGACAGAAGGGGATGGGGCAAGGCAAAAGTGAGGAGAGAAAGAGAAAAGGAGGTGGAGGATGGGGGAAGGAATAGTAAAGGACATCTCGAGCCCTCCCTGTACCCCACATTAGTATGGAGATGTATGTGTGTAATATTATAATCCAAACTGGGGAGGGAGGTTGAGGCAGGAGGATTGCAAGTTCAAGGCCCACCTAGGCTATATAGCAAATTCGTGCCAGCCTAGTGAGACCTGTCACAGAAGAACAACAAATGTAGGCAGTACCAGAAGGCCTGAACTTTCCCATGTCTACAGCTGGGCCTGACTTCCGGTTTCTTAAAAGGACAATGAGGGAGGCAGCCCATACTAGGCCTGAGCCAGTCTCCACAGTACACAAGGCAGTGACCAAAAAAGACAGTTCCTGTAATCTCCCTAAAACATACCCTGCGTTGTTCAAATATGTCCCCCGAATGGTAAAACTATAATGACAGTCAATTAAAACTGTACTAATGTAGCTACAGCCTGCTTAACCAATCATGTTTGTGATGACCTGTCTGTTCCTAGAATCCCTCTAACTGAGCTTAAAAGGGGCCTGTGTGCTCCTTTCGGGGTTGCCATTTTGTACAGGTGGTGGCCCTGCTTGCTGGAATAAAGACTCTTTGTCTTTGCATAGTATTGGCGTCTGGGGCCTTCCTTCAGTGATTCTTGGACCCAAGATGGAAGAAGAGGACTGGGTCTAGAAAGTTGTTCTCTGGCCTCCACAAGCATCCCGTGGCCCACGAGCACCTAGAGTGTCTCTCTGACTCTGTCTCGGTCTCTCTCCCACAACACAAAGAACAATATACGTGTTATTTTACATCTCCCACGAAGCAGGAGTCAAGGGCAAATTTTTCCTCCTCTCTGTGAAATAGATAACCCCGGTACCACAAAAAGATTAGCTTTCCATGCTGGCTTCCAGACTCTCTGTTCTGTCTCAGTGCTGTTTGTTCATGCTCCAGTGTTTTCTCACTTTGCTTTGGACACGGCACCCGCTATCCCACAGTGTGTCTTCTGATTTACTTGAGGACTGTTTAGATGGTGCAGACTTCATATCCGTACTCATTTTATTATCAGGTCTCCATTTTTCAAAACAAATGAACATAGGATTTTGAACGAGATTGTCACCTTTCTGGAAGGAAATTCCGCTAAGAAAGTGTTTTCTGCTTTGTTGTTTGTTTTTAAGATGGGATTTCACAGTGTATGCCACACCAGCACAGCCTGGATGCTGAGACTGGCGGGGGTGGGGTGAGGGGTGGGGGGTAAGGTGGTGAGGGGGTGGGGGATGCCAGGATTGAGACACGGAGGCTTCTTTTCAGGTGGAAGAACAGCAACCTTTATTTTTTCCCAGCTAAAGCTTTTTATACTGGGAAGCTTCTGTGGAGACCCACCGGCCAGAAAGAACACAAATATCCTTGTCAATTATAGAGCACAAGGAAGTTCCGCTGACGGTCAGGGGGAGTGAGGGCAGCTGGATCACAACAGGTGTAACCTTGGTAGCCTGGAACTCATTTGTAGACACAGTAAGCCTTGAATTCTCAGAGACCCACCTGCCTCTGAGATATGCATGACCATACCTATCTATGTGATGAGTTGTAATAATAAGACATTTACTGCAGTCTCTAAATTCTCTAAATGTGGTTTATACTTTCTATGGACTGTATTAGAGCATCTGTCATTATACTTTTAAGTATTAAAGGCTTAGGGCACACTTCATTGCTACTTTGAATTTTATTTACTAATTATTTGTGCTTACTATACAGGTGGCTTGTCATGCTTGTCCCTCAGTTCAGAAACTTGGTTACTGTCACTTAAGAATGGCAATGGTTTTTTTTAATTTGTTATATTTCATATTTTTGTGCC
The DNA here is from genome assembly GCF_037038515.1 of Microtus pennsylvanicus. NCBI lineage: Eukaryota > Metazoa > Chordata > Mammalia > Rodentia > Cricetidae > Microtus > Microtus pennsylvanicus. The sequence goes on along the minus strand of NC_134601.1, from coordinate 4,102,777 downwards.
TGTCCACATATGTCAGAAGAAGGAACCAGATGTCCTGGAGCTGGAGTTATAAGCGATTGTGAGTGACCAAACGTGGGTCCTCTACATGAGAGGCAAGCCTTCTTAACCACTGGTCCATCCACTCTAGCCCTGGTTTTGTATAAGTTTATCTTATTTTAAAATTTTTATTATTTTTAATTATGTATGTGGTGGGTATGTGTGTGTAAGTGCAGTTTCCCACAAAGGCCAGAAGATCCCCTGGCGCTGGAGTTACAGGTGGTTGTCAACACCTAACGTAGGTGATGGGGATTGAACTTTGGTCCTCTGGAAGAGAAGTATATACTCTTCACTGCTGAGCCATCTCTTCAGCCCCTGGTTTTATATCACTTTTGAAAAATTGATTTTTTTTTAGGGTTTATTTCTTCTATGTGCATTGGTGACTTTTTGTCACCTGCAAGCATGTCCGTCTGTGAGAGGGTGTCAGATCCCCCAGAACTGGAGTTATAGACAGCTGTAAGCTACCATGTGGCTGCTGGGAATCGAACCCATGTCCTCTGTAAGACTTAACTTAAAATCTTAACTGCTGATCCCTCTCTCCAGCCCTGGGTTTATATAACTTCACATGTTCTCTCTATCTAGAAATGTCACTTGTTCCTTTCAGCCTTTGTGTTGGCACATTTCCCTGGCCTGCCACAGTACCAAGAGCCCTAACACTTTGTTGGGTGCTGTGATCTAGCTGCCCTCACTCCCCATGACCATCAGCGGAACTTCCTTGTGGTAACTGACAAGGATGTTTGTGTTCTTTCTGGCCCAGAAGCAGTAGAGGTATAAAAGGCTTTAGCTTGGGGCAAAATAAAGAGGTTGCTGTTCTTCCACCTGAAAAGAAGGCTTCGTTTCTCAATCCCGGCACACACACCCCCACCACCACTTTTGGTATCCAAGCTGCGCTGGCCATGCAGTTGGGTACTCATTCATTCGTCCTTGATTTGTTTAAAGATTTTAGGCAGAAAATGCTTATTATTTTTGAGTGAATTTTGACATTGTCACAGAGTAGGGGTTTTTGTTTGTTTCATAGACACATTGTATTTTTTATTTATATCGTAGGTTGTGTTTTTTTCAGGCAGGGAGAGGTTTGAGATCATTTCTCTATCCAGTTCTGGTTGTCCTGGAGTCCACTGTAAAATTCAGGCTGGTCTCAAACTCATAGAGATCCTCTTATGTCTGCCTCCCAAGCATGGGGATTAAAGGCAGACACCACCATACTCTGCCTACATTTTATTATTTATTAATTGTTACGTTGACCTGCATCATAATAATGGGTGTCATTTAGATCTCATCTTCATGTGCTCATGGTCACCTGACAATCCCCCTCCCTCTCCCTTTCCCCCTCTGCTTCTGCACTGAGCCTGCTGCTGCTTCCTGTTGTGTATATATAGTTCCAAATCTAGATTGTCATATGGGAGAAATCACAGGCTATTTTGTCTTCTGTCGAAACACTTCAATAGCTTACCACAATTATTTTGTATTCTCAGTTGCTGATCCTTTCAAATAACAAAGAGAATTTGAACTTAAAATGACCAGCTAGTTCCCTGACCTTTCCCTGTGCTTAATGTTGACTGAGGTTCAAGCAGTCTTGCCTTTCTTCATTGAACTGTACCGTGACATGCTGTAGGGCTTGGTTGTTTTTCTTGATAATCTTTATTTAAGGTATTTGTCTCAGGGCCAGCAAGATGGTTCAAGGAGTAAAGGCTCCTTCCACCAAGCCTTTGGTACCTGTGTGGTGGAAGCCACAAGCTGGCCTCTGACCTCCATCCTTGCACCATGGCACGTGTGCGTGCCCATACACAAACACAAAGACACACCCTTTAAAACAGATCTTTGTTTCTGTTCTCAGAAGAGCCTTCCTCGTAGTTGTCCTCTCTTCTAACGTACATCTTGTAGGTTGGAATCACCTTCTGTTGACTTCACAAAATGAGCTAGAAACTTGTCTGCTTTGTTCTGTTTTATGAAATTATTTGTGTAACACATTTTTTTTCCACCCAACTGTTTAGAAGACTCTGTACCAGAAGCCTGTGGATACAAAGGTTTCAATTTTTGTTCTGATGAGTCTTTCCAGATACAAAACATTCAGATTCTCTGTTCATGGGAATTTCTTGCATTCTATTTTATCTCCGTTTTAAACCTAAGTGAAGTTTTTCATAAGCTTTTGCTCCTCCCACTTCAGCACTTTTGTTCCCATGGTATATATTCGTTCACTTCATTTTGCTTTGCTTTGCTTTGGAGTCCGGGTGTCACTCCATAGCCTCGACCGACCTCAGTCTTAGAGCAATACTCCTTTGGGCTCCGATTCCTGAGTTCCACGCATCATCCGTGACACCAGCTTGGGTCCCATCTCTTCTATCTGGTAATTGTTCTTTGCTGCTCGTCAGCTGGATGCAGCACCATCTGCCATTTCTTCTTTTTTGTCCCTGGCCTTAGTGAGATCATTTTTGAAAGGTCGTTGCCTTTGTACATGTCTTGAGGGTTCTTCCTGTTTGCCTGTGGCAGTCACAGTGTTTCAGGCCAGAGTTTAATCCATTCTGAGTTTCTGTCTTTCTGTCTAGTTTGAGTCTTGTACGTGTCAAGCAGCACTTGATGAGGAAGCTTCCATTTCTCCATTTATGTATCTCGGAACCTTTGTTGAGAAATAGTTGTTTATTTGTCTTATTTCTTGGGTTCTCTGTTGTGTTTCATTGTGTCTCTCTTCCCCTCCTCTCTTCTCCCTTTTTCTGTCTGTCTCTGGTTTCTTTCTCCTCTCCTATCTTGCCTCCTCTCTCTCTCTCTCTCTCTCTCTCTCTCTCTCTCTCTCTCTCTCTCTCTCTCTCCGCCATCTTGATGTCAATACAGCCTGTAGTATAATTTCAATTTAGGGACTGTGATGCCTCCAGCATTGTGCTTGTTTCATCAGGATTGATATTATTATTTGTTGGTGATTTTTGTGCTTCCATCTATATTTTTTATAGTATTTTTTAATTTTGTGAATGATGTCACTGAAATTTTGGTGGGGATGGCATTGAACCTATACATCATTTTAGGTAACATGGCAACTTTACAAACACACCCACAGGCTTGAGAAGTTTTGGCATCTTCTAGCCTTTCCTTAAATTTATTTTTCAGTCTTTTACAGCTTTCATGGTAGAGCTCTGTTATTTATTTGCTAAGGTTTATTTCCAGGTGTATATGGAGGCCACTGAAGCAGAATTGTTCCCTTGACTTCAATTTCACTCTGTTATCGGTGTGTAGCAGAGCTACTGATTCTGAATTTGGATTTCGTGCATTGCTACTTCCTTAAAGTCACACTGTATGTGTGAAGTTAGAGGACAGCTTGTGGGAGTTGGTTCTATTCTTTCGCCACAACGACCTTGTATTAGTTGAGTCCTGCTGCAGTCCCAGAAAGAACCCAGCGTGAGCATGGCTTATAGTCATTTTAATGTGTCGTCAGGTTAGGCTTACAGATGTTGAGTTTGGTTCCTCTGTTGTTTTCTTACTCTGTGTTGCTATCCAGGTGACACTGGATCTCAGAACACGTTGGCATAGGTGCTTTCCTTTCTAATTTATGGAGCAATTTAAGGAGAACTGACGTTAGTTCTCCCAAGATCTGGGAGAATTCAACCATAGGTGCAGTGAGTCTTGGCTTTTCTTTGCTGAGAGACTTTTTGTTATCACTTTACTCTCGTTGCTTGCTATTTATCTGTTTAGGTTGTTTAAAGTGCCCATTGTGTGTCCACAAATTTATCCATTCTTTGTAGATTTTCTAATTTATTGGTATATAAATTAGATCCATTGACTGAATTCTACTGTGAGACACAATCTGTCCTGAAAAGCGAAATGCACATCTTTTTAAGCATTTGTTTGTGAGTGTGTGTACACATGCACGTGTACATATGCAAGGGAGCAAGTATGAAGGCCAGAGGAAACTGCAGGTTCTGCCAGGAGACTGAAATGAGGTCATCAGACTTGGGAGCAAGCATCTTTACCCCTTGGCCATCTTGCTGGCCCTGAGACAAACATCTTATGGGGTTTGGGTTTTGTTATTTTGTTGTTGTTGTTGTTTGTCTTGGTTTGCTTTTTTTTTTTGACACAAGTTTCTCTGTGTAGCCCTGGCTGTCCTGGAACTCGCTTTGTAGACCAGGCTGAACTTGAAATCATGGAGATTCCCCTGCTTCTGCCTCCTGAATCCTGGGATTAAAGGTTTCTGCCACCACCAGCCTGCTGACAAACATCTTAAATAAGCGATTAGCAAGCAAAATTCAAGCGTGGGTGGAAATCACACAGCATGTCACAGTACAGTTCTGTGCACAGAGACAAGGCTGCTTTAACCTCAGTCAACTCCAAGCACAGGAAAGGGTTAGGGAAGTAGCTGCCCATTTAAAAGATGCCTTAAACCGGGCAGTGGTGACACACGCCTTTAATCCCAGCACTCGGGAGGCAGAGGCAGGCGGATCTCTGTGAGTTCAAGGCCAGCCTGGTCTACGAGAGCTAGTTCCAGGACAGGCTCCAAAGCCACAGAGAAACCCTGTCTCGAAATTCAAAAAAAAAAAAATGCCTTAAACTTCAAATCCTGTTCATGACTTGAAAGCAACTAAGAATACAGAACAACTTCTGTAACCCATTGAAGTCTTTCGACAGAAGACAAAATAGCCTGCTTTCTCTCATATGACAGTCTAGACTTAGCAGTTTGTGTACACAATATGGGATCCGTGGTTGAATTCTATCAGATCAGCCACTGAACTAGCATCAGTGTTCCTTGAACTGTCGCATAAACTCCTCATTTCTTTTTTTTTTTTTTTTTTTTTTTTTTTAGATTTTTCGAGACAGGGTTTCTCCATAGCTTTTAGTTTCTGTCCTGGAACTAGCTCTTGTAGACCAGGCTGGCCTCGAACTCACAGAGATCCGCCTGTCTCTGCCTCCCGAGTGCTGGGATTAAAGGCGTGCGCCACCACCGCCCGGCTCACTCTCATTTCTAGCCATGGCCTATTTATTTATTTATTTATTTGGTTTTTCGAGACAGGGTTTCTCTGTGGCTTTGGAGCCTGTCCTGGAACTAGCTCTTGTAGACCAGGTTGGTCTCGAACTCACAGAGATCCACCTGCCTCTGCCTCCCGAGTGCTGGGATTAAAGGCGTGCGCCACCACCGCCCGGCAAGCCATGGCCTTTTTAAATCATCTGGTTTATTCATTTAGATCTCTTGCATTGGGTTATCTTGGCTCATGGTTTGTCCATCTTATCTTTTTATAAAACTGTTTATTTCACTCATCTTTGCATTTTTTAGTCATTAATCTCTGCTTTGTTGTGATTTCTGTCCTTCTGTTTTCATGTTTGGCTCTTTTATAATTTGTCTAAGACTGAGGACCATCATTAGCTTTATTGAAATCTCTCTGGGTTTCATTTTGTGGGGACTCAGACCTGTATGCTTTTCTCTTTAGAACTGCCTTCACTGCATCCTGAACATTGTGTTTTCATCATCACTGAACCGTAGGGATTAAAAAAAAATCCACTTGCTGCTTTCTTTGCTGATCTGATAAATCATCAGAAATCTAGTGTCTGATCCCTGTTGGCTTGTGTAATTTCAATACTTCCTTTGTCTGTGCTTTCCTGAGTTTATACCATTATCATCTAATAAGATGCAAGTTTTTAGATCTAGTAAGACTTAGTTTATGACATAAAATGTCATCCATTTTGCAGATGCTTCCCCAGGCTGAGGAGGAAAGTGTGTACTCGTAGCTCTTGGCTATTTGGTAGAGTCTGGTGAATGAAGCAGCTTTCCCCTGATGTGTGGCGATTTCCTTGCCTGAATGATCTATCAGTGGATGAGAATGTAGTGTTGAAATCATTTCTTCTTCTTGTATCCAGATCTCCCTGATCCTTCCTGTCCAGGACCTCTTGATCTAAGAAATCGATTGCACCCATGTAGGAATAGCTTTTACGGAAAACACCTCTTGTCTCAAGAAACGGAACTTTTTCCAGATCTTGGAAGCAAGTTAATACTACATCTTGAGATTATTTAAAACTACATATGTAACCTGCTGTTCTAGGGGGAATCAGGCTGCTTAACTTGATTTTAAGAAAGCAGTGTAACCAATATTACTAAGCCCTGGATTTCTTATGCAATCAGCTTTTACTACCTAAGCTAAATATATTTTAATAAATAATATTAAAGTATGTATGTGTCCATGCCGCCGACCGAGGATAATGTATGTGTGTGTGTTGTGGGAATCATGTGCTGAAAGCAGCTCACTGGTTAAAAGCAAGCTTACATGACAAATGTCCCATAAACGTGGGAAGCAGCATAAGGATCCGGCTGATAACATCTCTCTGCAGTGTTGACTGCTATTATGGGTCAGCTAGTATCAGTAAAGTAACTTCTTCCCTTGCAAAACTCGGTTAAAGATTACTGTAGAAAAGAATTCCTCATTCCTTCCCCATACCGTGTTTTCTGTGCTATTCAGTAAGGACAGAGCAAAGCTCTTTGTTAGGGACAGTCAAACTCCATACATACGGCAGACAAACAGCAGACAGGCTCCACATCAGAAGCTGCAGACAGATAAAAGACACGGGGAGAGAAGTGGGGAACTCCAATCTGGGCTCACTATTGGTCTAAGCTACTCCGAGAAGTCTCTTGTTAATAGCCCAATGCAGTACTGACAAACGTACTTTACAGTTGTCACATTTTTTGACGGATTGTTCTTTTTTTTTTTTTCTTTTTCGAGACAGGGTTTCTCTCTGTGGCTTTGGAGCCTGTCCTGGAACTAGATCTTGTAGACCAGGCTAGTCTCGAACTCACAGAGATCCGCCTGCCCCTACCTCCCAAGCGCTGGGATTAAAGGCGTGCGCCACCGCCCGGCTGGATTGTTCTTTTTATTAAGGGGCAGTGGCCGTCCTCATTTCTCCTTACAGTTTTCGTCTTGAAGTCAGCTTTTTCAGCTGAGAGTATAGCCACTCTTGTTTGTACATAGATTCTGTTTGCCTGGGAATACTATATTCCTTCCATACTTTGACTTCTCGTCTTTTAATCTTTGACGACAGTGAGGTGAGTTTCTTGGAGACAGGACACAGTTGAATCTTGGTTTGTTTGTTTTTAAACATTTCTCAATTCTACATATTTTTTGGTGTTTGCACATTTTCATGCGGGTGTATTCACTTATGCATGCCTGTGCTTGTAAAGGCCAGGGAATGATGCCTTCCACCCTAGTTTTAAAAGATAGAGTCTCTCAGTGGACGTGGACCTCACTGGTCAGGCTAGCCCAACCGGCAGCAAGCCCCAGGGACTGTCCTGTTTCTGCCATTCTGACTTCCGGTGCTGGCTTACAGATAAGTGCCTTTGTGTCTGACGGTTCCTAAGGTGAGCCTGCAGGTTGAGCAGGCAGGCGCCTTACAGTCAAGTCCACTCCCCACCCCTCAGGCTGCGTATTTTCTACGTAGTTAACGATTATATTTAGAGCGCTCACTGCAAGGTAAGTGCCGCTTTCTTCCTTGTTCACTTTAAAGCTTCGTGGGCTCGCTAAGGTAAAAATGTTTGCCTCTTTTCAAATTGCTGTTTGTCTTTCTACCCTTGTAGTGAATTTTTTTTCTTCCCCACGCTCTCACGCTACTGTGGATCTTCGTCTTCTGTGTGTAATATTCTTCCTTTAGTGTCTTTTTTCAGGATGGCCGAGTGGCGGTGGATTGTTTTAGTTCAAGCTGCTCCTGGAAGGACTTCATTTCTCTTCAATTTCAAAGGAGAAATCTATCTACTGAACATAGTAACCTGAGTTGGAAACTACTGACTTTCAGAGTTTAAGATGTATCAGCCTGTGGTAATAGTCCGTTTGAGATCGAGCAAAGAAAGTCTCCCTTATCCCCGCGGCTTTGCCTTTCGACCTAACTCGGCACTTTTGTCCTGAGACTTCCAGTATTTATTCTTTGTTCTGCTCCCTCCGCATTAGAGCCATTAGATGACACGGAGAGGCGCTTCTCTGGTCATGTTGAGTTGCAATTCCTCCTTTAGGTTCGGGGAATTTTCTGCTGGATTTCCATGACTTTATGCGGTTAGACTCTAACTTGGTTCCTTCTTTTAAGCCGAAATTTTAGAAATTTGGTCTCTTCAACATGTCCCAGTGTTCCTGCAAGTTGCGGTCATGATTGCTGTGGGTTTTTCCCCCTGTAGTTTGTTTTCTGCTATGTGAAAGTAATAATTCCTCAGTCTTGTCTAATTCCTGAACATTTTTTTTGCTTAGTCTACAACAGTGATTCTCAACCTTCCTAACTCTGTGACCCTTTAATACAGTTCCTCATGTGTGGTGACCCCCAACAATAAAATTATCTTCACTGCTACTTCATAACTGTTAATTTGCTACTGATAAGGATCATAATGCAAATATCTGTGTTTTCCAGTAGTCTTAGGAGACTCCTGTGGAAGAGTGGTTCCGGGTCGCGATCCACATCTTGAGAAACACTGTTCTAGATGCTTCCTCTTAAATGTTTTGTGTGATGCATTTTTTTTCAGTGTTTCTGCCGGATTCGGTCTCCCCAGGATCTCTATTTTAATTGCCGTTTTTTTCCTTCCCCATCTACTTCACGAATCTACTTCTTTCTTCAGCTTCTTATTTGCTTTTTTAAGCTTATTAATAATTTCTAAAACTGTTGTCATTTCCAACATTTTGGTATTTTCAGATTTGGCCATTTGCTTTTTTACAATTCTCGGATTTCTTTGTTTTCCTGACTCTTATTATTGTGGAATTACCTGGAGAAAACTTCTTAGCCCACCTTATCCCAGAAGCTTTTTCATGTCCTATGTTTTTAATGTTGTGGTGGCTACAATTTGTTATATATAATATTCATATATTATATAAATATAATGAAATGTTTATATAATGTATATATTATATACTCCTTCCTTTTCTTTCTTTCTTTCTTTCTTTTTTTGGAAAGGTCTCTCTATGTAGCCCCAGCTGTCCTGGAACTCACAATGTAGATCAGGCTGTCCTGGAACTCAGGAAGATCCTGCTGCTTCTGCTGAGCTCTGGGATTAAAGGCATGTGCTGCCACACTCGGGAAATATTATATCTTCACTACTGTTTTCTAGGGCAAGGAGCCTGACAAAAAGGAGCATCACACAATGCTTAAACAGAAACTTAGCCCTATTGGAGAAGGAGAAGCCATGGGTCCATCACCAAAGAAAAGGAACACTGCGGACATGGCGACAAATCAAGCTCTTGAAGCTTCCGCCAATGTGAAGGAAGAAGGTAAATATATCCAAGTTGGATGGGCAGATGTGAGCATATTTCCAACTCGAAGGAAACATGTGGAATGATGAACGTGATGGGAGTTGCCGCAGAGAGAGCAACAGGTCCAAACAGCTCCTTGCACCCAGCGTAGGACAAGGTCTCAGAGGGGACAGATGCCCTTCCCACCTGGCTGGGCTTCTTCCTCACCTGCCTTCTCCTTTTCTCCACATTACAATGCCAGGGGTATCAACACTACAAAAACTGTTGTGGGCATCAATAGTCCGCAATGACACTGGCATTCATTCTCAGCAGCTTCTGGTAGAAGCAGCCACCCCTTTATTACTGATAACTTTCTGGGATTTCTTATTTTATTTTATGTGTGGGGGTGTTTTGCCTGCATGTGTATCTATGCTCAACTTGTGTACCTGTTATCCAAAAAAGCTAGAAGAGGGCATGGGATCCTCTGAGACTGGAGTTGCAAATGGTGGGGAGTGATCACGTGAGCACTGGGACTCAAATCTGGGTCCTCTGGAAGGATAGCCTTCTCCTCGGCCCCAACTTCCTAAAGCGTCTTGTTCTCCATAATCCGTTTCTTACTGGTGAAGCCTTATCGCTGGCTTTTTTCCCTTTATTTTCTTTTCTTGATTGATCATGTGATATTTCCTAACTCGGGCCGTGTAAGTCTTCATTCTAGCTCACACTGTCACAGAGCAGACAGGTATTTTCTGCTCGGTCTCCATCCCATCTCTACCACTTCCTGACAATGGCTCTCAACCCTGCAGCCAAGGTAAGGATGTCAGTAGGTAAATATAGTAGGCCACATTCATGCTGAGACAAAAAAAAATCTGTGTTCCCAAGCATGCAAGATACAACCTGACTCCTGTCCCTCGCCCACCAGGCTCTGCATCCCCCAATCCCACCATCTTACAGTTATCTGGACCCCAGTAGTCACCCTCAGAATCTGTGTCTATTTCTTACTATGCAATGCCTACATCCCCTTTCCCGGCTCACATTACACACCTTTCTCCACATCTCCACGGGCTACCTCTGTCTCCTCTGTTCTGCTCAGAGGACCCCTCCCATGGGGAGCACCAACCTGGTGGTCCCGTGAGCACTCTCGGCTGCTTTCTCTCACATCTCCGTCAGCTTCTCCAACATGAGAACAGCCGAGTGTGTCGCTCCTTTCGGTGTCTCCATGACACTGAGAATTCCACAGGAGCAGGGGACGCGCTTGTTTTCCACGTTCGCTGATGACCCCAGAAGGTGCTGGACATATCAGAACATGAGTAAACAGAAGTGACAGAGGGAGAAAAAGAAGAATTCACCTTGACACGAAAGGGAAAAGTCACCTTCAGATGTGGATTTTTAGTGAAGGTGTACACCTAACATTTTGACATCTATGACCTCTTTAGCTTTTCAACTTGTAAAGTATATCAATGTGACATTAAGCCTGGAGTACCAGGGATCTACGTTGTTTCTTCCCTGTCCTGCCCAGCTAGTTTGTACGTATGTTCTTGGAGCTACAGGGTATGAGGTGGTGTTCATCTATGCTGTATCCTGGGGTCAGTTTGTCATGGCGGAGATTTTTCTCTGGTGTACTCACCTCCTCTGAACTAATTTTAGACACCGAGGAGCACAGAGATGCCTATGTGCAGCCACTGAGGTCACTTAGGTCACAGCTTGTTTCACCACTTTGCTTTCCAGGAGCTCCTGTCAACCAGGATGCCCAGGAGGGGGTGATGGAGGGTGATTCCAAGTCCCCTGAAGTCTACCCGCAGGAGCGTGATGAAGCGCAGTTTAAGCCTGCGGCAGTAAATGCCACTCTCCCCGCTCTGGAAGATTCTCTGCCTGATGAGATTCTTAATGACGAAGATGGTGATGACGACGCAGGTGCAGGGGCAAGTGCCAGCCATGACACCGAAAGCACCGAAGATGACACAGAAATAACGTCTGTGGAAATTTCCCACTTCATTGTGAACCCGGTGGATCCAGAAGTCATTAATTATGGAATAAAACATGCCCTGATGTCAGAAATCCGTCGCTATGGACGCCGTAAGTACTCAAAGAATGGCTAGTAACAGAGACAAGATACACATCTCCACTTGTATGATTAGAATAACCCGAAACTGCCCCATGAGAGAGAGCCTTGGCCACAACCGAGGTGTTCTACATAATTGAGTACAGTCACTCTTTACTTCGACTAATATAGCTCAGTAGATCCATCTTGAATTTGCAATGTTGCTTGGTTAGTGCTCGTAACAACTGCATCCGTATCTGTGCACAGGCATTTAGAACACACACACGCCATTGAACATCTGTGACCATGAAGCTTATTACTGAGGTACACACAGATCCACTAACACCCATTGTCTTCATTTCTGTGAAATACTGAAGTCTTCTTGTATTCTCTCCAGAATATGGAAGGATTTTCAAGCTGCTGGATGAAGTGCGGGGACCCCTGGATATCCGCCTGCATTTCGTTAGGTTCGCCATCAAGGAAGCAGCAAGGTGGGTGCCCAGAGGGACCACACATCTTCAAGCTGTTGGCTCACTGCAGTGGTTGGCTGAGGGGTGGAGAACAGCGCCTACTGGGAGTTGCTCAGTCCCTGCCCCCCACTTTATAGTTCAGGCTCATGACATAGATATGTAGGTTGATGTCACTGGTATTCGGCACATCCTTCCAGGCCTACTCAACCTTCCTTTGTCACAGTTGTCTTGATCTGGGCACTGATCCTCAGTAGACACCTTTCCTATTGGCTAGAGGACACGGTACCCGGGATGTACTGACTATGCCCACAGATGGTGAGCCCCTGCTTTGGATCACACAGCACTTCCTGCTGCGCAGGTTCTTTGGGTAGCTCTTTTTATTTGTTATGTTTGTTTATTTTCAGGTTTAAAAGATACCACCTAATATATTATCTCGAGAAGTTACTGGAAAAAATGATGTCAGACAGCACCATCAGGAACGTCGATCTAAACTCAAGCACCTGATGCTGTTTGATCAACAATATGCAGCAAATAGTTTAGCCCTGAATATAGTAGGGGAATGCTGAAGCTGCCTTGCATCTGTTATCTAAGAGAATTAAAGAAAGCTTTTTTAAACTACTCTTAATAAAAGATGAGCTTTCTGTCTATGCATTTGTTGAAAGTGTAACTTCTTGCTGGTTTGCGGCTTTTTTCTCTCCCCTCTGCTGGTTGGTGTTATTGTCTCATCAGGTAAATATCATGGCAAGTCTGCATTCTCAGGCAGGTCACCAGTGTCACCTCTGATATTTAGAACTCTCTTCTTTGCCAAGTATTGCTTTGGGGCTTTTTAATTTATTTTTTTTGATTGTTTTGTTGTTGTTGTTTGGTTTTCTTTTCTTTTCTTTTCTTTTTGGATTTTTTGAGACAGGGTTTCACCATAGCTTTTGGAGCCTGTCCTGGAACTAGCTGTTGTAGACCAGGCTGGCCTCGAACTCACAGAGATCCGCCTGTCTCTGCTCCTGAGTGCTGGGATTAAAGGCGTGCGCCACCACCGGCCGGCTGTTGTTTGGTTTTCTGAGACAGGGTCTCACTGTATAACTCTGGCTGTCCTGAAACTTGCTATGTAGAACTCACAGAGCTCCACCTGCCTCTGTCTCCTGAGTACTGGGTTTAAAAGTAAGGCCTGGGTCTGAAAAAGCATGGGATAAATCCGGACTAGCTGAACATAGCGGACAATGAGGACTACTGAGAACTCAAGAACAATCGCAGTGGGTTTTTGATCCTACTGCACGTACTGGCTTTGGGGGAGCCTAGGCAGTTTGGATGCTCACCTTAGGAGACCTGAATAGAGGTGGGCGGTCCTTGGGCTTCCCACAGGTCAGGGAACCCTGATTGCTCTTCGAGCAGATGAGGGAGGGTGACTTGATCGGGGGAGGGGGAGGGAAATGGGAGGCGGTTGCGGGGAGGAGGCAGAAATCCTTAATAAATAAATAAATTAAAAAAAAGTAAGTGCTGCTATGCCTGGCATCCCAACAATCTCTTTTTCCCATTGTCCTGAGACAAAAGCCCTCAACAGGTTTTGGGGTTTGACTTAGTGAGCTATCTCCAGTCCTTTTTACTTAACCATTTGGGCTGGACCATTCCCTGACCTGTGTGAACCGAGCTGCTGGAATGTACAACACCTCTAACAACAAAGCACAGGAGTACTAAGAAGGACTCCACATCTTTCACACCATCCTCCTTAGCCTTCGTAGCACATTCAAGTATCACGTGATATCAAGTATTACTCCAGAAATTACAGAATCCTCCCCTACATGGTTGTCGATTGAAAAAGATGCAGTTTCCATAGTGATGATCTTTTTACTTCCACTTCCATGTCCACGGATTAATTTTGGGATCTCCTTGCAAAGATGGTTCGGCAGGGTCTAAAACTGTCAGGATGGGCAAAAGGAGTTCGGTGGTTTATCCCTAGGAGCAGCAGGTAGACCTGGATCTTCCCATTACTCCTTTTGTCACCAAAGACAGAAATGAGGCCGTGATACAAACTGCTCCATACACTTGGTAGTAAAAGACAGGCTTGCTACCTCCTAGGTCCTGCCAATTGAACTCCAAAGGCAGTGGTGCAAGCTAGAAACCCAGGCAACTCTTCAAACATGGTCATTTTAGCTAGAAATATTGGCACAACTGGTCATCCCAGAGTTTGGGAGGCAGAGGCAGAGGCAGGAGGATCAAGTGTTGGGGTTTATCCTTGGCTACAATGCAAGTTTCAAGGCTAACCCAGACTAAATAAGACCCTGCAAAAATATCATTTTACTCCTGTTTTAAAGCAGTCAATTTCAGTTATAGCAAACACAATGAGATGGCGCATTTCAAGAGGATGCACACTGGATGCAGTCTCCCACTTTAAAGACATTGCTGTGTGGAGTACCCTAATGGTCTGGAGGTCACGTTTTAGGTCTATGAGAGCTGGTCTTCTCTTGACACTACGTCTGGGAAAGGAAGTCTGTGCCTTCAACAAACCTCTGTGTAACTAAGAACAAATCTGCCCTTCTCCTTTTGGTTATTTTCCGAAACCATTGGCCTGCCTCCTGGAAGCCAAGTACTCCCTCTGGGATGTAGTACCCTCTGTGGTCTCAGGGTCATTTCCCCTGTTGGGGAATTGGGTACTGAGCAGTGCAATTGACCTTAGAGGTTAATCTTCACAGGCTCGCGTGTGATATCCAACCTGACACCGTGATCATGATGTCCCGTCACAGTGTTGAAGCCTTAAGGGCACCAAAGGTGGATGGCTGTGGTCCTAGTAGCTTACAATGTTGTTTTCTCCTGTATACGACCTTAGGAACTTGGACCTGCCACTAACCGGCATGAGCTTGGAAGTGCTTTTTGGGGGGGGGGTCACCAGTCAGTCAGGGCTTGACTGAAACCTCAACTTTGGTTTTGTGAGATTCCCAACAGAGCCCCCCAGTGCTGTTCATTTACAGACTGTGGTGCCTTAAGCTGTTGGGTGAGAGTAGTTTGTTATGCCGCAGTGAGGAAACTAATAGAAGTGCTGCCTACGTGTTGTTGGTGATTAAAATCACACAGGATTTTTTTGAGTATATTTACTTTCTTGTTTTCCTTATCAACTGGCCGCAGAGAACTATTCCTGAAGCCACAGATGCTGTACAAGACAGACTCCTTTTTTTTTCTGGGCCCTATTCCAAACTAGCAGATTCTTGCTCAACATTGCAGCACACAAGCCTGAGGTAAAGTGTTGTGGTGTCCCCTTTTTAAAGCCAAGATATGGGTATTTGTTCATCTTACAAGCACTGTCTCGATATGCCTTAGATTAAGTGATCACCAAAGTGTCACTCATTTCAAAGGCCCTGGTTTTGTTTGGGAACGATTTCTCATGCTCTATCCAGCAAGTGTGCTGCCAGGGGGTCTGGGCTGGTTTCCATTACCACATCAATGGGAATAATGCCACCAATTGAAAAGAATGGGGCTATACGTTGGTAATCAAGATCCCTAAGAACTACTTTAGGATGTAAACCTGAGATAAGAAGTGATACTGGGGGATGGAGAAATGGCTCTATGAGTAAAATGCTTGCTGCACAGACATGAAGGCCTGAGTTCAAATCCCCAGAACCAACACAAAAA
Source organism: Microtus pennsylvanicus (assembly GCF_037038515.1). Classification (NCBI taxonomy): domain Eukaryota; kingdom Metazoa; phylum Chordata; class Mammalia; order Rodentia; family Cricetidae; genus Microtus; species Microtus pennsylvanicus. The sequence continues at coordinate 4,087,448 of NC_134601.1, read as the reverse complement.
ATCAGGCCCAGTGACTTACATTAATGATCCCATTGCTGCGTCCGTGGAGACTGGAGTATCCCTGGGACTTTCCGGCTAGCCAACGCAACTGAATTGACAAGCTCCGGGTCCAGTGAGAGATGCTGTCTCAAAAACTATGATGGAAAATGATTAAGGAAGACACACATGCACACACTCATGAACATGTACATACATAGCTCAATATTCTTGCATACACAAAGTAATGTTATATTGCCCTTCTCCTTGTGACCGTCAGGTGCCCAGGAACACACTGGTTGTGAAAACAAGGAAGTGTCACAGAGAATCATATTGGTTCCTGGAGTAATCATCTGATTACAAAGACCACCACTGCAGTCACTCTCTGAGATGCATGTTATGAGCATCAGCAACCTGCATCTCTAATTGCCAACAGTGTCACAAACCGCTCTATGGCTGGAGTGTCATTTTCAGTTTGCTATTAGTATAGGTATGCAGTTCTAGTGGTTTCCACTGGGCCTTTCATATTGCAATAGCCCTTTCCCGGAAGGTCAGAGAACCAATGTGTGATAGCTGCCATGTTCTGAACATCTATTCTAACGATAGCTTTCTGACTATCAGGCTATTAGGATATAATTGAAGGGTGAGTTCGGGAGCCCGAGAAGGATGTAAGTGAAGCTGGATTGATCATATGATCTCTACTCTTACCCGTGAGCCACAGTTACATTGTGCTTCCCCAGACATGAGTGTCACTTCGGGGATGGTATTAAATAATCTCCGAATTCTGATGACTTACCATGATAATGTTATTTCTGTTTGACTGCACTGGGGGGGGGGGGGGGGTCCAGATTCTACATTGTTTCTAAGTGTATCTGTCACAGTTCTGAACTAGATTAGCGAGTGGGTTGCTCCGTCTTATAGCATTTTTTTTTCTTTTTGCTTCCTTAACAGAGTACTTAACACTGGGAATTTTAGAAGGAGCTCATATTTTTTTTTCTTACAGATTTAAAAGCTCACAAGACCAAGGTCAGGAGCTCACATCGGATGAAATCTTTCTTGCTATGTCACAACATGCCAGAGGCAGCATCTGGCTAGAAGAACTGAAAGACAGCCAGCCTCACCCTATTTTGTTTCGCTTTATTATGTCAAGACAGAGTCTCATGATCTTGTGATGTAGCCCTGGCTGGTCTGGCATTATGGTGACCAGGCTGGCCTTAACTCAAAGAGCTCCCCCTTCTAAGTGCTGGCACTGAAGATGTGTGTCATCACACCCGGTCAACCTCACTCTTAAAGCCAACCTGCCCTGCTGATTACTAACCAGAGCTAACATTGGCAGTCTGTCCAGGAATGGAGATCCCTCATGATATAATCATGTTTTAGAAGTGCTACATCTCTGCTCTGGAGATGTTGCTGGTTGTACAAGGCCCTCTGCTCTATCTTCAGCATTAGCAAGTAAACCTCAAGGGACACATTCAAACTATAGCAACTTCTTGGCATGGGTTGGAGTCATGCTGAATAAAAGGTGTCAGCTTTGGGGGCTCGTGGGGGCAGACTGTGGTAGAACAGCCTTTTGACTATTGAGTTTACTAAAAGATTATTAATGCTGTGGACATATAGACAACCAGTGGCTCAGTCAGGGCCTAAGCAAAGTTCAGCTCCAACACCGCAGGTAGGCAGACAGTACCGTGGGAAGTCAGATTAAAGTTTAGGCCTACATGGCAGAGTTAAGCGGGGAGCTCCTTTGAGGTATCAGAGGAGGCCGCAAGGGTTTTCAGCATGAACCTATAGCCAGGCTGTCCTGGACTCCCCGCTACCCAGGATGTTCATGTCTTGATTGTATTTCTCTGGAGACACCTGAATAATTCGCCCACCTTTATAGTGCATGGTTGGTTACTCTAGTGACGGATCAGAGATCCACTTGGCAAAGGTTGGGACGCCAGTTAACAGAGGAGTCATTTTGCACTGTAGCATGCATGATTGTTGCTCAAGGGCAAAGCCACAGCCACGTCTGGCAAACACAACAGTCACTAGAGAGGTGCCTAGGCTCTCCTTAGGAAATCAGTTATAAAGTCACATCCTCAGGGCATACCAAGGTGGCCAAACAGTTCTTTATGTGGTCGTTTACGCTAACATAGCAGTCTCATTTCGGCTTCAGATGTCTTTCGGTGAGTAGGCCACGCCTTGTCTGAGATTTGTCCTTAATTTAGAAGAAAGCATCCTTGGGCTATATCTCAGCTCACTGATCAACAGGCTGTAAAAAGCTCCTGTAATCTCTGGAATGAAACCGACTCCAGAGCCTTGCTATCTTAAGCCCACACCAGTGTTTAATTTAGTCTTGTTTTGCACTATTTTCCTCCCACCTTTGTACACCACCCTTAAGATGTCTATCCGCACAGACTCCTGGGGTCCTGCCTAAATACAGAGGGGGACATCCTGGAGATCATTCGGTAAAACACTGACACTCTTGTGATTCCTTTTGGGGGCCAGTGAGAGATGGCAGTGCGCTGCACCTTCTGATGAGGGTCAGCAGAGCTTCGTGAGCCCTCTACTCCTGTGAGACGACTGAAGCTCCTCCCAATGATGAAGTGACCTCGTTGGACAGGAATGAAGGCTGCATCTCTGCTAATGAGACACTAGAATATTTAGAATATTTATGAGTCAAGAGACTGTGCTTCAGCAGAGTTTGAACATGTGTGTTCCATTCCAATATTTGAAGGATTTTAAATTTACTTTTCTTTTCATAGACTAGCTTTATTTTTATTTATTTTGAATTATTTTTTTGTAATTTTTTTTAAAGACAAGGTCTACCAGTATCGCTTTGACTGTCCTGGGATTTACTATGTAGAGCAGGCTAGCCTTGAACTCACAGAGACCTACCTGCCTCTGCTTCCTGAATGCTGGGATTAAAGGCATGTGCCACTATACCCAGGTTTAAATGTATTATTTATGATTTACCAGTACAATTATATTCATTTATAATACACAATGTAACTATATATATGTACAGATTTGGAAATGATACCTCCATATACTTGGGGGGGGTCAGAACATTTAAAACCTCTTCTCAGAGTCATTGCTGTAACCCCGTGACTCAGAAAACCTAAGCAGGGGGATCTCCAATGCCATTAAATGCTGTATAGCCAGACCCTGTCTCCAAAGTACAAAAACAAAAGCCACACTTTGAGCATTTTTTTTAGTGTATAGAATACTGTTATTACAATGTCTTATCACTAGCTGTGGTTGCCAGGTTACATCCTGGAACTCTTGCGCACATTCCTCCTACGTAAGCACCTTTATAAGGCCTAACGAGTGTTCATCCCTTAACCTCGGGCCCAGTCCTTAGCAACCACCATTTTTTCTCTCTGCTTCTATGAGGTCAATACTATTTTTTAGTTAGAATCCACATGGGAGCGAGGTCATGCTTAGCACAGCAGCCTCTAGCTTCACCCATGTTGTGGCAAATGACAGAATTTCGTTTTCTTTTTCTTTCTTACAGAATTTCTTCTTCTTCTTCTCTCTCTATTTTTTTTAAGGCAGGCTCTCACTTGAACTTACAATGACCCTTCTGCTTTCAATCCCTGACTGCTGGGGTTACAGCACCCCACCAAATTTCCTTCTTTTACAAGTCACAAGCAAAGTCCATTGTGCATGTGTACCCATTTTCTTTATCCGTTCACCTACTAGTAGGACGCACTTAGACTGATTGTGGAGCTTGGTCATTGTAAATAATCCCACAGTGTTGCTAATTTCAATTCTTTCCAAGACAAACACAGCAGTGAGATTGCAGGATCGTAAGATAGTTGGGTTTGGTGCGTTTTTGTTTGTTGGGTTTTGTTTTGAGAGCTCTCCATCTTGTTTTCTGTAATAGCTATACTGATTTACGTTCTTAACAACAGTGTGTTCTTTGCCAAAAGTTCCCATTTTTGAACACCCTTGGCGACAGTTGTGTATGTGTATGTAGTTGTGTGTATGGGCACACTGTATGCACAAACATGTGGAAGCCAGAGGTCAAGCATAGGTTGGGGGTGGGGTTGTTCATTAGGTACCATCCTCCTTGTTGGAGTTTTCCAAAGAGTCTCTGACCTGGTTAGGTGAGGCTTAGTTGGCCAGTGAGTTCCCATCCCTCTCTGCCCAGTAGAAGCATTACAGCAGGCACCCCCACACCTAGCTCCTTGGCGTGAGTTCTAAGGGTCAAGCTTCCATCCTCATGCTCTCGTGGCAAGCACTTTACCGACTGAGCTGTCTCCGAGCCCCGTATTTCCTTTTCTTTTTGCTTTTGTTATTTTTAAATAAGAACAATTCCAATAGGTACTTAGTGTTGCAGTTTACCTGATGGCACAATTAAACTTGGGACTTCACTTTCTCAAATTCAGCTCCTGCTATCCTAAAAAGGTTCGGCTAACTTATGTGGATTTTTTTTTTACATGGAGCCTGGACATGACCACATCATTGTCTCCCTTAAGCCATCCAGCAGATTCTGAGACACCCAGTCATCAGTAATCGCTTCCTTAATCTGACTTCAGTGTTTGGAGAGAGCTTGATTGGAAGCTTGAACTCTGGTTCTCTGGAAGAGCAGTAAATGCTCTTAACAGTGAGGCATCTCTCCAGGCTCCAGTTTCAGCTTCCTTTCTGGAAACTTCTGGTGTCTGAGCTTTCTTTGGTTTTGATGCTTTTATCTCCCAAAGGGAATGCAAGATCCATGAGTGCAATGTTCCGTTCACCATCTGTTATTATCTCGTCTTTCTTTCAATGTGACGTCTGCAGACCACACACCCTTAGGTTTCCCCTGACCAAACTTATTGGGACCTGTTTCTTAAGTGACCCCAGGATCCAGAATATTCTCTACTAACCTGTCTTTTCTTATAGGATCTTCCAGGGGAAATGATAGAGGGTCTTAGTCTGGGTGCCCGAACTGGCCATCTACGATAATCAGATTGATAACAACCCTAACTGTCATCAAAGTGCCTTCATTCATAACTGATGGAAGCAGATGCAGAAACCCACAGCCAAGCACTGGGCCGAGCTCCAGGAGTCCTCCTGAAGTAAGGGAGGAGGGATTGTACCAGCCTTGTACCAGCCGGGGGAGTCAAGGCCATGAAGGAAGAACCCACAGAGACAGCTGACGTGAGCTTGTGGGAGCTCATGGAGTCTGGGCCAACAGATAAGGAGCCCGCATGGGACTGATCTGGATCCTCTGCGTGTGCGTGACAGTTGTGTAGCTTGGTCTGTTTGTAAAGCTCCTAGCAGTGAGATCAGGACTGGTCTCGGGTGCCTAGCTGGCTTTTGGGAATGTGTTCCCTGTGCTGGATCACCTCACCCAGCATCTTTGCAGGGGGAGGAGCTCAGTCCTACCTCAACTTAATGTGCCATGCATAGTTAAAGCCCCTGAGAGGCCCTCCCCTTTCTGAATGGAGATGGAGGAGTGAATGGGGAAGGGGGTAAATGGGAGTGGGGGGTGGGAGGAGAGGAAGGAGGGGAAACTGTGGTTGGTATGTAAATGAGAAAACGTTAATGAAATAAAATTAAATTTAAAAAGAAATTATGACAGGACAGGAGAGATCAGCAGTTAAGACACATGCTTCTCATACAGAAGACCTGGGTTCAATCACCAAAATCCACATAGTAGCTCTCAACTGACTGTAACTCTAGCGCCAGGTGCTTTAGCACCCAATTCTGGCCTCAACGATGGTGGCTACAGTGGTAGTGGACCAACATGCCTCAGTTGCAAGATCTGCCTATCTCCCTCCCAGCCTACACAGCACTAAGGTTACAGATAAGAGCCACCACACTTGGCTTTTTATATGGGCTCTGGGGATCTGAACTCATGTGTGAGCAGCAGATGCTTTACCCACTGAGCCATCTCCCAGCCCTACTTTGAATATTCTTAATTGAAGTTCTCATAGTATTCCCCTTGTTTCTCCTCTCTGAGTATGTTCATTGTATTTCATAGAGTTGGTAATAAATACGACAAATCTTTGTCCACTTGCAAATATCACAATATATTTTTCAGGTCATATAAATGTCTTATAGTGGGAAAATATTCCTAACCCCTCCCTCCTATTCTTTGTATCATCTCAGCTCTAATAGTTACTTTTCTATAACAGTGAGAAACACCATGGCCAAAGCAACCTATAAAAGAAAGTCACACATTGGGCTTATGGTTCAAGAGGGTTAGAGTCCGTGATAGCAAAGCAAAGACATGGTAGCTGGAGTAGCTGAGAGCACACAACTCAAACCACATGCAAGAAGCAGAATGAACACTGGGGATGATGGCAGAAATCTTTTGAAACCTCAAACCTCATTTCCTTTGGCACATCTCCTCCATCAAGGCTACACCTCCTACCAACTGGGGACCAAGCATCCAAACATCTGAGCATAGGGAGGCCATTTTCTTTTGCATCCCCACAGCAACCACTCATTTCACTCCCATTGAACATACAAACATGAGTAAGCAGTTGCTACCATTTTCTTGAATAAAAACGCTATCTGGTTTTTATTAATAATAAATAAGAAAACTGACTTTTTGTCTTGCTTTTGTGTGTTCCGCAATCAGTCTTTTTTTACAGTTGAGTTTCTAACCTATATTATTTTCCGTCTCTCTAAAGAACTGATTTTGGTGTTCCCTCTGAGGGAAGGGAATTGGCAATCCAGTCTTCCAATTTAGTTTGCTTGTGAAAGTCTTTAGTTTTCCCCTTTTGAAGAATAACTTCCCAGCATGCTAAGATCTAGGTTATACTTTTCTCTTAGTATTTTAAATATGCCATTGTACTCTTGATTGCACAGGTTTGGGGAAGTTAGATATAATGCCAGTCTTTGCTCACCAGCAGTTAAGGAAGATTTGTGTGTGTGTGTGTGTGTGTGTGTGTGAGAGAGAGAGAGAGAGAGAGAGAGAGAGAGAGAGAGAGAGAGAGAGAGAGAGAGAGAGAATGCAATCTCTGAGAATTCCATACATGTATATATTATATTTCAATCATATCTGTCCCCACTGCTCCTGAACTCCCCCAGATTCCTCCCCTACCACTTCCTCTCAAATTTATGTCCTCTATTTTTTCCATTGCTTTTGATAACCCCAAGAGTCCAGTTAGCACTGCTGGTATGCTCATGGGTATAGGACCATCCACTGGAGCGTGAGTAACTTACCAGTGGCCACATTCCCCCATTAGAAAAAAGTGGCTTTCCCTCCCTCAGCACCCATCAACTGCTAATAGCTCCTTAGTGAAGGGGGGAGGCTTCAAAGCCCCTCCTTTCCCCATGCTGGGATTTTGACAGGCTTGATCTTACCCAGTTAACCACTGCTACTGTGAATTCGCGAGCACAACAACACCGTCAGACAACAGCATCTCAGTGCGCTCCTCTCTATTCCCCGCTCTTCTACTCTTTCAGTCCGTTCTTCTGCAAATGTTCCCTGAGCCTGTCCCATTTAGGGCTGAGCACTCACAGTGACTTCTCCTTAGCAATGGGTGATGCATCTCTGCACTGACTGCTGCCCACCACAGACAGAGGCTTCTCTAGCAAGTTGAGAACAGCATGAACGCAGTTTGACAATATGACCAGTTAAGAAAACAACTACAGGGGGGCTGGAGAAATGACTCAGTGGTTAATAGCACTAACTGCTCTTCCAGAGGTCCTGAGTTCAATTTCCAGCAACTACATGGTGGCTCACAGCCATCTATAATGAGACCTGGCTCCCCCTTCTGGCCTGCGAGCACACATGGAAGGAATGCTGTACACATAATAAATAAATAAATCTTAAAAAAAGAAAACAACTACAGTAGGTTCCTCCACCATGACTACCCCCCCACACACACACTATGGGCTTATGACCAGGTTTAGAGTGGTAGCCATGAATTCCTTCCTTTGTGTTTTTCCTCAGTCTTGGCTTCCATTCATATACCATTTCCCTGATTTCATTTTGTTGTCTCTTGGTTCTCTAATTCATTGAGCACCTTAGGATGGTGACTTGTATTGTCTGACAACCAACTCATATCTGCCTATTTTTTTTCTCTTGTAAGTTCTGGTTTCAGAAGTTTCACTTACTGCTTTAGGGATGGGGGTGTAAGTCTGTATAGTGTGCTTGCCTAGTGTGTGCCAAGCCTTGCATCTGTCTCACGGGGAGAGGAAGAAAAGAGAAGAAAGAGGAGTAGAAAGAGAGAAGAGAAAGAGCAAGAGCGAGCAAGTAACAGAGAAACAGACAGACAGATAGACAGATAAGAGAGAAGTGGTAGTGCTTTAAGTGCATCATATTTCCCTGTTTATCTGTCCTCTTAGCTTTGTTAGGATTTCAGCATCTAAAGTATTAGCTACCTCTCCAAGACCTTGTAGTCTGGTATTGTTCAGGAAACATTTTAGCTATTCATCCTGGATAGTTTCTGGGTATCTCTCAAGCTTGTTTCTCGTTTTAATCCTTCCTGGGCTTGTGAGGGACTATACTTTTGGAGTGTTCTGTCACAGGCTTCCCCCTGGTGTCTGCCTGTAGTATGGCAGCCACAAAAAAAAAAAAAATGCTGTGCTAATTTATAGTCCTGGGCTGCCACCTAGTGTTACCGCACACCCCGGCGCCTGTGTTTTTGTTCAGTGACATCCTTTTCTAGGACATTATGATGGGTGAGAATGGAAGAAACCAGTCCCTTAGTCAGCCCACCTTAAGGGGAGGAACAAAAGAGGTTCCAGAGTGTCAAAGCTCCAGAAGAAAGTTATGCAACACATTTTCTCCAAGGATGATGTGGGGTGGCCAGCTGACAGCCAGCATGAAAACAGAGCCATCACCTTAAGGAACCATGAACACCAGAGACACTCAGCCAATCAGAGCTTTTGGGCTGGTAACCACCCCCACCCCACCCCCCGCTGAGATATGATACCATCTGTGCGGGCGCTGTTATTCAGCAGTATAAAAAAGAATGTGAGTGGTAACACCTGTTTTGAGTCCAAGCTGCAACTCAGGCTCTAGTTGTATTTCCTAGGTACCTGGATAGAAGGACTGGCCCTTGAGCCCGCGGATAAGAGAACAGTGGTGTTCTCTTTTCAGCTAGAAGTAAAATCAGCAGGTTATTATAATAATTGGCAAATAGGTCACAGTGGTGAAAAAATTGGTTCCAAAAATGTAAGGACTACATATGAGCTGGAGTTATAGACAGGCTATTGTAAGCCACGTGCTGTGGGTGCTGGAAACCGAACCCAGGTCGTCTGCAAGTGTTCGTAACTGCCAAGCCACTTCTCTGGCCCTGTCATCATTTTAAGCAGTCACTAAAGATGTTTACTAAATTGTGAACAAACACAACGTCATCTTATGACTGGGGCACTTAGCTTCATACACCTACTGTGTGTTAAAGGAAACTGGAAAGCAACTTGACAAAGGAACATTGATTTACTGATAGTTTGGGCCAGTCCACAAAGAAAACTGTCTGGTTTCTCCAGCCTTCTCCAGGAGAGCTGTTACAATTTTATTGAAAAGATAAAAACAAAGTCAGAGAATTCAAGCTTGCTGAGCTGTGTGGATTCCCTGACCTTCCCCTCCCAGCCCCAGCCTGGGATTCTTAGGGAAGTTTTTAGCTCTTTAGGAAACCATTGTTTTCAGGAGTCCCTTAGAAGAATGGAGCAGAATGTATCTCTCTTCAGAATAGTTCTCAGTCGTGCAAGATAGTTACAGTTCCCCTGGTTTTGTGAAAGTGTTTAAAATATGCCTGTGGGGCTGGAGAGATGGCTCAGTGGTTAAGAGCATTGCCTGCTTTTCCAAAGGTCCTGAGTTCAATTCCCGGCAACCACATGGTAGCTCACAACCATCTGTAATGAGATCTGGTGCCCTCTTCTGACCTGCAGACATACACACAGAATATTGTATACATAATAAATAAATAAAAGGAAAAAAATTTAAAAAATATGCCTGTGTCTGAAGCAAATATCATACACATTCTACATAAGATCCAAGATTAGAAGATAATGGGTTAGTATCAGGTAGCCATGCAGAACCACCTCTTTTTTTCTTTTTTTTTTATTGAGAAAAGGAGAAAAAAAAAAACAAGTTTCCACCTCCTCCCAGCCTCCCATTTCCCTCCCCCTCCTCCCACCCTTCTCCCCCTCCTCCTGCCCTTCTCCCCCTCCCCCCACTTCTCTCCCCCTCCCTCTCCAGTCCAAAGAGCAGTCAGGGTCCCCTGCCCTGTGGTAAGTCCTAGATCCTCCCCCCTCTGTCCATATCTAGGAAGGTGAACATCCAAACTGGATAGGCTCCCACAAAGCCAGCACATTAAGTAGGATCAAAACCCCGTGCCATTGTCCTTTGCGTCTCATCAGCCCTCATTGTTCGCCATGTTCAGAGAGTCCAGTTTTATCCCATGCTTTTTCAGTCACAGTCCAGCTGGCCTTGGTGAGCTCCCAATAGACCAGCTCCACTGTCTCAGTGGGTGGGTGCACCCTTCGTGGTCCTGACTTCCTTGCTCATGTTCTCCCTCCTTCTGCTCTTCAACTGGACCTTGGGAGCTCAGTCCAGTGCTCCAGTGTGGGTCTCTGTCTCTATCTCCATCCATCGCCAGATGAAGGTTCTATGGTGATATGCAAGATATTCGTCAGTATTGCTCTAGGATAGGGTCATTTCAGGTTCCCTATCCTCAGCTGCCCAAGGAACTAACTGGGGACCTCGGCTTGGGCACCTGGGAGCCCCTCTAGGGTCAGGTCTCTTGCCAACCCTAAAGTGGCTCCCTTAACTAAGAATTGTGGGCAGAACCACCTCTTCATCACCTGTGGACTTCAGTTCCCTTTAGCAGGGCTGCCATAGCAATTCCATTCGGGTTGCTAGTTTCGAGACAAGGTCTTGCTACATAAGTTCCAGGCTGAACTGAAACAAACCTTCTTGCTTTAATCTCCCAAATACTTGGACGATGGGCAAGAACCACCCCCCACCATGTCCCATTTAACTTGTTTTCATCCTGACAATTGCCCTCCTTCTTCAGGGGGAAGCAAGCAGGCACCACTACATGCTGCTTGAATCTCCTTACATCTGGGCGACCTTTTGGAAGGTACCACCTCCTTTTTTTTTTTTTTTAGGTTTCAATATTTTATTCAAGTTTTATTTTAAGTGATGTTAATTACAGCATTTGAAGGGGAGGAGCTAATTCCACACAAAATGGAACAAAATGGAAGACTCTCTAATGTACCTATTAAAGTGCTAAAAAAGAGTGGTGTGCTTTTAACAAGGTCACTTTAGATCCCTAGTGTTGTCATGGTGACCACAATCACATGCCCAGCTTAAAGCTGTCTCATGCTCTAGTGCAATGGCGAGAGAGAGAGAGAGAGAGAGAGAGAGAGAGAGAGAGAGAGAGAGAGAGAGAGAAAGGAAAGAAAAAAGAAGAGAGAAGAGAAATGAAAAAACCATGCCACAACACAAGGAAGAATGAAGTCCTAAATGACGGCTCCATCGGCCCACTCTCTCCACCCTAAAATGGCACAAAGGAAATAGCTAACCAGAAGAGTGCTTTTGGTGTAAAACAGGTAACTGGGCAAGGACGGGAAGAAGCCACGGAGATCTGCCTAAGAAAGGCCCTCTCACACAGGTGTGTGTGCACATGCTTCTCAGCAGTTAGGATCGAGACACCAAGGTTGCTCAGGAAGTCACAATTTCACCTGTGGACTCGATACAGATTTACAAATGACCTGCATATCCCGAGCTTCCACTCGTGGCCTGGCATCTCTAGAGGGTCTCTTCTCCAGCCCCCGTCTACAGCTAAAAGGACTCTTTCAGGAATGGGGTGTCTGCTGTACATCTGAAATGGTAAACACCAGAAAGCCGAGTCATCCTTAACCTGGAGATCTAACATGGTATTTATCGATTCTCGCATCCCCCAACATACAACATTAAAAGGTTCACTAAATTCTGAAGGTAGCTATACTGCAAAATAGTTTAAAATTAACGATTGTACAATATTCATTTTTGCTTGAAATTCTAGTCCTAGACCAAGCTTGTGGCCACCAGCATTGACGTTCTTGCCATCCAGCAGAGCTGACAGCGTCAGCTTGATACCTGGCTTGAGGGTCTGAGTGTATCCTAAGCCGATCAGGCTAGAGTTGTTCACTTTGGCCGAAAAGCAGGCATCAGGGTCAACCTGGTACTTGACTGCTATTCCAAAGCCAGTGTTACTGTTCCCCTCTGTCTAGGCAAGGTTGACTGCGGTCTCTAACTTCTTGTTCACCTTCTGGTAGATGGAACCACCAAACTCCGTCCCATCATTCACATTAGCATGAAACTGGAATTCATCCACCTTGTAGCCAACTGCAAAGTTGCTCTGGGTCACTCGGGACTTGGAGGTCTCAAAATACATTTGGTAGCCAACGAGCCAGCCCTCATAGCCAAGTACCAGGGTACCCCGGATCGAGGGCCCAGCGATGTCAAAATCCACACCACAGCCGAGGTTGATATGCTCCCTCTTGTACCCTGTCTTGATTTTAGCATTTTTCCCCCAGTGTTAGGTAAGAAGGATGAGTCAAAGGTCAGCTTCAGCCCACGTGTGAGCTTGTCTTCCACGGTGATCTCGGTACCCAGGGTGTTGTCTGCGTCCCACTTTTCTGTAAACGTCAGGCCGTACTCAGTCCATCGATACTTGGTTTCCAGACTGCCGTTCACTTTGGTGGTCTCTGTGTTGGTGGAGCCTGAACTGGTAAATTCCAATCCATTCTCCGACTTTGTTTTCAAATCAAGTTTTATTAAGCCAAAGCCATAGCCCTTGGTGAAGACCTCCCTGGCAGACTGGCCAAGATCAGCATACGTGGGAGGCACAGCCATCTTCTCGGAGGGGTGCCACCTCCTTTGAGGGTCAGTCTCATTCCACCCCTGCCACCCCTCTTGTCAGAAAATAGGGTATGGAATGTACTAGGAACTGGGTGGGGGAGGGGAGCTGGGGGAAAGTACTAGGGCCACATTAAAAGAAAAACAGTTCATATGGAGGTCATTACAAGGCTTAAAATAAAACAGATGTTAAATGAACCCCGACTTTGTTAAGACCCAAACAGTCAAAACCTGACAAAATCAGAGGAAAACATAGCAATTGTTGTAGCTGATTGAGATGATTCCATGGGGCAAGATGTCTGCCACCAAACCTGAGGACCCGAGGATGATCCTCCAGACCCACGTGGGGAAAGAGAGAACCGTTGCACACAGCTTGTCCTCTGATCTCCCTATATGTGCCAAAGCAAACGTACGTGCCCACACACAGGAGCAACACTGTAAAAAGGAAAGCCTCGCTGGGCTAGCGAGGTGTTTCATAGGTAAAAGCACTTACTGCACAAGCTTGGTCATCTGATCTATGGGCCCTACACTGGAATGAGAAAACCCACTTCTGAGGGTTGCTGTCTGACTTCCGTAACGCATTCTATGGTGTGTATATGGAGTCCACCTATACACATGATAAATAAAGCTAAATAAGCTGGGCGGTGGTGGCGCACTCCTTTGATCCCAGCACTCGGGAGGCAGAGGCTGTCAGATTTCTGTGAGTCTGAGGCCAGGCTGGTCTACAGAGTGAGTTCCAGGACAGCCAAGACTATACTGAGAAATCATGTCCCCCCCCCCCCAAAAAAATAAAGCTAAATAATAAAAATTGGAAAAATAATGCCTTGTTATACACAAAGAATTTGGCCCTCCCTAGTTTGACATAAATGCACTGTATTTTAACCATAGAAAGTCCTCTAATTAAATTTATACTTTGTAACATATTTTAGAAACATTTTTTATAATAACAACAATGAACATAAAAGAACTTATCTATTGATCATGAGTATACTTAACATGTGATGGCCCTATCTAATCAAAGTTATAACATGGCCATCAAAATACATCAGCGTAAAGAGGAATTTTTTTTAAAGATTTATTTATTTATTATGTGTACAGTATTCTCTCTGCATGTATGCCTGCAGGCCAGAAGAGGGCACCAGATCTCATTACAGACAGTCGTGAGCCACCATGTGGCTCAGGACCTTTGGAAAAACAGGCAGCTCTTAACCACTGAGCCATCTCTCCAGCCCCTAAAGAGGAATTTAAGTGAGCTCCCTGAGTCTGTTAAAAGCCTGACAAATTTACAGGAAACATAAAACATTAAGCATCTGTTTTTTTTTAAATTAAGCACTTTTTAATTTTTGCTAAAAGTAGATCATCATTTTAAGAAAGATTATGCCTTGGACATAAAGCATTAAACAAACAACTTTATAAGCAATGTCTTAGCCAGGCAGTGGTGTTGCACATCTTTAATCCCAGCACTCAGGAGGCAGAGGCAGGTGGATATTGGCGAGTTCCAGGCCAACCTGGTCTACAGAGCGAGTTCCAGGACAGTCAGGACTGCTACATAGTAAAATGCTGTCTCGAAAAAACAAAAACCAACCAACCAACCAACCAACCAAACAAACAAACAAACAATGTCTTGGTTATGGTCAACTTTACCACAGTAATTTTATAATGCACATATATACGGAATTTGATATTAAGATATCTAATTTCTTACCATTACTTATAATACAATGTATTATCTGTTAACAATGAATTAATGCTGAGTAGCAACTTTATCATACCAATGGTGGAAACAACCAATCTCAACAAATGTATGAATATGAGAAAAATGTATGTCTATTTTATAGGGCGCAAAGCCTAGACACTACTCAAAAGTATCTATATACAAGCCAGTAAATTAATTTTTATGGTTTAAATTTAAATTTTAAATTTCCCTTCTATAAAGCAGACTATAAATTTTCTGCACCTGGAAAGTTTAATCAACCTTTAAATGCAAGACATTATTTTCCTGGCAAAACCCAATAAGATAGCCCTTTTGTCTATCATATAAGGCTCCTAAATATTATATATAAAGGCATATCCTAATATTACTATGTGTAGGTGTTCGAATATCTTGTGATCCAAATATGAAAAAGGAACTTAGAGAGATTTGACAAATGTATTGTCTTAGGGTTTCTAATGTTGGAATAAAGCATCACAATGATAATCAAGTAGAGGAAGAATTTAATTTGCTTACACTTCTGTATCACAGTCCCTCACTGAGGGACATCAGGGAAGGAACCCAAGCAGGATAGGATCTTGGAAGAAGGAACTAATATAGAGGAGTCTTACTTGCTAGCTTCCTCCTCATGGCTTGCTCACCCTTCTTCTTTCCTTCCTTCTTTCCTTCCTTCCTTCCTTCCTTCCTTCCTTCCTTCCTTCCTTCCTTCCTTTCCTGTTTGATTGTTTTCTTTGAGGCAGGGTTTTTCTGTGTAGCTTTGGATCCTGTCCTGGAACTCACTCTGTAGACCAGTTTGGCCTCGAACTCACAGAGATCTGCCTGCCTCTGTCTCCAATCCCAAGTTCTTGGATTAAAGGCATGAACCACCACTGCCTGACTTTCAGCTTGTTTTCTTAGACAACTCAGGACCACCTCTCCATGGTTGGTACCAACCTTTGTGGGATGGGCCCACCCACATCAAACATTAATTAAGAAAATGTATCACAGATTTGCCCACAGGCCATTCTGGTACCAGCATATTCTCAACTGAAGTTCCCTCTTCCAAAATGATTCTAGTCTGTGACAAGCTGACAGAAAAACTAGTCATCACACATGTGCTATCTTTGTTTGTTTTACAGCCTGTAATAGTTGGGGTCTTTAGAAGAACAGAATGAATATAGATAATTTATCGTAATAGAATTTATTAAACCTGCTTACTTTGAAATAGCAACAACAGCTGTAGTTGCTCAATCTGGGTGGCTCTGCCATCTGAGTCATCCTCGCAAGGCTGACTCACACTAGAGAGGCTGACAACCTAGTAGTTGCTAGGTCCGCAAGGTTGGATGGCTCAGCACTCCCAATCTGGTAGCAAACATCTGGCGGGTTCCTGGAAAGCCACCAGTCCTCAGTCAACAGTAGAAGCCTGCAAGCTCTGGTTCTGACAGCGATGAAGGAATCAGCTACAGTAGCAACAGGGTAAATAAGCTTGCAGCAACAAGGCTGCCCTCAAAAGGCCATAATCTCCCGTCATGCCCTCTCTATCTGGGCTGCTGGTTTTCTCTGGTCTATTAAAGCAATCAGGGCAATTCAATGGCTTCCTACTCAGATAATTCTAATTCGTGGCAAGTTGCCATCAAAATCAACTAGCACAAAGTTGTAATAAAAATCTCATCGTTAAGCCAGGTGTAATGGCCCATGCCTTTAACCCCAGCCTGGTCTATTTAGTGGATTCCAGGATAGCCAGAACGACATAGTGAGACCCTATCTTAAAAAAACCAAACAGAACCAAAAAGCAAAGAACAAAGAACAAAACAAACAAAAACCCCAAGTCATTGTTTCTTAAACTTCTCTTGAGGAGACACAAATTTTTACTCACCTGATGCAGGGCGTCAACAACAGACCAAAGTAATGATTCCACCAAAGTCTAGCTCTGCAAAACAATGAGTTTACTGCATATTCTTGTATAGCATGGATGCAGAGTTCCTCACAGGAGCCTGGATGATTCCCAAACAGCCGCCTCACGGAAGCATCTGATGATGGCTTCTCCACAGCTGTTTAGATGCCTTCAGTTACCTTCCATTTTAGCACCCCCTGGGACCACATGAAGCTTGGGCAAAATGTCATAGCACTGGGAGGGAGGTAGATAGGAAAGAGCGGCTGGAATCTCCATCGAGGGTCTAATGACTTTCCGGAACTCCTTATATGAAGGACCATCAACGGGCTGGATCTTGAAGGCCTCTTGAAAGTAGTCATGACTTCTCTGATGAAGGTGGTGACATGGTTAGAGGACAGCATTCTACAATAGTAACATTTTACTCATATTGAGTAGAATAGTATCGTATAAATACCTGGAAATTCCATTCATATTTATCATTAGTATATTTGAGACCTTCAGAAAAAGTAGCAATAGCCATAAGACACTTTCATTTTGTGACAGTCTCCCAATATCGCAGGTTGACCTGAACTCTCTTTGTAGCCAAGGACAGCATTGAGTTCTTTTTGTTTTATTTTGCTTTTAGAGACACGGTATCTCTCTGTGCTTAGCCCTGGCTGTCCTATAATTCCTCTGCAGACCAAGCTGGCCTCTGTCTCCCAAGTTCTGGGATTAAAGGCATGTGCTGCCACCACCTGGTGGCCTGGAATTCTTGATCCCCTTTACATCCATCTCTTGAGTGCTGAGACTTCAAGCATGTACCTATGCTATTACTTAAGAATCTAAATTTTTATCCCACAACACAGGCACCAACCAAATGACTATTTGGGCCTCAGATAGCATAGATAATTTATGTCATATCAACTGCTTCTACAAAGTTACTCCGGGGCCAGAGAGATAGCTCAGTGAGGAAGTAAGTATGATTGTCGCCAAGCCTGACGCAACTTGAGCTTAACTACAGAACGATGTGGGTTACCCCTCTGTTTTATTATCATTGGTTAATAAAGAAGCCGCTTTGGCATGTGACAGTGTAGAATATAGCTGGGAAATCCAAGCAGAAGGAGAGAGGGAGAAAGAAGGCGGAGTCTGGGAGACACTAGCAGCTGTCAAAGAAGGAAGATGTATCTTGAGGTAACAAGCCACGAACTTCGTGGTAAAATATAAACTAACAGAAATGGGTTCATTTAAGTTGTAAGAGCTAGTTAATGATAATCCTGAGCTAATAGGCCAAGCAGTATGTAATTACTATTAAGCCTCTGAGTGGTTATTTTAAAAAGCAGCTGCCTGATCAGGCAGAACAAGAACCATCCAGTAACAACAGAACCCACATGATGGGAGGGGAAAGCTGACTCCTACAAGGTGTCCCCTGGCTTCCACACCTGCGCTGTGCGACACTCCCCTGCACTGTCTCCCAAATAAATGCCTCTTAAACACATTATTATGCTTATCTAGTGTTTATGGGGTGTGTGTGTGTGTGTGCCTGAACCATGCACACACATGAAGGTCAGAGGACAATGTTTGGTTTTCTCTTTCTCCTAGGTAGGACTCAGGGATTGAACTCAGGTTACCCAGCTTGATGGCAAGTGCCTTTCCCCCTAATCCATCTCAACAGCCTCCAAATCATTTTTTTAAAAAATGACTTTCACTTCCCAAACATGGAAATAAATATTAAAGTAAAACCTGTCTGGGATTTTGGAAGATAAAAGTCATCACCGCAGCAACTGCAGGCTCTACAAGCTTCAGTGTTAAACTCCCTGGCAAGATATGCATACTGACGCAATAGCGGCATAAAGATCCTGAGAGTGACCGTTTCCTGATTGGAGCTGAGGCCTGCTGCGTGGGAAGGAATACCTGCCTGGCACCGTTGAACTGACCAAAATCCTATGGTTAGGGAGGTCACGGGCCCTATGAGGGAATGTACTACTGATGTTTTGTTAAATGGACATGTTATCAAATTGGTCAATATCTATAGACTGTAGCATGGTTAATAAAAACCCAGAGACACATATTGGGGTTCAACCTGAAGGTCAGAAAAGCAAAACAGCCAGCCACTGACTCTTACCTCAACCTAAGGCCAAAATTGCAATCCTGCCTCCAGGAATCTCAGAATGAGACGGTGTCTTAGAGCTGTCTCCTCCATCTTATATTCCTCTCTAGGGCTGGGATTAAAGGCGTGCACTAAATAAATAAAGGCATGCACTGCCTGGTTTCTACGGCAACTAGTGTGACTACTGGGGGTAAAGTTGTGTGTTACCACTGCCTAGTCTGTAAGGCTGACCAGGGCAGATGTTTTACTCTCTGATCTTCAGGCAAGCTTTATTTATTAAAATACAAATGAACTATCACTGCAATAGACTAATGGAGCTCTCAGTCTTGGTTAGAGAAGTCTCTCTCGGCAGCAGATAACTGTCAAATAGGGATCCATAACTGGTCAAAGTAGAGATAAGTGACTACTGAGTACTTGGCTCCAATGAGACGTCTCTGTCATGCCCGCCATGGCCCAGGGGACACTGAGGAATGGGGCATGTGGAAAGACAGCGGGAAACAAAGGCTGGGGAGTAACGCAGTAGGGTACTGTCTTCTGGAAATGGCACGGCCCTTACGATCATGACTGCACGAGGCAGCAGTGGCTGCCTGCAGAGAGCCTAACAATTTAAAAGAAAAGAGTGAAAGAGGAGAATGATGGACATGATGACAGGAAAAGGACAGACTTGAGAGTAAAAGGGAAGAAGGGAGTCAGCAGGAATGGAAAGAGGACGGGAGGGGAGGATAAATGTCACCACCATTCATTGTATACAAGGAGCATATGGTCAGAAACTATTTTAAATCTTAAAAAAATAAAAATAATTTTAAATCTCATAGACATATACTAGAACAAAATCTATGTAATTCTCACAACAAGTGTGACCGAAATAGTTTATACCAAATGAATTGTGACTGACAAATGAAAAGCATGGGGGCTGGAGAGATGGCTGAGTGGTTAAGAGCACCGACTAGTCTTGCAGAGGACCAGGGCTGGAGTCCTAGCATCTACATGATGACTCGCAACCATCTGTAATTCTAGTTCTAGGGGATCCCACATCCTCTTCTGGCCTTCTCAGGCACTGACTGCATGCATATGGTCACATATATGCAGACACAATATCCATACATATAAAATAAAAATAAATAAACCTTTCCAACAAATTTTTAAGCTCTAACAGTTGTAAAAGGAAAAAAGAAAAACAAAATCTGGACTTTCTTGCCATGTAGCTAGACATTCAGCAAATGGATCAATGGAGGCTGGAAAACAGCAGGCGTCTGTTGTTGTTTGTTTCTTTTTTACTCTTTTGGCTCTCTGGGAGGTTCTGTCACCCAACTTCCAAATAAATACATGGAGATTTATTTTTCCTTATGAATGCCTAGTCGTAGCTTGGCTTGTTTCTAGCCAGCTTTTCTAACTTCAATTACCCTGTCTACTTTTTGCCTCTGGGCTTTTACATTTCTCTATTTCTGTGTATCTTTTTATTTCCTTCCTAATTTGTGACTGACTGTGGGGCTGGCTGTCTGGGCCTGGCATACTCCTCTCCTTCTCCCTTTCCCCTTGATCTTCTCTTTTTCTCTTATTCATTCTCTTCGCCTGGCAGCGCCACCTGTCCTTTCTCCTGTCTTGCTATTGGATGTTCAGCTCTTTATTAGACCAATCAAGAGTTTTAGACAGTAGTCCTCATTGTCCGCTATGTTCAGCTAGTCCGGTTTTATCCCATGCTTTTTCAGACCCAGGCCAGCTGGCCTTGGTGAGTTCCCAATAGAACATCCCCATTGTCTCAGTGTGTGGGTGCACCCCTCGCGGTCCTGAGTTCCTTGCTCGTGCTCTCTCTCCTTCTCCTCCTGATTTGGACCTTGAGATTTCTGTCCGGTGCTCCAATGTGGGTCTCTGTCTCTGTCTCATTTCATCGCCTGATGAAGGTTAATATTCAGGAGGATGACTATATGTTTGTCTTTGGATTCACCTTCTTATTTAGCTTCTCTAGGAACGAGGACTACTGAGAACTCAAGAACAATGGCAGTGGGTTTTTGATCCTACTGCACGTACTGGCTTTGGGGGAGCCTAGGCAGTTTGGATGCTCACCTTACTAGACCTGGATAGAGGTGGGCGGTCCTTGAGCTTCCCACAGGTCAGGGAACCCTGATTGCTCTTCGAGCTGATGAGGGAGGGGGACTTGATCGGGGGAGGGGGAGGGAAATGGGAGGCGGTGGCGGGGAGGAGGCAGAAATCCTTAAATAAATAAATAAATTTTTTAAAAAAGAGTTTTAGACAGACAAAGAAACACAGCTACACAGAGTTAAAAAAAAGCAACATAAAAGAATGCAACACACAGCCGGGCGGTGGTGGCGCAAGCCTTTAATCCCAGCACTCAGGAGGCAGAGGCAGGCAGATCTCTGTGAGTTCGAGGCCAGCCTGATCTACAGAGTGAGTTCCAGGACAGCTACAGAGAAACCCTGTCTCAAAAAATCAAATAAAAAAGAGAATGCAGCACAATCTTTGCATTATTAACCAAATGTCCCACAGCATAAAAAATGTAACACATCTTTAAATAATAAAGGCATATTACACATACATTTACAAATTGGGGCCCAAAGCACAAAGAAAACCTTGTACTGCGGAAATTTAACTGTCCAAATTATAAAGCTGAACACCTAGAGTGCTCTTCCCAAACAAGACCATATCAGCATCCCCAAAGTCCCTTTCATTTATCATCAGCATGTATTCATAGGCAATTGATACCCGAGGACCAGAGAACCAGGACTATTGTCCTGCAGCTTGGAATTCTCCAGTACCTGAGGTTAACCAGTCATAGGTTTACTTCCTCTCTGCCTTGACCAAAGTTGTTACAGCAGTACTTAGATTCTTAAACCTGCCAAATCTTAAAAGAAATTCGGAAGCAAACTGGTGAAAAAAATTTATTTATTTACTGTTTAGCTAAACCAGAGACAGAAAGTCTCCTAGTTCCTCTCTGCCTCTTCTTTGGTAATGCTATAATTCTATAGAAAAGATAGACTAGAGGCTAACATACATATATGCTAAGTTGTAAGAACTGTGTCTTACAACTGGGAACTCCCACTGGGAAGCAAAGTCATGGCTGACGTCAAGGCTTTTCATTCCACTACAGTGAACTTCCTGGAAAACTTTACTTCTTTGGAGTTCATTGTTTCAACGGTAGAATAGTTGAAGAAAGGGCCACAAAGCGTTCTTTAAAATTATCCCCTCTCCTGCCCAGTGTAGTTACAATTCCTATTAGTAATTTTGTTTTTAAAAATATGGCTTGGGGGACTGGAGCAATGGTTCAGTGGTTAAGAGTACTGGCTGCTCTTGCAGGAGGCCCAGGTTCTGTTCCCACATCCACATGGTGGGTCACAACCTTCTGTCACTCCAATCCCAGAAATCCAATGCCCTCTTCTGTCCTCTGAGGGTACTGCATACACATGGTGTACAGACAAAATTCAGGCAAAAATACCCACACATATAAAAATTAATTAAAATAATATATACATGTATAAATGTTATTTTCATAAGTCATATGAAATTGCTATTCTGTAATACATTGTTCTTTTTCAATGAATAAAATATGTTTGCAGCTCTGTTAATTTCTAATATGGAAAAAATTAAGTACAGCACAGATACAAAACTTCCAAGGGCTTTATTCCAGTTTGATAATGTAAAGAGGATTCTGGGAAAAATAAGTTTGAGAATTTCTGGTATAGCACAATAGAAGGGAGATATTTATAGCCCAAACTTTGAAATCCTTGTGCATATTTCAGTGACTTTGTAATTTTCATATGTAGCAGCATTTACTGTATATGTATATGTAGATTCGGGTATAAATGTTACTAGTGTCTGGTGGGAAATTTTTGAACACCATTCATTATTTATACTCTCAAATATAATTTGTGGTAAACTGGAGTCCCAAATGTTTTTATACCTTCACCATTGAGCTGTTAGGCTACACACACACACACACACACACACACACACACACACACACACACGACATCAGCTTTAGATTTTTGAAGAGGATAAAAAAAAAAACAAGGCTCCCCCTAACCCCATGGAAGTCAGGAGCAGCACAAAGTACCGCTCTGCAAAGTTGGCAGCATCGTGGAACACACTTGGGGAACTGTACCGAAGTGAGAGCGCCATTATAAAGGTGACTATGTGTTCTACCCTGTAGTTTTCATTGCTTTGCCACTCCCCTTGGCTGAGCTCTAGAAAGTTCCCCACTCTTGAAAATGTAGGTGACCAATTCACAGTCTTCTATCTTTTGACTCATCCACTTTTTCTTCCTCTTTGGCCCTTGATTAAATTTTCTTTGCCCCTAGGAGTTCTTATTGGTGATACAGTAAGTCATACCCTTTATCCTCTTAAAAAAAAAAAGAATGAGTCAGGTTCACCCAAATCTGTTCTGATTTGTGGCACCACCAAGGACTTGAAGGATGAAGGTAATTATCGTATCATCCATTTTACCTTACTTTGGTCCTGTGCAGAAACAACTGATCCTAGAGACAAGTAAGGGGATTATCATAAACCCAATCTGATTTCTGCCCCAGTGATACCTGCATTTCTGCTTGTGGTTTTGGTGCTTTCATGATCAGCACAAGCCTGGTGTCTAGCACAGAGCACCCATGGGATGAACGCTTGTTTCTCTCAGTAACACTTGCCACAAGGAATGCTTTGGTTCCACCTGAGAAGGGCAACCGTACACCATCACTTGCTGTTTTATGGTCATCTCAACTCTCTAGACTTGTGTCTTAAAATGAGTCTTTAGAGGCCTGATCACCTTTGCCTTATAGCACACAGGATGCCATCTGTTGTGCCAACATCATGATTCTAAGTGAGAAAGATGGAGAAAGTAACCCAGGCACACTAGCAACACACTTGCAAGACAAGAATGCGAGAAATCGATCCTATACAAAATCGGGATCTTAGAAGAAAGTGAAAATGTGAATGTCAAGTGTTCTGAGGTGTGCTCAGATCATCCTTGTGAGGCTCAATTATTACAGCCCAGTAAGACCTGCTAACAATAGGTGGGAGGGCCCCACAAGAAGTTGGCCTACTAGAGATTGCTGACAGCATGAACATTCTATTCTCTATTTTGAGACAGAGTCTCATTGAATTGCCCAGGAAGACCATTAATTTTCAATCCTCTTGCCTCACTCCTTCCAAGTAGTTGGAATTATAGGTCTCAGCCATCAGGCCTGGCCACACAACTTCTATTCGGTTTCTATTGCTACAAAACAAAGGATCAAAAGTTCAGCATTCAGCATCTTACAAGAGCATGAACGTGTTGCTGAGCGGTTCTGTAGGTCAGATATCATAGCAATTATTTCTTCTGCCTAAAGTCTCATAAAGTCAGTGCCAAGTTGTAACCATGATGCTGATGAACTGCATATTCAGTTGATTTGGGGTGTCAACTTGACCGGCTTAAAGAACACTCAGAATAGCCAGGCATTAACTAAAGCACTGAACTCAGCTCTTCCTTGCTGTAAGGAAAATCCAGGTGGTTTGGCATTCCATTGGGGTTTTGTCATGAGACAAGGTCTCACCATATGGTCCTGGCTGGCCTGGGACTACATATGGAGTGGCCTGGGACTACATATATAGACAAGACCAGCCTCCAAGTGACAAAGATCCACTTCTCTATGTGTCCCAAGTGCTGTTGATATTGGATTTAAATATTCAAGATGCTCCAGGTGTGTCTTTCTATGGGGGTGTTTCTGGGGCAGACTGCCCTGTCTGTTTGTGGATACAGGGAAGAGGATTAACCCTTAGGGTGGTTGAGTACCACGCAATTTAGTTAGAGACATGGATTGACTAACAAAAGGGATATGGTTCAGTGGGTAAAGATGCCATCAAACCTGATGACCCGAGTGAGTTTGATCTTCAGAACCTGAATAGTGAAGGAAGACTGACTCTCCTCTCTCTCTCTCTCTCTCTCTCTCTCTCTCTCTCTCTCTCTCTCTCTCTCTCACTCACACACACACACACACACACACACAGTAATAAAAAGGGGGAAAGAAGAAAGGTGAAGTATTAGTCACATTTTCTGAGCACTGCAGTCCAGGCTCCCTCTTCCACTCTTCCGATCAGACTCTGTGGCTCTTGATACTGGACTAAGAGGTATCGAATCAGCTTCTGTGATTCTCGCTAGATCCCGTGATCTCCACCTTGTTGTGGGACTTTTCAGTTTCCATGATCAAGTGAGTCAACTGCTCTACTAAATCTCCTTTTACACATCTCTCTGTATATCCTTTTTGTTCTATTTCTGAAGAAATGGCTGAGACATGAGGTGAGCTGCTTTTACCTTCACTTGGGTCATTAGACAGGTCTCATTTCTTACAGCTTGTGGGGCTCATTTCTTTGCCTTTTCACCTTAAGGCAACGTTGAGGGTCTAGGACCAAGACCAGCACCCCATCCTTTTCTAAGATGCAATGCGGCATCTTGGTCACATGGTGAGAGATGGAGGTTATTTATGCATAGGCACGTAGAAAATAACTTTTATTCACTAGGATTGATGGCATAGTCACTGCCAAATGTTCAGTATGCCAGTGGTAGAACCAAACTGTGAACCTTACATATGGCACCGTGTCCCAGACTGATTAATCAGCTTCTGAGTAGCAGGTTGATTATTTTGGCCTGCTTCCATCAAAGGAAAGGTAGCTATTTACACTTAAATTGACACTTACTCTTGATATGAACTTTCTTTTTTACAGTATTTATATTTTTTAAAATGTGTGTGTATGAGGGGGAGAGGAAGTGAGGGAGAGAGAGAGATGTGTGTGTTGGTGCTCATGGAGGCCAGAAGAAGGGAAGGGAGTAGGGTTCTGTGGAGCTGGAATTTCAGATGGCTGTGAGCTGCCCTTGGTGTTGGGACCCAAACTCGGGTCCTTGCGGAAGAGCAGCAAGTGCTTTTGTCCAGCTCTCCAGTTCTCAATATGAATTTTAATTACCATCCACTGTATTATGAGAAAACCACTTGTGGTCTTAGAAAGGTGATATTGATCATCAAGATATCCTTAATTATATCACTTTTAGAAATGTAACTCACAAGAAAGGAAGCCCAGCAATGGGCATGTTGCCAGCTGTCACTGGTCTTGTTACCATACTCCTGAGCTGGGCAGCTCAGTGTGCCATGGAGTTAGTTACCTTCAGATATGTCATTTATAGTTCTGCCTTGGGAGGCCAGGTTGAAAGAACCTGGAAGGTGGATGGAAGTTTCCTTCTAACATCCAGGATATCTAATGGTTTCTTCAATAATCTAGTTCATGTCCTCAGCAAACAGTGTGGTGTTTCTGTCAGTGTTAATCCTTTTACCTGCTGTTTTTTTCAGACAGGTTCTCTCTGTGGAGACCAGGATGGCCTGCTGCTTACTTTATGTACAGAATGATCTTAAATTCAAGAAAATCCCCCTGCCTCATTCTTACAAGTTCCAAGATTACAAACATGTGACATCATACCTGGCTTCAATATGAATCGGTTGTAAATTTTACTTAGTTTTGGTTTTGTATAGGTCATTACTTCAATAAATATTTTCACCAAGGAAATAAAAAAAATCACTGGATTTCATGCATGGTAGGATTTGACTATAATTCTATCATCACTTTGGAGGACTGACACAGGAGAATTATTAAATTGAAGCCAGCCTGAGTGATGTGAAAATTTTAAGGCCAGCCTAGGTTACATACTAATGCTAACTCAAGAAGAAGAGTAGGAGGAGGAGGAGGAGGAGAAGCAATCTTCATAGAAGTGCTCATCTGAACATTTTTGGAAGACCTAATCTATCTTTATCAGTCATAAATGTGTTATTGTAAGTCATAGAGTGAGAATATTTTTTCATATGAGACCGGATGCTACTATACAGGGAGCTAGGGAGGGCTGTGTGCAAGGTGTGGAGTCCTTCTTAGTACTCTTAGACTTTGTGACTAGAGATGATGGACATTTGCAGCAGTCAGATTCACACAGGACACTCACTGGCCCGGATGTTCAGTAAAGAGGGCTGGAGACAGCCCATAAAGCCAAGCACCATGACCTATTGAGTGGATATCTCTGGGCAATGGGAATACGAAATGGCTGGGGTAAAAAGATAGTTCTAAATACCAGAAATGACACTGGTGACCCGCTGCAAACTAGAGACTTGTCGTGATATTTCCACGATGAGACAAAAACATCAATCAGCAGAGGCAAGAGAAAAAAAAAGTCAACAAACCAGAGGTTATGCTTTTAAACAAAACACAAAGGACAAAAGCTTATTTTCAATAAGTATAGTTTTAAATAGTTTTCTTAACTATGGTTATCTTAGCAAACACGTGTTAGGAGACTTCAGCGTCCTCCTACTCTATTCTGGAACATACTAAACTATTTGTTCCATCTCAAGTGGTGGATCATTGTTGCAGAAAAAGCTGAAACACCATCTCTTCACGTTTCTTCTCAAGTAATTGAATTAAGTGGTATCTTTTAAATCTGAAAATAAACATACATATCATGTAAAAAGAGATACCCAAAGAACCTGCGCAGTAGGAAGTGCCGTGTGATCCAAAGCAGGGGCTCACCATCTGTGGGCATAGTCAGTACATCCCGGGTACCGTGTCCTCTAGCCAATAGGAAAGGTGTCTACTGAGGATCAGTGCCCAGATCAAGATAACTGTGACAAAGGAAGGTTGAGTAGGCCTGGAAGGATGTGCCGAACACCAGTGACATCAACCTACATATCTATGTCATGAGCCTGAACTATAAAGTGGGGGGCAGGGACTGAGCAACTCCCAGTAGGCGCTGTTCTCCACCCCTCAGCCAACCACTGCAGTGAGCCAACAGCTTGAAGGCGTGTGGTCCCTCTGGGCACCCACCTTACTGCTTCCTTGATGGCGAACTCAACAAACTGTATCTGGACTTCCAGGGGTCCCTGCACTTCTTCAAGCAGCTCAAAAAGCCTTCCATATTCTGGAGAGAATATAAGAAGACTTCAGTATTTCACAGAAATGAAGACAATGGGTGTTAGTGGATCTGTGTGTACCTCAGTAATAAGCTTCATTGAGCATTGAGCACAGATGTTCAATGGCGTGTGTGTGTTCTAAATGCCTGTGCACAGATACGGATGCAGTTGTTACGAGCACTAACCAAGCAACATTGCAAATGCAAGATGGATCTACTGAGCTATTTTAGTCGAAGTAAAAAGTGACTGTACTCAATTATGTAGAACACCTCGGTTGTGGCCAAGGCTCTCTCTCGTGGGGCATTTTCGGGTTATTCTAATCATACAACTGGAGAAGCTTCAGAGAAGCCCCTCCCCCGTGGCAGTAGATGGGAACCGATGCGGAGACCCACCACTGGACAGTGGGCAGAGAGTGAGAGACTTTAGCACCCTCAGTTCTGAAGTTGATATATTTGTCCAAACCCTCCCAACAAGGCACAGTGCTCTCTGCAGAAGAGGAGGCAAAAAGAGTGAAAGAGACGGAGGCGGTGGATGACTCCAAGGAAACAGAATTTTCCAGACCCACCAGGACTGATGCACATTTGAATTTATGCATAAGACCTGCACAGGCCCTAAGCAGACGACATTCCTGTCTGGAGAGGGGTAAGTAATTACAAAGTTCTGCCCTTAACAAAGAAGCTATGTGTAACTAATTCCTTCTAACAAGAGGAAACTCAGTTTTCTTCAGTGGAGTGTCACAGGGTATATCAACCACATTCCAGTGAAGGCTCCTGACACAAAACAGAGTCCATATTTTGTTTGTTTGGTTGGTTTTGATGTGGGCTGTGTGTGTACAACTGCTTTTTGTTTTGTTATTTCCTGTCTTATTGTTTTGTTCTTATTTTTTGTTTGATTTCTTTGTTTATTGTTTGAGAGACAGAGAGATGGAAAAATGTAACAGAAACAGGGAGACTTCCCTTCTCTGTGTGTAGCCATGGTCCCAGTACTTACTCCTTCCAAATCGCCGAATTTCCTTCATTAGCTGACGTTTTATTTCAGCGTTAAATTTCTCACGGCTTACCAGGTTCCCAGTGGGCACACCTTCACCCCCAGGCAGGGTGGCAACACTGGGAGCGCCTGCAGGGATCTCACTGCTAACCATTAATCCTGTAAATGTGGCATCGCCACCTTCAGGAAGGAGCCTGGCACGGCTAAGGTAAGTGGATTTGTCAGAAGGAACCCACTTTTGGGAGCCTTTGATTGCTGTCGAATCTCCTTCCATCAAACTGTCCTGGGTCTTCAGGCTGACAGTACCACCTGGAAAGCAAAGGGAAAAGCTGAGCTGTGAAGTGGGTGGGCTCTGTCCCCCAACACAAGCATCCCTGTGCTCCCTGGGGTCTAAACTTATTTCAGAGGAGGAGAGCATACCAGAGAGAAATCTCACCCATAGCAGACTGATCCCAGGATTCCTGAACACACACACACAAAAGTAGCTAGACAGAACAATGAAGAAACAAAATGTACAGATCTCTGGTGTGCATGGTTTAGTCTCACCTTGATGTACTTTAGAGGGTGAAAATATCGTGTGGTGTGAACATGTAAGGTATTTCTAGGGGCTAGAGAGATGGCTCAGCAGTTAAGAGTGTTTATTTCCTTTGCAGAAGTCACAAGTTCAGTTCCAGCACCCACATTGAGCCACTCACTGTCACCTGTAACTCAAGCTCCAGAGGATATGAGTCCTCTGGTTTCTGAGATCACCTGCATTCACACACACATACACACACACACACACACACACACACACACACACACACACACACTAACCAAAATAAAATAAAAAATAAATCTAAAAGAGATATTGCTGGGCGGCAGCAGCACACACCTTTAATCCCAGCACTTGGAAGGTAGAGGAAGGGGAATCTCTGAGTTTGAAGCCACCCTGGTCTACAGAACGAGTTCCAGGACAGCCTGGATTGTTACACAGAGATACTCTTCCACGAAAAGTCAAAAAAGAAAATGAAAAGAATTTTAAAAACAAGCAAGCAAGAACAACAACAACAACAAAAGATATTGCCACCCCTTCACCCCAAATCCTAATCTGTGAATGATTTTTCTCTTCCTTCTCTTCTATGTGAATCTTCCCCTCCTAGCTTGACGTTTGCTCAACTCCTGTGGGCCAGCCACCAGGCAGGTTGTGGTGATAGCAATGACATAGACAAACAAGATCCCCCCTTGCCCTAGCAGAACTTGGAGTGCCATGAGGACATCAGGGAGCAACTGCGCTCAAACTTAATCATTGGGACTGGAGAGATGGTTCAAAAGTTAAGACTGCTTGCCACTCTCCCAGACGACCTCAGCTCAGTTGGGAAGTTCACAACTGCCTGTAACTCCAGCTTCAGGAGATCTAATCTCCTCTTCTTGTCTCCACACACACTGCCACAACATAGAACACATGTAAACTTAAAAAAATTAAAAGAAGTAGACAACACCGAGAAAGAGAAAGGGCAGAGAAGGCATTTTTGGTCCTTTGTGGTGGTCAATCTGGCCCGAGCAGACTACAAAGCAGTATACAAATGGTCTGGTTCAGAAAGCATTGCACACTCAAGCACGTAAATTATTAAAAAAAAAAAAGGAGAAAAATAGTGGCAAAGAGTCACCAGTAAGGAACAGAAATACAAAGTAGACCATGGAAACCCTGGTAAATGGCCATAAAGGAAGATGTGAACAGCTACGTGAAAACATGCTCCGCATGAACAGTAATGTCTTCTCAGAGCACTTGATGCCGCGCACAACAGTCTCTGCTGTAAAAGACGCTGAGTCAGGAGACCATCCAAAGTACAGTGTGAAGGAGAGGTAAGGACAGGAAAGACACATGACTAGGTGCTGCACGCAGGCCACGAGACACAGCCCTTCCACCCTCTGCTAGAGTTTATCCCATCCACGGGCAGGAAGCTGCTTTAGATGATCTGTTTTGTGTAAGGCACGACATCGTGTTCATCTTTTCACATATGTCCCCTTCCACTTGCAAACACACTGGAATCTGTCTAGCCACAGGGGACCCGATTACCTTCTCCATTTGCAATGACCGAGGCCTTAAGATGGGGTTCTCCCTCTTTTTTCTCTACTGGCTGTAGGGTCACAAGGCACCGCATTTTGATTAATGGAAGATCCATGGCTTCTCCAGCACGGTCCTCTTCTTCTTCAGAGCATATAGCAAGAACCTCGCCTTTTTCAGCCATCATCTTTGTATAGAAAACATAATCAACACCTTTATTCCATCAGTGACAAAATCCAACCACACAACAAGGAAAAGAGAAAAGCAAAGCTTGTGGGCTGGAGAGAGAGTTATGTGGTTCCCCTTCCAGAGGATGTGAGTTTCATTCCCAGCATTCATATGGTGGCTCCCAACTGTCTGGACCTCCAGTTCCAGAGGATCTGATGCCCTCATCTGGCTTCTGCCAGCAACAGGCATACAAATGGAGTACAAACATATATACAAGCAAAATACTCACACACATATAAACTAAACTAAAATACAATAAACTAAAGCAAAGGTTCTGGGGTAACACTGTAGCTTAGAAGTTTCCTTTGTGTGATTGATTCCACAGTGAGAAGAGTCAGGAAAACACAGGAAACTCCAAAATGGGAAAAAATAAAGCAAGACTATGTGGTTCATCTAAAAGCTTATGACTCCTTGATTAAAAAAAACTGAAAATATTTAACCATTTTCAGTGCAGAAAATTTTCAGAAATTCAGTGTTAGATGGCCTCTGAGCTCAAAGGGGTCACAAGAAATGCAAGAATGAAGGAAAGAAGTGAATTTTTGAAGCAGGTGAAAACTTTGGCAATGAGATAGAGATCCCTCTGGGGGTGTGGTCGGGGAGCCAAACAGGTACCATGGAAATGCAACAGTTAATAAACCAAACAAACATTTCACAGAGAGCATCTAGACCAAGCATAACAAAGAATTCCAGGGAATAAATACAAGATAGAAGAATTATTGCACTCAAATAACAAAAATCAAATTAAAAGAGCAGAGTCATCATGACCACAGCGTTCAGGGAACACTGGGACACGATCAAGAGGTCAATCCTGGCTGGAGATATGGTTCAGCTATCAAGAGCACTTGCTGCTCTTTCAGAGGACTCTGGCTTGATGGTCAGCATGCAAATGGTAGTTACAGATGTCTATAGCTCCAGTTCGGGGGGAGAGCCAATGCCTTTTCGGAGCTTGTGCAGGTCCACACCTGATGCACATACATACATGCAGGTAAAACATCCACACACGAAATAATTATTTTTAAAAGACAACCATCCTATGAACTTTGGCCTTTAAAAATGAGCCAAGTTATAGTCTAAACACATAACCTCTATTCCACGAAAGTCCAGCAGAAAAATTTCCAAACCTTGGGAGAGATGTGGAAGAATATGCAACCCTTATGAGACATGCCCAAAAAACCACCTCTCCATGTCAGTTTATGGTTTTAATGAGGATGGAGCCAAACAAAGAAAAAAAATACTGAAAGCTGTATGGCAGAAGCTCCAAGTCAGGTACAAAGGTAAACCCATCAGAAGCAGACCTCTGTGAAGAAATGCTAGAACAAGATCTAATACTGATAAACTTATAGCCCTGTTGGTTCTCTTCTTCCACCACATGAGTCTCAGGAATCAAACTCAGGTCATCAGGATCTCTGCCTACTGGCATATCTCTCTGGCCAATATTTCAACGCTTGAAAGTTAGTAACTAGCTGGGCTCCGTGGTTCATGCCTTTAACCCCCCTATGCAGAAGATGGAAGCAGAGTGAGTTTGAGGCCAGCCTGGTCTACATAGTGAGTTCCAGGACAGCCAAGGCTATATAAAGGGACCCTGTCTCAAAAAATAAACAAAAAGCTGCATGGTGGTGGTGGCAGTGCTTGCTTTTAATCCCAATACTTCTGGGGACAGAGGCAGGAGGATCTCAGTGAGTTCAAGTCCAACCTGGTTCAGGACAGCCAGAGCTGTAAACCCTGTCTTGAAAGAGACAGACAGAGAGAGAGAGAGAGAGAGAGAGAGAGAGAGAGAGAGAGAGAGAGAGAGAAACTTCCAACCAAGATTATTACTCCCTCATTTTCTATCCTTAAAATCAGAAGAGAAATAAAGCCCTTCCATAATAAAGATGAACTAAAGCAATTCATCATCACTAAGATATCACCACTGAAGAGAGTTAATAGAATATTATACATAGAAAATAAGATATGCAACAATATAAAAGCCTGCGGAGTGAAAAACAGAAGAATAGAAGGCTAAGTGGGAATTTGAAAGGGGCAAATATTTTTTATCTCAGTAAACCCACAAAGCTTTGAGATGAATATGGGAGAAATTAATACATACCTTATAAATAGAAATGATCTGAACTCTCCAACTACAATATGTAGATTGGATGAAGGGATTAAAAATAAGATCCAACTATTTCCTGTCTCAAGGACCTTCACTGTCAAGGATAAACAGAGATAGTGAACGTGAACGTATGGAATACCGCATTCCCAGGCAAAGAGAATCTATGCAAGAGCAAGGGCGGCTGTACTCATATCTGAAACACTGACCTCAAGGTGAAAGCTATCAAAAGAGATAAAGAAGATCACTGCATCTTAAGAAAGAGAACAATCGGGGGCTGGAGATATGGCTCAGTGGTTAAGAGCACTGACTGCTCTTCCAGAGGACCCGGGTTCAATTCCCAGCAACCACATGGCAGCTCACAACTGTCTGAAGATCCAGTTGCAGGGGATCTGACACCTTCACACCAATGCACATAAAAATAAAGTTAAATAAAGCATAAAAAATTTAAAAAAAGAAAGAGAACAATCTATCAAAAACCATGTAACAACTCTAAATACACGCAGCAAATGTTGATCACCTGATTTCATAGACTCAAAACTACCTACTGCAGGTAAGTCCAGATATAAAGATCCGTGAGATAAGAAAACCAATGAAGAAACTTCAGTGTTTAGCTGCACCACGGCTCAAGCTGGCTTTACAGACATGTACAGAATATTTCATCTAATAGCTAGGAAACACATTATTATTTTCAACAGCCCATGGAACATTCTACAAACAGATTACATTTTCTGCCATAGAGTGAGTCTTAATAGATACAAGTCTTATGTTTTATCAGAGAGTGGTGGTGGGAAATTAAAAGGCAAAGCAGAAGAAACAGTTACCCAAGAGGGAGCAGCCAAACTGGCCCCAGGGTTCATGGAACCCAGACAGTAGGATTGCTACGGAAAATTCAAGGTCAGTCTCCTCTACTGATGAGACCATGGCTCAGAAGCAAAACGTGAGCAGACAAAAGAATGAAAAGACTACATAACCAGAAAACGAGAAGGCAGGGGTGAAATAGCAGACATTTTACTTCTGGTGTTTGAAGTGAAATAAAAATCAATACAGTATAGAAAAAAAACTACCTAATAAAATCTGTCCCTTCTGGGACACAAAATCAAAATGTCTTTTATTTGGTAAAATTTCTTAAAGCAAAATTGAAAACTTTCATATCCACAAGGCTTTTGTTAAGGAGTCCTCTTAAGGGGGTATAATATTTTAGGTAAAAAATCCAAAGGGGGTATAATATTATAGGCAAATTCTATCACAAACAGAAAAAAAATGAGTCAATTTTAAAGTATTTTGTGAAGTCAATAGAAAGCTAATGACAATCAACATAAAATACATTAGAAGTAAACAAAACTATGGGGTACAATCTCTCCTGAAAATAGAGACAAGCATCTTAAATAAGCGATTAGTAAGCAAAATCCAAGCGTGGGTGGAAAGCACGCAGCATGTCACAGTACAGTTCCGTGCACAGGGGCAAGGCTGCTTTAACCTCAGTCAACTTCAAGCACAGGAAAGGGTTAGGGAAGTAGCTGCTCATTTAAAAGATGCCTTAAACTTCAAATCCTGTTCATGACTTGAAAGCAACTGGGAATACAGAACAACTTCTGTAACCCATTGAAGTCTTTCGACAGAAGACAAAATAGCCTGCTTTCTCTCATATGACAGTCTAGACTTAGCAGTTTGTGTACACAACAGGAAGCAGCAGCAGGTTCATTTGGGTGGAAGAAGTGCAGTAGTAGGGGGGCAAGAGGGAGAGGGAAAGGACTATATGGAGAACAAGAGTAATGATGCATGAGGGATGCCATCTTGATGACACCCATTATTGTAGCACAAGCCATTGTCACAATTAGCTAATAATAAAGTGTGTCCACAACAGAAACAAAAAACTAATCTGTGACAACATCAAATTCCATTTTAAAATCTCAGGCAATTTCTCCCCCAAATTGCACACAATACAAGGATGCATACTCTCTATCCAACAATATGTTAAATATCCTAATAATATGGCAGAGTCGGAGCAATATGAAAACATAAAGGTCAGAAAAGAATTAATGCAAATATCATTACCCAAGGGACATTTATAATTGGACAGACCTTTTAAAATGACACAAAACCATTGCAGTTACTAAGTGATTTAGCCAAGTTTCTAGACCTAAGGACAAGAATCACAAGCCACCTATATTTCTGTAGAGTAAACACGAACAGTTAGTAAATACACATCCAAGTATCAATGAAAGCATGCCCCAAACCTTTACCACCTAGTAATATACTGACAGACATGCTAATGCATTACACAGAAAGTATGAACCATCATTTACAGAAAGTGGATATTTCAGTAAATTGAAAAGAATAATCTTTACATGGAGTAGAAGTTGGTCTTTAAAACTCATTAACATCAATTCCTTCTTTAGTCTATTTATTTATCATTTATTTATTTATTTATTGCCCAGGCTGGCACAAGATTGCTAGGTAGTCCAGACAGTCCTTCAGCTTGCAATATTCCTCCTGCCTCAACCTCTCAGGTAGCTCGGAGTATAGTCTTGTACCAACAGGTAATCCTAACTAAAGCTTTTCTTTTGAAGAAGAAGATCACTGGCCACAAAGATTGAATTTTAATTTCTATTCAACTAGAAGACATTAGTTCCACAGTGTTATTACTGGGCATGTTGACACATTCTTGCAATCCTAGCACTGGAGAGCCTATGGCAGGAGAATGCAGTTTGAGGCCAATTTGGTTTACACAGCAAGACCCCAACTGAAAACAGAAATTTAAAAGCAGAAAGGAGACAAAGAAGAAATTTAAAATTCTCTCCTTGGATGTGTGCATATATATCAATGCACATATGTCTAGAAAAAGGAGTGGAACTGTCCAGATGTGGTAATATACATCTGTAACTTCAGCCCTAAAAAGGCTTGGGCAAGAGTGGAGTTGATAGCTCAGCTCTAAAGCAAATCTGAGGCCAGCCTGAGGGATATGAGAGCCTGAATCAAAAGAACTACAACAATAACAGCAGCAGCAGCAGCAGCAGCAGCAAATGAGCAGATTTCAGGATATATGCAGAACCACAAACTACATTTTCAAAGACAAACATCCCAACAAAATTCGTGCAGGAAGTCAAAAACACAATGGTTCTCAGTCTCTCTCGTCATCAGAGAATTGCAAGTCCCAACACCACGAGTGATCTACACCCTGCCACCTGAGTGGCAAAACTGGAAAACCGAGTGACAAAAAAAATCAACACACTGGAAGAAATAGGTGGCACCATTGGAAGTTTCCCAAATTACTGGATTCAGGTGCCCACGACAACAGCTGAAGAGCTCTTAGGGAAACATTCCCTCTGGACCAAAAGGATCCAGGTGGAATCTCCCACTCCATGGCTTAAGCTGAGCATCCTGGTCTCTCTCTCTCTACACACAACCGAGGTTCAGGAAAGTGTTCACCTAAACCCCTAGGGCATAGCAACAGTTCTGAAGCTGAGTCTCTTGCATGACTGAGGTCAAGAATTCAAACAATATCAACACCTACGGGTAGCTGAGACATCCCCCCCCTAATATTACAAATTTGAATCCCCAAGAAAAATCACTAGCCCTGGGTAGTTAAGTCAGGGTCCCAGCCTGGCTGAGTTCAAAGATCCAAGGAAAACTGCCACCCCTGAGTAGAGTTGGGTCCAACATAGCTGGCATTAAGGACCCAAGAAAAAACCGACACCTCTAGGGCCCAACACGTCTCAATTCCAAGACACAAGCAAAACTGTCACCCCCTCTGTAGCCGAGTCCAGGTCCTAGCTTGGCTGACTTTGAGGACATAAGGAAAACTCCCACCCCTGGGTTGATGACACCCAGCCCGGCGTGGCTGACTCAGAACAAAGCCCCACCCCTTCTCGATAGACTAGGTCCTTCTCATAGTTAAGAACCCTTCTTCCAAGCGGAGACTTACACTTGATGAAATCCTTTCCACTTTTAAAAGTAGCAGAAGAATCACTGAGA
Source organism: Microtus pennsylvanicus (assembly GCF_037038515.1). NCBI lineage: Eukaryota > Metazoa > Chordata > Mammalia > Rodentia > Cricetidae > Microtus > Microtus pennsylvanicus. The sequence goes on along the minus strand of NC_134601.1, from coordinate 4,050,780 downwards.
AGATAGCTGAAGAGAGGCCGAAAGGAACAAGGTCCGTTGGGCCTCACCGACTCTCCTCCTGCATCAGAGAATTCTATCCTCCTCGGGATTCTGTGTGCATGCGCAGAGACGGAAGCGTGCCACGAGCCGAGTGGTTACTGATTGGGCAGAAGTCCTTCAGAAATAGGAAGGAGAACCCCACCAGAGGGAAGCCCACCCAGGCCTACAAAAGAGTTGAGAGCTTGCAGGAAAGCCATTCTCTAGCTCTCAGAGGTGTCCTCAGAGAGCCATCGTAAATATCCTATGGCACAGGACCCCATGATAGACTGAGAATGCCCATCTTGGAGTTGCGTTCCACGCTAAATAACAACACTCACCCAGGGAACAGTGCATGCACCTTGGCGTTGAAATCCTGATATGGTGGAGCAGGCCTAGGGATTGTACAGTCGTGTGCAGTGTGGTTACCTGGAACTTTGTAGAAACCCATACTCTACGCACTGGGCACTGGAGAATGCTCCCCTGGTGCGTCTGGAACAGAATGAAATGAGCAGCACTGGTCTTGTCAAAGGGCTCTGATTTATTAGTGGCCCAGAAGACCAGAAAGAAAATTAACTGGCTAGCTACTGCTGCAGGGCTACTTGGGCTCTGCCCCGGTTGGGCTGTGGAGAAGTCGTGGGGTACTGATTAAAACTTGCTACTCATAAGCCTGGAGATCAGAAAAACTGGCTACTACCAGCCAAGAAAACTAGGAAGCAGGGCTTTTTTGTGTCCAGGAGTGTTCTGTAGACAGACTTCAGTGGCAATTGCCACAACAAATATCTTTAAAGGAACCAGAATCTTTTCCACTGTGCAGGACAAAAGGGTGGTTTTGGAGCTGGTGAGCAAAATTAGCTGTCATCCTGATGGATGCACAGAATGTGATAAACTTAATGGGTGGTGTTCTGTAGGTACGTCGAATATAACTGTGGTTTGGTTTGGTTTGGCACTGTTCAAGAAGTCCTGTTTCTTTGATCGTCTTCTGAATAGTTCTTCCTAATGGTCTCCAACTATCATTGTGGAGTTCTTTATCTCTTCATTCTCTCAATTTTTGTTTCATTTCCTTTTTCTCATTTACTGCCTGTGTTTGTAATTTTCCCATCTTGGTGAATTGTCCCGTTTATTAATATAGCAGGTCATTATTTGTTTCATGTAACCATTTCCAGCTTCATACCTATTTTGTCTTGTATTGTCACCAACCTCAATGTTGATGATCATATGCAGCAAAGTAACTGTTTTTACCTTTTCATTTCCAATCTGCCTGTGACTTTGAATCTCAAATGTGCCCCTTGCACACAGCATATGGTTACATAATGTTCTTTCAAAAACCACCCCCCAACATTCAACCAACATCTGGACACATAACTCTCACTATGCTATCCATCCACTTTAAGTCACACTTCAATGGCTTTTGGTAGCTGACATTTTCAAAATCATGTTTAAATATGTATAACATATATTTGCTATTTTCACCCATTTTCAGTGTGCAATTCAGTGACTTTGCATGCGCACTATTGTGCAACCATTATGACTCTTTCCAACTGTGTTTGGCACACCAAGAGAAACTCTGGACTCTTTACTACCTCTATATTATCCTCACCTTACAAGCCTTAACCTAAAAGCTAAAGGGAACTTATGCAGGGACCTTCACTGGAGTTACCTTCTGAGGATTTCTTTATGTCTACCAGTTGCTGCGTTGTGTACGTGTATTCCTTTCAGCTTGGAGAATGGTGGTACTGCAGGCAGTCCCGTATGTTTTTGTCTACCTGAGACTTTCTTAAATTCTCCCTCATTAGTTGAAGGTTTGTTTGGCCGGAATAACATTCCTGATGGATAGCACTTCCCTTCCACTGCTCTAATCCACCCCCCTCTCCCATTTCTGTGCAGTGCTGGGAACAGCACCCAGATAGTTGTGCAGACTAGATAGTACTCTCCCAGAGCTACATCCACAACTCCTTTCTCTTTTTAGCGTTCTCAGTGTTATTTTATTGCTTTTTGTCTTTCCATGCTTCTGATAAGAAAGCGAACTTTAAATTAGGGTGGGTCTCTTGTCTGGCGGTCTTCAGAATCTTCTGTCTCTTAATGCTTTGATGATGTCAGTGGCTCTCTTCCTCTGCTTTGCACATCCCTGGGTTGGATGGATATACAGATAAACATTTATTATTAAATTGTTTATAAATGTTCTTTTACATTTAAATGGGATATGATATAGATATGAATAATTTACATTGATATAAATCTTGGGTTACTAATACTAATTTAAGGTCATGCATACTTCTTATCTTGATTAAGGTCTTGTGATTGTGCAGTTCATTTAAAAATGTAACATATAATTTAAAAATATAGGTTAATAGATAATCATCTATAATAGTCAAGCTTGTAGTCATGTTAGATTTTCTAGATATATGAAGATATATTTCAGTTAGACCGGCATTCTTCATATCTTTCAAAGGCTACAGAAAATGGCATTTAAAATGTTTTAATAACTTAGGGTTTTTCATGACAATGAGACACATCTGCTCCTGGCAGCACCAATCTACTTCAAGAGGAAGATGGGCATCGAAGAGGATCCTTATGGAGTTGGTTAGCCATTTGGGCAAGAAACTGCTCTTGCCTGCACTGTTACATAAACTGGACATAAAGAACCCACAGAGAGAGGACTGCTGAATTTGCCTAAAGGTGAGATGGTCCTTCAGGATTCCTGTTTCATGAAAGAATCTGCAAGACATTCTGCAGGACACAAAAGAAAGTGACTGAACTGTCTGTAAAATTTCCTGCTTCATGAAAATGTCTGCTGGATACTATGGGCCTATAGGCTGAAGATGGATGCCCCAATGGTACAGAAGAACTTTGGGTGACTGTCCAGGCAGCGAGATGTCTCTGTCATTTCTAGAGTTTTGGAAGTTGCTTACTTCTTGTTTACTTAGGTAATATTATATCCTTCTGGAGTCTTTGATAGAGTTGAAGAAGAGTTATAGTTTTCCTTTGTTACGATAAAAGATAAAATAGATATAAATATTGTAACTGTAATTCTTGCTTGATAACTGTTTTGTTATATGTAATTTTACTATGTTAAAGTTAAAGCCTTTCTTTTTGTTTAAACAGAAAAAGGGGAAATGGTGTAGGAGGGTATTTTATGTGTTACTTTCATTGGTTGAATAAAGAAACTGCCTTGGCCTTTTGATAGGGTGGCATTTAGGTAGGTGGAGTAAACAGAACGGAGTGCTGGGACAAAGGGCAGAGTGGCAGACACCATGATTCTCTTGCCTGAGATGGACGCTGGTTAGACTCATAAGCCACAGTCAAGTGGCGATACACATTAATGAAAATGGGTTAGATCAAGATGTGAGAGTTGGCCAAGAAGAGGCTAGATATAATGGGCCAGGCAGTAATTTAATTAATAAAATTTCTATGTGATTATTTCGGGGGCTAAGCTAACCGGATGGCAGGATGTGGCCCGCTCCTCTTACTACAGTTTGGGACTACTGGATCTTTAAATATTTTCTTTACATATTCTTCACACTGCTTTCTCATCTTTTATTCCATTAATCCTATTAACGTACACTATGGTGGTTTGAATTAGAATGGCTTCATAGGCTCATATAGGTAAATATTGGTCCCCAGCTGGAGGAATTGTTTGGGAAGGACTAGAAGGTGTGACCTTGTTGGGACTGTGTTACTAGGGGTGGGCTTTGAGGTTTGCAAAGACCACACCATTCCAGATTAGTTCTCTGTGCCTCTTAGGGCAGATAAGGATGTAAGCTCTCAAGCATTGCTCCAGTGCCATGCCTGGCTGCCTGCTGCCATGCGCCTACCATGATGGCTATGGGATCAGCCTCTGAAATGGTAAGTCCCAATAAACGCTTTCTTCTATAAGTTGCCTTGGTCATAGGGTTTTGTCACAGAAAAGAAAAGCAACTAAAACATACATTGTCATGCTTGATTGAGGTCCATAGGCTACAGTGAGTCTGTCAAACTCTACTTACTGCTTTTCGTTTTGTTTTGTTTTAGTAGTGAGGCTAGGAACCCAGGTCTTTGGACAGTTATATCCTCTGCTCTTTTCATTTTTCTTAACCCCAGTTTCTTTATACACCTCACACTGGATGATTTCTAACAAGTTTCTTCTCTCTTCTAAGGTCTGCTGTTGAGCTCTCTTAGGGAATTTTCCATGTCAGGCTTTATACTTTTCAGGTCCATACCCTCTATTTGCTTTTTCTCTTTTTGTTTACCTATTCATTATCTTTTTTTTTTTTTAATTTTCAAGACAGGGTTTCTCCGTAGCTTTTGGTTCCTGTCCTGGAACTAGCTCTTGTAGACCAGGCTGGCCTTGAACTCATAGAGATCCGCCTGCCTCTGTCTCCCGAGTGCTGGGATTATCTTTATTTACACATAATCTTCCTGCTTTTATGCAGCTTTTTATCTGTGTTTCCTTTAGCTCTTTGCTGTCTAAGATAGCTAACTTAAAGTGTCTCTATATTAAATCCAGTTACTATGCCATCTTAAAAACCATGGCTATAGGGCTGGAGAGTTGGCTCAGTGGTTAAGAGCATTGCCTGCTCTTCCAAAGGTCCTGAGTTCAATTCCCAGCAACCACATGGTGGCTCACAACCATCTGTAATGATGTCTGGCGCCCTCTTCTGGCCTGCAGACATACACACAGACAGAATATTGTATTCATCATAAATAAATAAATATTAAAAAAAGAAAAATAATAATAATCTTCTTTAAAAAAAAAACAAACCATGGCTATATCTTGAAAAGGGTTGCACAAGTGTACACTGAAGCACCACCAAGCTCTCCTACTATGTTTCCATAGCATTTTACGTTATTCCACTTTCGTTTTGGTTATTACAAACCCAGAACAATACTCCAACTAAGCACCCCATGCTAGCAAATAATGTGTTGCTGCTGTATGACAAGACTTTTCCTACGGAGTCTATACACATCTCTACTCACCCCAGGCCAAAGTACAAATACCACCAAAGTCCAACATGATGAACCTTTGAGTTTTATTGAGATTACTTACAGAAATATGACGAGGGGTTACTTACAGGAGCAGAAATGACTCAAAGACAGTGGCATTGCCAAAGCCCACCCCAGCATGGGTGACAGCTCACAAAGTTGGGAACCTGGAGCACACCACACAGCCTGCAGGCATCTCAACAGGTTGAAAAGTGTCCATTGCAAGTGCTTCAGTCTATGTAAACCTCTTCCAGGTAGCTTCGCTGGTCTGTCTCTTCCAGGCAGCCGATCTGGTCCAAGGGTCTTCTTTGTAGCTTGTCTTTCCAGAGAGTGACTCTTATTTACTCTGATGAGGAGAGGCCTAGTCAGTCTGGTCAGTTTCAGGGACTGCTTGAAGCTATTTTCTTTGTTTACCTTCTTTTAAGGAGCTTTCCTGAATGATGGAATTTTTTCAATCTGGAAGGAACCTACTCAACAGCAGATACCATTTTTGTTGTTTCTCAATGGGGTGACATAGACTTCCAAGCATTATAGACTAGTGTTAATACTTGCCCATCCTCCAGAACTTGAAAATGAGATTCCATTCTTAAAGTAAGTCACAGAACATGGAAAAATCAACCTGGTACTTACTTGGGAGCTTCACCCCTATTAGCTAGCATCCATGGGGCTAGAAGATGCTATGCATGTTGCCAGAAAGTAATCCTCAAATCTCACTTAGATGCGAACCCTGCAAACTACAACAATGGGTGTGACAAGATGTGCTCACTTATGTAATAGCGGCACACTGTGGGAGTAGTCAATCACTTTCTGACTGGACCCAAGGCCACTCCATGAGAAGTAACCCATGCCCAGTACTGTGCAAGTAGTCAAGGATCTATGACTGGATAGGTCAGAGGTCCTAGGGAAGAAGCTAATACTATTATTCTCCTCAATGGACATAGTATAAAATTTCCTCCTAATGCCATGCTATACCCGTAGATCAGTGCACCCTCTCACCTCTCATCAGAGAAGTTTATTGCAGCAGATGGCACTTAACAGAGCTACTCCACTGCTCAACATGCAAAAAATAAGAGACTGGAGTACTCAGTCCTAAATGATAAATTTTATATATATATATAAATTATATATATAAAATAAATTTTATTTATATATATAAATTATATATAATATAAATTATATATCCCTCCTCACAATGCTCAGGGATCTTTGGGGAAAGAAAGACCATGAAAACCAGAGAATAACACCAAGGAAACTGTCTTCCAGACGTAAAGGGCAGATACACAAATGAGTTAACAGCAATTGCAATAGCATGCAAAAGACCTGTGCAAGCTCCAACCAGACAAAATCCCAGCATGGAGGGGGAAAGGTAGACACGAAATTCTACCACTAGCTGAGGAGCTACTGGGCATCTGATAGTTGCTGGCAGAGGAAGAGTCAGTTTTCTTTAAGGATGGGACTCCTGGGTAAGTTGACCACACACCAGGTCAGGCTGTACTCCCATGACCATCTGGGCCACACATACTGGACTTGATGGGTAAAGAATTAAAAAACAAAATCTCAAAGTTGGGTGGGAAGAGATGTGGGGTGGAGAGGGTAGGAATGGGAGGGCTTGGCAGGGGTGAGTATGTTCAAACTATATTTTATGAAATTCTCAAAGGAAAAAAGAGAAAAACCCTTTGGCTTTATTTCAGAGTTCCAATGAATTTGATTTTGGCAGTTTTCTCTCCCCAGTTACTTGCAATTGGGAGGGCCTGGCCTCCCCAGACCCTTCTGATATCACCATTCAATCCTGTGAGTTACGCTTCCAAGATCAACTCCTTTAACATTTAAAACAAATATTCGTTCACTTATGTAAATACACACATGTGCTTGTACCAAAATGTGCATTAAAAAAGTCGGTGGACAACTTTTGGGAATTGGCTCTCTCATTTTACCATGTGAGTCCCAGGGATCAAATTTGGGTGACCAAGCTTGGTGGCAAGAGCCTTTATTGCTAAGCCATTTTATGGGCCCTCTTGTTAACATGTTAATTTGTTTGATAGTGTGTTGTGGAATATTTGTTTAAGTATGCAAAGATATGTTGCATTTGTTTAACTATGTAAAAATGTGTTGCTGTTTTACCTTAATTGCCTAAGACACCTGATTGGTCTAATAAAAAGCTGACTAGGCAATAGCGAGGGAGAAGGTATAAGTGGGACTTCTGGGCAGGGAAAGTAAGTAGGAGGAGGAATTTAGGGCATAAAGGAAGAAAGAAAAAGAGACACCAGGGAAATGCCAGGAACCAACCAGCTAGACTTGGAGGAAGCAGAAAATTGAGTCATACATAATGAAAGAACGGTAAAAAGGCCCGAGGCAAAATGTAGATGAATAGAAACAGGTTAAACTAAGTTAAAAGAGCTAGCGGGACAAGCCTAAACTAAGGCTAAGCATTTATAACTAATAAGTCTCTATTTCTTTATTTGGGAGCTGGTTGGCATACCAGAGACAATTTTAACTACAATAATGTACAATTGTTTTTCTAAAAGGAATGCCATGACAAGAGACATACTAGAAATGTATTACCAATAAACTTTTGAAAATCAATAAAAGGATTTTATTTCATATATGCAAAGTGAAAATCTCTTTGATCACTTACATTTTTACAAATAAACAACAATACTGCTCCATATAAATTTTTATATAAACATCAAAGAAAATATACATATTATTTTTCCTTTTAGTGCTTCCAAAGCACAAAATGTCCAAGTCTACCTGAAGACTTTCTGTTGTCACATGCAAGAACAAGTGTCAGAGGCCAGTGCAGCCTCAGGCGCACTCTGCAATCTTTCTAGACACAATGGAAGAGCACTGGAGGTAGATTGCTTGGTTACTCTCCCTGCCCCTTCCCAGAGACAAATAAGTTACCTAAATAGCAGCTTTTTACTCTTTGATTCCAACTATCCTGAATATTACATGGTTTTAAAGGCACAGCTAGAAATTGTGGAAAATTCTGTTGAGCACATGACGACCACTTTGATTCTACACACCTACTTGTTCTACTGGACACAACGAGGACACTAGGCAGTGCTCTCCTTGCGGGTGGCCCCTGCCCACTCAGAAAACGTCTGGAATGGTAACGCTCCAATGAGAGAACTCTATTAGCTGTAAGGGGAGCAGCAGTGCTGTGTGATTTCACATCGCTTTTCCTAACTGGAAAAATAAACAATGAAATAAAAAAATACTTTCCATTATAACTCTTAAGGCAGAAGCCCAGCTTTTACTTCCAGATAACCATTAAAAGCTCTAGTCAAGCGCTTTTCTTAGCCTGAGTTAGGTCATTCATTCCCTTCACTCAAACATTCTAGAGGGCTTCAGGAAGGTCCCATTCCAGCCTACAGCACAGAAAAGGCGTTTCTTTTCCCCCACTTGTCTTGGTATTAACATGATGATCTGCTGTTGATGTGATTCACATTGTTAAGAAGGGGATGGGAATCTATTTTTTCTAGTACCTTCTCAAGGTACTGAATTAAGACTCTTCTTTTAAACCTGAAAATAAAAAGAAATATTATTGACCATCATAGAAGACTTGACAGCGTGCAGAGTGCTGTGTAGCGTGCAACCCAAAGGGAGTGTAAGTCACCCTCATGCAAAGGTATGGCTTAGCAAATGTGAGGGCCATTCTAACACACACACACACACACTAGCTAGGAGCCATGAATCAGGACTCTGGTCTTTCCATCTGAACACGGTAGGAAGCAGCTTTAACTCTGAGTGGGGACAAGTGTTTTCTTTCACAGATTAAGGCAGAGCCTATCCCCCTCTTTGTCTTTCCTTGGATCCTACAACTAAAGTAAACAAAAGAAAAGAAAAACAATACCCAAAACAATGAGAAAACCTTTAGAAGTTTCATTTATACCCACCTTGCAGCTTCCTTGATGGTGAACTCAACAAACTGTTTCTTCGTCTCCAGAGGTCCCTGCACTTCTTCAAGCAAAATGAAAATCCTTTCATACTCTGGTGATAGTACAAAATTCAGTATTATAAAAATATGAATGAGAAATAAAATTCAATCATGCATCCTCAGAAATCATTCCTCATAGGTAGAAAGTCATAAGCACAGCTGGTATGTTAAACACTAAAATAAAAATGTCTACATACATTCATGAGAGAAATTCTTACAAACAGTACTCAAATGAGGTACACTGAGCACTGGTTGCCCCAAACTGCCCTAACCCATGAAGCCTGTGAATTTATTTCCATATATGCTTTATATGCTGATGGAATTAGATTATGGATATTGCATTTGTCCCGGTTTACGCACAGGGTTCAATGTAGCCGTAATATCCTTTTAAGATGGAATAGTATAGACATTTGATTGCTTCTGGAAGAGGGAGAATCAATTTGTTTGAGAGTATTGCCCATGGTAGTGGACGACCTTGCACCCAGGAGTGCATGGTAGATTCAACTAGTTACTAAAAATAGAGGAGAGGAAGTTGAGAGGGTGGAAGGTAGGGTGGATCTAGAAGAGAGGAGTTGGGGATGAATATGATCAAAATATATTGTATACAGATCTCAAAGATTAATCTAAAATTATAATTTTTTCCTTCCTTTTTTTTTTTAAAGATAGGGTTTCTTTGTGTAGTCCTGGCTGTACTGGAACTCTCTCCGGCCTCGAACTCAGAGATCTATCTGCCTCTATCTTCCCAGTGCTAGGATTAAGGTGTATGCCACCACCACCTGGCTAACAAACGGAATCTTAAAGGTCAGAGAGAAAAGACATTAAGAACAGAAGTGGCAGCCAAAGGAAAAAAGTATTCTGCTGCTGAGTTGATGCAGGAAGGGACCACGGGCCCAGCAAATGCAGCCAGCCTGCAGAAGCCAGAAAAGGCAAGCAAACAGACTCTGCCTTTTTCCCTGAGAAGCAGCACTGGCCTGCCAGCTTGCCTTCACTTTAGTCCAGGGAAAAATAGTCTGAATTGCAGAGCTGTGAAGTAATCAGCTTGTACTGTCCAAAGCGATGGGCATCTGGTAACTTGTGAAAGCAGCAAAATGAAACCACTATAAGTTAAGGTCAGAAGAATCACTTTAAGTCATGTGAAAGCCCAAGACTGACCAAAAATTGTATGGCCAGACTCTACTCTGGAACTTAGGGTAGAGCTCAGTTGGTAGACCGCCTGCCTAACAAGCATGAGACTCTGGGTCCAATCCTTAGCGCCGCCTTAATTGACTGTGGCAGCACATCCCTGTAGTGTGAGCACTATAGAGGGAGTTAGACACAGGAAGATCAGGCAATATCAGCTGTCTGCACCACGTAGAGAGTTCGAGGCCAGCCTGAGCTGTATGAGAGCCTGTCTCAAAACCAACAGTAGAAATCTCTCGAGAATGATACAAGAGGGATTCTCCCATTGCATTTCTTAGAGATATTCCATCGCTACTTACTCCGTCCGAACTTTCGAACTTCCTTCATCAGCTGGTGCTTGATGTCGGCATTGATGCCTTGTGCCATCGCAGGAGTGATTTGCATTGAATTTGGCACAGTTTCCAAAGCAGATGCCATGGCGATTTTTCTGTCATCTACAGAAAGACCGCAGCTTTTGTCTCCTCCTAGGAGTAAATTGTTACTAGGTTTGTGAATGAGTCCGTCTTTCCTGAGACCAGTAAAGTCATCAGACAGTGAATCCAATTGGTTGGATATAAGGCCATCTTCTGCCACATTCATAAACTCAGCCGGAGCAGATTTTAATAAGAAGCCATGGGCTGCGCTTTGCCCATTTTCCATCTTCTCTTCATGGAGATCATGAATGACAGCGGCATCTGGAAAGCAAATTAAGAAGTTGGGCTGTGAAGTGAGCACATCATATCAATCCCGCAGGTACACCTCCATGATCCTCAGCTTCAAGAAAATGATGAGGAGGACAGAGCAGACGGCGCTCTGAGACTCTTCCCACTATGAATGCATACAGAAATCAAGACACTAACTAAGCACTCACAGGTCCCTGGTGCTCAGGGCTTAATGTCAACCTGAGAATTCAAAGTCACATATAAACTGCTACCCTTCCCTGAGTTTGAACCCCTATGAATTGTGCATACCATGCGCTTCCTGGGTAAAGCAAATATTCTGAGAAAACGGAGATGCCTACTAAGGCGGAACAAATTCTCTGCCCTCATCTGCTGATGGAGGTGGGTCTTGTATCTGTCTGTTGCTTTCATTGGTTAATTAATAAAGGAACTGCTTGGCCTTTAATAGGACAGAAAATTAGGTAGGCGGAGTAGACAGAACAGAATGCTGGGAGAAAGAAAGCTGAATCAAGCAGTCGCCATAGCTCTCCTCTCCAAGATGGACGCAGGTTAAGATCTTCCGGTAAGCCACCATCTCGTGGTGCTACACAAATTATTAGAGATGGGTTAATCAAGATGTGAGAGTTAGCCAGTAAGAGGCTAGAGCTAATGGGCCAAGCAGTGTTTAAAAGAATACAGTTTGTGTGTTGTTATTTCGGGTAAAGCTAGCCGCGCGGGAGCCACACTACAATCTGCTAAGCAACTGCCTATTTGTAGATGATTCTGCCCGTTTCCCTTTCGACGGCAGAGTAATTATTTTTCCGTTCGTTCTCAGGCCAATTCCTCTATGCCATTTGCTTATCTTCCACTGTGCCAGGCACCAGGGCAGCAGCTGAGAATCTGCAGTGAACAAGAAACAAAGGAACTGACCCTGCCTGCCCTTACAGAACCTACAGTGTCACGGGGCCATTGGAGAGGAACTAAGAATGAGCCACGGCACCCTCAAAACTGCTTTCATTTGAGGAAAGACAGAAATAGGGCACGAGAGAGGGCTGCCAGGTGATGGCAGGATCTTCTGGAAGGGTGCCAAGTTGTAGCGAGGGCAGGAGTAAGCCAGGGGCAGCAGAGTGAAGCTCTGGAACTAAAGGTAAGAGAGGACGGTGGTGTCAGGCTATGTGGAGCTGTGTGGACCAGGGTGAAGAGTCAGGCTGTATCCTGAAGGTTCAGAAATACGAAGGATGCATTTTCTGTATGGATGTGGCATGCTTGTATTTATCTGTTGACATCTTCACTCGGATTTCAAATTGGGAGAGAAGATGGGTAGGAACTAAATAAGAATTAGATGCAGAGAGGCTATCTAAGAAGAGAAACTTGGTAAAACTTCGTGGAAGCATGGAGTGAAAGAATGGAGAAAAATAGTAAGAAGCAGGAATTGAATTGAATGTCAGATTACCTCACCCTGTTAATGGTCGTATGTCCAGGTGCCAGCATGAGAGTACGTGATACTCAGATCTTCCTGACTCTGGCTCAGTGACTTTAAGTCACTCAGCACTGACAAAACAGTATGAACAACACTACATTCTAATATAAGGTTTTTCAACCCTACGAATCCTTAAAAATGACATAGCTTTTCCAGTAGAGCGAGGGATAACTTCACTAACTGCCATGCAGAAGGATGCCAGCAGAGCTCCTCTAGAGAGATGCAAAGCAGGCATTTACTTGTATGACATCAAACATTACTGTCTGTTAGACACTGTCTGTGGTTAAATACAGGCTTGAGAGCAGAGGAACGAACTGAACTGTAGTCTAGAGGTGTGAATATTAGGAGTTGTTCAAATAGAAATAGAGGAGGGCATGAGCAACTGAGCCCAAAACAACCGAGAGGGAAAGGCAATGAACGGAAAACACGAGCAATCTTGAGAATTGTTTCAGTGGGGTCAAGGAGAGAGACCCCAGAATTACCAGTTCAGTCACGAATAGGGGGCAACATCACAGAGAGCTCTTAATAGTGAACCTACTTAGACACTTAGTTTATCTTCCTATCTTTTGAAGTTGATCCAAATGGTTACAGCAGGCATGCTTAGAACTCCACATTTTTGTACCAACATGTATTAATCACCAATTATGACATTAATACCACTTGTTAATTACTATAATTATTCATCTTCTTCCTCCATTCATATGGCTAAGACCACTGAGTCAGGGTCTCTGTGTCCTGGAAGGCCTGTTGTGCCTACCACAGATGCTCTAATTATGGTTTACTTAATCAACAACAAAAAAGGAACTCAGGAAGACAGACAAAGGAAAAACAACCACTACTCTGTACCTGGATGTACAAGGGTGGGTTTGAGGAAGGTTGGACAAGATGGGAACCACGAGGCCGAGAGCAGTCCCTTTCCGCCCAGATGGTTGATGAGAAGAGGAGGTGTCTGTGGTCTCCTCAGCAGCAGGGGCATGCTCCGCCTTCTCTTAGATGACATAGGACTGTTGGGCTCTCCAGGACGCTTCACTTTGTTTTGTGGCCCTACCACAAACTCATCTGCTTCATCAATCATCATTCCCTTAAAAAAAAATCAATGAACATATTTCATTCAAAACACCAAGGCCTACTATGTACTCAACAAATGACAGTTATTATTGTATTCAACTAACACAACTGGGTACAGTCGCACAACTCATGGAAAGAGCCATGTAGGCCTGGGATGCCACCTTCAAAGAGTCTACCTCAGCATAAGTCAGGGGGCTTCCCACCAATGCCTCATTTGCCTCTTCTACTGACTATGTTCCAGAACAGTCAACAGTATCATTATGGGAAACAAGCGAGATCCATCTACACATAGGTCCTGATGGCATTTTTAGCTCGGATTTGTATACATCTGGCTAACAAGGATAGCGTTACAGTGAAAGTATCACAGACACAGAAATGGGTATACTACCTTCTTATCTTGCTTAAATGGATTGCCGAAAGTATGCAGTCTTTTTGGTTGATCCGGATCAATCTCTCGGAGTGGTGAAGCCAGCATCTTTAGATACTCCTGATAGTTGCCCATTTGTGCAACTGGGACACTATGAAGTGAATCTGCAAAATCAGCAGCAGAGAAACTAATACTTAGAGCTGAAGTATATGGTCCTTTAGAAAGGACATTGTCATAGCTGGTTCAGCAATGTGTAGTTTAGCATTATCGTCTGAAATCTCCAATCTAATATCCCGGGATCTACCACCACCTGTAGGATCTAGCATCATCGTCATTTATACCAGTCAGTGGTCTACAGTCACTATACTGCCTACAGGCTCACTTCACAAGGACTAGAAACTCCTTTACCTCCCAACACCGCATAAAAATGGGCTGGCCTCGCGCATGCCATCATCTGAGTTCAAAACCCTGTGGACATTCTGCACTCTGAAGCACTGAGGCTCCATGGTGTTCTAGTGTTCTCTTTTTCTATAAAAAGATTCATGTTCATTTTATGTGTCTGTTTTGCTTGCAGGTACATATGTGCACTGCACACAGGCCTGGTGTCTGCAGAGTCCAGAAGAAGGAGCCAGATCCCTTGGAACTGAAGTCATGGACAGTTGGAAGCTACCCAACATGTAGGTGCTGGGAACTGAACCAGGGTCTCTTGTAAGAGTAACCAGGGCTCTTCAACAGTGGGCCACTGCTACAGCCCCTCTCTCTGTATTCTGGAGCAGGTTTGCATTCTTTAGCCCAGGCTGGACTCAAATCCATAGACTCCTCCTGCCTCAGGCTCTTGAGTGCTGAGCAACCATGCCCAGCTCCTCATGGTATTCTCTTGTCACAAAGAAAATGTTACCCTCTGAGGATTTGATTAAATATAAAAGTTCTCTTCCTAGGAAGCCTCTGTTCACACACACACACACACACACACACACACACACAAAGTATAATATCAGAGACTTGGCTAGGGGGTTAACTCATTTTTTTTTTTGTGGATAAGTAAACCCATTCAAAATTAACAAAATAAAATGAAGAAAAATTGCAAACCATCACAATATTCCTGTTTATCTGGAGTTCATGACTTTTGAAGGGAGTAAGTATTCACAGCTGACTTTTTCCAGAGGCAGCTGGGCATGATCAATGTCTGAGTGTACAGGTTTGGAAATCTGACAGACCTAGGTTCCGCCACTTTGCAATGGGCTAACCCTGCCTGAGCAAGCTACTACAGTGCTTGCTCTTCATGTCAGTGCCTATCAGCTGGGCATAAAGTCAGTGTCTAGCTGAGAGTTTGAGACTTGCAAGAGCGAGCACGCAGAACAATGGCGATGGCGGTATGGCATGCTGATTAATACACACCTGAGGGGAAGAGAACCAGGGAGATGGGGGGGGCTTGAGTGAATGGGAACACTGTGAACATTAACAAAATAATTCTGCAATAAACGCTGTCATGCAAGTCATGTCTGCTATTAGCCTAAGAGCATTCCACTGTTAGGTTACCTTCATCTTGTCCAACAATGAACTTCCGTGTTCTCAGTAGATTGGATCTCATTCTGGTCAACTGGTCTAAAAGTCCTCTACGTGGAATATCATAAGCATTTCTATATGTCTGAGGTTTCACATCCTATGTTAAATGAAACAATCTCAGTTACTTCTAAGGCTTTTAAATAAAGAAATGTAATACCTAACCCTCTTAAAATCTTATTGAAGAGAACGATATTTAATACAGCCGATTATTGCTAATTTTTCCAAGTAGAAAACCTTCTATTTCTTGTTCTGAATGCTAACATATCCAGAAGTCATTAAAGTCACTGGGGAAATAATTTTCAAGCCTATCATTTAAAACTCCAAATCCCAAGGTTTATACATGGCTGTCTGTAGCTGTCTGGCAGGAGTGCTGCTTGTCACCTGGATTGATTCCCCCTGCAGTCAGGGAGGTAGGCTGCAAGAGTCTCACTGCTGGATGACAACTGCAGACTGCACAGCCAGTGACATTGGCTGCAGGCCCAGCTGCAGTGCCTTTGGAGTCTGCTGCATCCCTGAGCATGAGCCAGGCTGCTGATGGCCAGGGCCTGACAAGTTCAGCGTGGAGGGCCAGCTCCGATCACACTCGCTTTCTCCGCAAGAATGCACGCTTCCTCCGCGAGAATGCACGGGGCCAGAGTTTTCCTGCGGTCTGGCTGAGGCATTCTCTAAGCTGCACGGAGCCTACTTGCTACTAGTCTGTCTGTCGTAGGTGCTAGATCTACATGGCGGCCTGCCTACTGCAGTTTCCTTTCTAGTTTACTTTTTATAGCTGCTTACTTCCCATTCCTACCAACCAATATATCTAGTACGTTTAATTTCATGTTGGTTATCTGCTGGCAGAATAATCTCAAGATAGTTTCACTAATAATCATTAATTCCAAGTTGTGCATGGTAGCGCACACCTTTAATCCTAGAACTCGGAGGCAGAGGCAGGCGGATCTCTGAGCTTAAGGTCAGCCTGGTCTACAAAGCTAGTCCCAGGACACACAGAGAAACCCTGTCTCAATAAAGCAAAATACAACTACCAAAACAACCACTACTACTAATGATGATGATAACAACTCCGAAATAGGCCATTATTTCAAACTAAAGCAACACAAACCAGGCAAAGTCAGATTAAGGATGCCTTTTAGTGGCACAATTTACCTTGTTGAAGAGCCCTATTTGGAAGCCAGCAAATTCTTTGGTAGTCAATTCCATCAGTCTCGGTGCATTTTCCCCTATGATTTCTTTCAACAGTTTTCTAAAGTTTTTATTGTGAGCCAAGGCCAGGCCACTTGCAGAATAATTTTTCACTTTGATACCAATCTCCTGGGGGGGTTTCTTCCCCACTGATGCTAGTATTCGCTCGGACTCTATTTTGGTCTAAAATGAAAGGACAGAACATGTTACCCAAATATCTACCACATTGTCATCATTTTATTATTTAAGAAAAATACTTTAAGAACCACCCTGAACACTTTTCATGTGTGAATCACAGCACAACAGTTAAGTGAACAGTTCCCTATGCTTCTCTGTTCTACCATGGCAAACACAGAGGGGACTGGAAAGACAAATGACTTCATGCAAATTGTCTTTGCTAGTGTCAAAACTATGAACGAATCATGGAGTAAATAGAAACCATGGGCAAGAATTTCATTCATAGACATGAAAAAGCACATATTGTTACTGCAAAATCTAATCTAATTCAACACATTTGGTTTGGATCCAGACACAAAGGTTTAAAACTCTATATTCATACATGTAACTTATTGCTTAAATTCAGATCATATAGACTGGCATTGTATTTGAAAACATTAAAAATGTTTTTTAAACAAATTATATTATCCAATAAATCTTATAAAAATAAAGCTTAATTTAACAAATGTTACTAAGCAAATATTTTTAATGTCTACTCAGCAAGTTTATCATTCACAAACACTGGGAAATCCCCTTAATAGACATTGTATCAATTAATTTTCCTTGAATAAGTTAAAGCAGAGCATTTGGTATATTTCATGTTTTAGATACATATGAGATGGTTCAAAGAACACCAGTGATATAGATATTAAATTAGCAATAAGAGAAACAGAAATTAGCAATAATCTTTTCTTTTTCTAAAAGACAAAATACCATCAATGTTCAATAAGCTTAATAATTTTTTATTTCTTATGTATTGGCCAGAGATATTTATTTTCCTAAGTCATTATTTGGAATTATTTGGAATATATATTATATACATATATATATATATATATATATGCTTAAGCAAATTCTTAAGTCATGAAATATGAGACAATAGTAGATACAGGGTCTGTTTCCTTGAATGACTTTGAAAGCTCATTCAATAAAAGAATACAGTTGTCCCAGAAGGTCCCAGCACTTGGATTAATTTCAACTCTGTTCACTTTTCTTCCTTTGTGGCCATACCCTGACAAAGCCTTAAAGGCCAAACATAAACATCAAATTAAAAAAAATCAATAGATCAATAGAGAGATAAATAACCAAGGTCTTTACAACAACAACAACAACAACAACAAAAATCTATTAGCAGAGAGGAATGCGGGTTAGGGGGACTTGTTAGGTCAAAAATCTGGGCTTGTCTTTATTTTCTTTTGCACTTATGAGCACGCTGGACTAGTATGCTTTAGAAGGTGCTTTAAGGTTTTGGTCATTCCTAGCAAGGCCTGCCAGCATCCCAACTATGTAGGCCTATAGGTCCCTTAGGAAAATTTGAGATACTTTGTGTAATATTCAGTTTTCTAAAGGCCAAACTTGCAAACAGACTCAGCTGGAAATGCTGTAGTTGCTGCAAATGCTACTTCCTACTTTAAAAAAATGTATGTGTGAATAAGAGCGTAACACTGCTGCATAAATTTATCACAGAACACAACTGTATGCAGCAGTGCTCTAACTCGGTAGTTTCCAATTATCTCCATCCTACAAGAATGGTCTAGGTACAAGTGAGAAATATGATAAGGGGGGCTGAGTGGAAGATGAGGTACTAATAGAGAGGGGCAGGCAAGGGACAAGGTGAATAATGGTGAATGGGGTGGGGTCTAAAGGAATAGACAAGGGCAAGAGAGGAGGAAGAACTCCACTCTCCTGCTCCCCTCGGGGCCTATCACCCTCCAGGTTGAAGAACACTGGTCTCATGTCTGCCCTGCCGCTTCTCCAGGGAAAAGCAGGCAGTTGTTTATTTAAGGGCTAGCATGTGAGTTTAAGAACTCGCTGCCTGAAAGCGATTTCAGGCAAGGCATATTGAACCACACCAGACCTTGGTGTGCTGACTCACAAAAGGGGGAGGCTCTAGGCAAGTGAATTGAGGAGAAACTAGTTGGAGAACAGACAAAATATGACCCACAAGAGAACCCTATGAAGCCTCTGCCCCTCTTCGGCCACAAAGTATCAGCCAGCATATGAAACTGGCAGGCAGAAGGAGAAATGGCACAGCATCAAATGATACTGACAGACCCTTAACTGCATTTAATGGTGAAGCTAGAAGCCATAGAGAATCACATTATTACTAATCCATAAAGTGTAGAGATATATACACATTTAAGTTGAAAAGTTACAATTACACTAAAGAATAAGGAAATGCACTTCTGAGGGCAAAGGAGTTTGGTTTGTTCGTTTTTACCAATACTACCTGTTGGCTGAGTTTTTTAAGGTAAGAGATAACACTGTAACTAAGTCCACAATCTAAATTATCTGATATCAGATTTGGAGCTCCCATCATCCTTAGTGCTTTCTTTAATGGCTATAAGGAAACAAAATACACAACAGTAAGAATAGAATAAATCTTAAATACTCAAAAGTTCAGTTATAAGGGGCAAGGGGACATGATTCATTTCTTAGAAGTCAAGGTGCTGCACATAAAACCAAACATGGAACATTAAAAAGTGGCAATGAAAATAGCAGAGAAGTAAGGAGCAGAAAAAAAAATCAGAAGAAAATGGATAAGAAGAGCAACTAGCAGCCAATTCAAACAAGTACATTGCTTTCGGTCTTAACCCCCAACATCGACTCACTTCCCATAGCATATGATTGCAGAGCCCACACTTGCCATGGTAAAAAGCAACACAGCCCACTTTCCCCTCCCAGCAACACCAATGGTCCCCTCGAAGACTCTGCCTTTTCACCTCTAGAAACTTGGCATTAAGTTAGGACAGCAACCCCTGAAATGGCCTCGATCGTCTCCATTAGGATTACATGACGAGTTCAGATCATTTTCTCAAAGTATAAAAGCCAGAATGAGGCCACGTCATGCTTTCTTCTCTATCGCCAATGCCCCCCCCATCATGTGGTGTCAGGATGTAATTTAATTTCTTCCAAGTTTTGTTTATGTACTGAAAAGCCATATTGAGTTTCTAGAGCTCAAAAGGGAAGGTGATGTAACATGAATTGAGACATATTTGCTGTTACATTCCAGAACTACAGTTTTATAAGGTTAGTTTTTAATAAGAGAAACATAGATGTGCTCATAACAATGACCATGGCAGTTAAAACTAAAGGAAACAGAAGCACAATGAATGCTTTTTTGTGCGGCCATGTCATCTCCAAAATCTTTCATATGGCTCGAGAAGACAGTGGCAACACAAATATTCGTAAAGTAAGAAGAGTTAATCTTCTTGCAGGGGTAAAACTTTGGACTCCTTATTTCTTACGACAAGAATCATCAGGGCCAGTTAATATATATGTACACACACAAATACATACTATTAAGTAGTACGGAGGCAGGGTTTTTAAGTAGCCGTCAAAAGCCTGTCGCCACTTCACGTTTGGCTTAAGCTTGTGAATTTTAAACAATTCATCTGTAACACAAAACCAAGGGATCATGTTAGTCCAGAGCCAGCTTACAAGATCTAAAATCAAGCAACTAACATGTAGAAATAGGAGCTGATTCAGACCAGATGAACATTCATCGCAATTTATCTGGCTGTCTTTCCTGGTCGTTGTAGCTACCAAAGTTCCATATAGATAGATGGTCTTCAAGTTACAATAGTTCAATTGAAGACTCTTTTAAACTTAAAGATCGTGGGGTACCCTGCCCTCTCTTAGGACTGGAGGGGGAAGGGGGAGAGTGAGTGGGGGAGTGGGAGGGAAATGGAGGAGGTGGAAATTTTGAATGGTAGTACTTATAAAGCAAAAAATAAAATGTTTGAAAAAAAAAGATCGTGAGGCACCACCACAGCTGGCTTAATATGACTCTTGAACACCATGGGCAGCAATATAACTCTAGATATTTCCCTTAAATATGCAGACATTGCCTATCTTTTAAAATAGAAATATAATTATTTTAGTACTCTAAAAATACATATTATACATATGGCATGAAAACTTACAAACACCCTCTTTATTTCCTTCCAAGTGTGAGAAAAAGGTTTCTACCTTACTAATTCAAACTGGTATCCCCAGCTATCAAATCTACCTGCCATCCATCCGTACTGTAAAGACAGCAGATAGTATCAGGTCATCCTGTATTGTTCCTCTAAGCTCCATTAGGCAAATATTTTACTTACAGAGGGAAAAAAATGCATATGTTCTCTCCAAATAGGTCTATTCTTTAAAAAGTACTTCGGTTAAGAAAAGCAACCGGATATTTTCTTCTTTTTATTACCCTAATAAATTATTTACTCCCTGTGAAACAAATTTTAATAAATTTACAGTCATAAAAAGTAGGTATTTTGTTCTTTTTATTTTTTGGCAGTAGAAAGCGAAAGAAATCAGAAGGTGTCCTTGATGGAAGCCCTCAGGCTTTTGACACACCACTCTTATCTTGACAGGAAGCTACAGAAAGTCCCTGCTATCCTGTGCTGGTTCTAGAAGTCTTTTGGGAATTCTGTGGAGGTTTGAAAAGTCTACAAGAGCTGGGCTGTAGCTCAGGGGTATACCACTTGTCTAGTCTATGAAATGGCTTGTTTTTGATCCCCAGCACTGGAAAGAAAATGAGACAAGGCATAGACTACATCAGCTTCGAGGCAAAGCATTTGCCATTGCTCAGTGATGAAGAACACTAACTCGTTCCTCTTCCAAAGGATCCGGGTTTGAGTCTCAGCTCAGGAGAGCACACAACTTTCTATACCTGCTGTTCTAGGGGAATCTGAAGTCCTCTTTTTGGCTTCTGTAGACATTAGGCATGCATGTGGTACATAGACAAACATGCAGGCAAAACACCTCTTATACAGAAAATAAATTCTCTTTTTCTAATTTATTTATTTATTATGTATGCAGTGTTCTGTTTGCATGTATGCCTGCAAGACAGAAGAGGGCACCAGACATTCAGACAAAACACCTCTATACATAAAGTAAGAAATTCTCATTTGTTTGTTTATTTATTTATTTAGGATGCAGTGTTCTGTCTGCATGTATGCCTGCAGAGCAGAAGAGGGCACCAGATCTCATCTCATTACAGATGGTTGTGAACTATCATGTAGTTGCTAGGAATTGAACTCAGGACCTCTGGAAGAGCAGTCAGTGCTCTTAACCTCTGAGCCATCTCTCCAGTACCGCCCCTCCAGCTGCAAATAATAAATTCTTAAAAAGAAAATAAAAACTAAAGGTATTACTTATTCTGTTTATCTGATCTGTTTACATCTAAAAGTCTCTCTACTATTTCCATCCTTGTCCGCATAGAGAGCTTGAGGCCCGCTGGCAATAAGCAGTACCATAAGACAGAGAAGAAGCTAGAGATGTAAACACTATCATGTATTATTTGTCTTTCTGAGTCTCCTTGGTTTCCTAGCATGACATTCTCCAGCACAGCGCCAATAGTTAGCAAGAGTGGTTTGTACATAAATATTTTACTCGGGGAATAGATCTTACGGCATATACTTTCATTATAAAAATAACAACAAAAGGGAAGCTTTTTGAAAGACATGACTAGGGCGTGTGTAGGGCAAAAACTGGAGTGATGTTTCATTGGTGTACACTCACGAATACTGGAGATTAAATATGTGGAGCTTTTTGTATGCCAATCCCAGTGCAATAAAGTGGATCAAAAGGACACTGAAAAATAGAAAAATAACAACAATCTAAATGAAGATTACTCTATTGTCTTTACTATGTATTTGTGGAAATTGAGGACATATTTGAAAAAAAGGATAGATTAATACATAAAATAGAGATATATTAGTAATTTAAGAAGGACATATTTATTTCTATTTTAGGCATCTGGCTGTTTTGCCAACATGTATGTCTGTGCATTTCGTTCATGCAGTGCTCTCAGAGGCCAGTAGAGGATGTCAGATTCCTTGGAACTGGAGGTCAAGGTAGTTGTAAACTGGTGAACCTGTGTCTTCTGGAAGAGCAGCAAGGGCTTTTAAAGGCTGGGCCACCTCCCCTGCCCCTTTATTGTAATCTTACCGTCCTCTAACATACAGCCTATACTCTTAGAAAGAATGTATGTTCAGGCTGGACTAAGAAAGAAAATAACTTAAATATACAAAGCAATCATGCTGGTATATTTATGATGACCTACTTTCAAATTTCTTAAATAGGAACTTAAACACTGCCTTTTAAATTCATCGTACATTAATAGTACTGTGATCAAATTTTTTAAAGGTTTCATCTTTTAAGCAGAAACTTAGAAACCCTCACATCCCCCCAAAAGATCCTCAAAACTTTACAACTAGGAGTGTGTAATGAAGTATATTACTCTAAAAAGATACCACTCTCCAAATAAAGAGTACACATTTTTAACAGCATCGAGTAATGGCTACTTAAGTTGTTCCTTTAGAATTTTGTCATGAAATCAATCCATAACTTCTAAACCTGCTTAGTTGAATTGACTCTTGTACCTCTCTTTCTTCCTCACTCTGTTTTTAAAGTATGTAATATTCTGTGGAGAAAGGAGTGTAGTACAGTCAGTAGCCTCACAGAAGCCCTGGCTTCTAACGAAAGCCATCCAATTCCTCTCCAATAAAAGCCCTAGTTTTAGAGCTAGAGAGACATTTGGGAAAGTGCTGTGTTTACAGTTCCAGATAGTCATTCAGCAAGTTCCAGATAGACCAAGACACTGGGTTTCAAAAACCAAAGTGGAAGGCGATTCACAAACCCATCTGACATCGACCTATGGCCTTCACACACACTTACATTAAGTGTGCACACGCGTGTGTGCACACACACACCCCATCTAGTTTTCTGGGGGCATTCGAACTCATCTACAGAAAAGCCAAGATTCTCAAAACTGGAGAAAAGAGGGTGATTAATGGAGTTTGCAAACGTGAGGAGCAGTTAAGGTCAGGTATCTCATCTATTTCAGTTATAAGCAAAACAAGAAGAAAGTCAAAGAAAATGAAGTTCTAGCTTTCCAAATTAGTTTTCACACATTTATTTATGCTAGTATTGGTTATTCTCCGATGGAATTTTAACTGCTCGTTAATTTCTTATCTACCGGGTATTTTTTTTTTTGCCCTATTTTAAAAGTGACTAAGTAGCACATATTTTACTCACCTAAAAGAGGAAGTAAAACTGGGTAGTTGTAAGGCATCACAAAGAGGTTTACACAAGTTAAAGTCGTACTAGCTTTTAAATAACCAAATGGATATCCAAGCTCATTGTATTTTCCACTGCTGGTGACAAACACCTAAGAAGAACAGGGAGCAATGTACAGTTATACAGTCATTATTTTCTGTAAAGCCGAACTTACAGCAACACTCCACAGCAACATCTGTGGCCCAGCAACTCAGAAAATAGACTAGGTATTTTTGCATAGGGTTATGTAAAAATAACATGTTAAATGGGCATATTCAAAATACAGCCATTCAATTTTATTACAAATTAAAGCAGGTGATACAATAGCCACAGGACACATCAACAATACCCAGAAATTCACTTGGTAGTGTAATGAAAAATGATGCTGAAATAGTATTAAGAATGCCAGCTTCCAGAAAGAACGAGGCATGATGACAGTAGACCTAGAAAAAAGGGACTATGGTTCCATGCCTAAAGCATACATTCCAAAAAGAAAGACCGTTTAAAAGACTGCATAAAGAGTCCTCATGTGTACTGCTATTAAATCTTGCTGTTTCCTTATTTAGTCATTTTTCACTCAATAAGTAATTATAACCTATTACGAGACAGAAACTATTGCAATCTTTCTGAGGCAGAAAGGAGATGCTTCGCTTCAATCCCAAATGCATTTTCTTGGCTACATCAACTTAAAAGACTAGAACATGGGTTATACTCACATAACCATTTTTTGATTTATTTACTGGTACTCCTGAGTTAGTATGTACTATTTGTCAGCTTCCATACACTTGATATGCTGTGCCACAGTCCTCCAGTCACTGCTTTCTCAGTGTTCCCTGTGTAGACCCTGACTCAAATGAGGACACCAGTATAAGCTTTTAGAGGCCCGGGTCTATGTTTCCCAAAGACCTTTGGTAGGATTCCTTAATGACAGCAATTTGCCATGCTAGTTTTTTGTAATGGCTATATAACCTACCGCTCAGGAAATTCCTCTTAAAGCTAGTTATTATGAAAATGTGCCAGGTATTGTGGCACATATCTTTAATTCCAGCACTTGGGAGGCAGAGGCAAGCAGATCTCTGCAAGTTCGAGAATAGTCTGGTCAACAGAGTGAGTTTCAGGACAACCTGGGCTACATAGTGAGATCCTGTCTTAAAAAACAAAGAACTAACCAAACCAAAAAAAACCCCAAAAAAACAAAAAAAAAAAAAAAAAACAAAACCAAAACAAAACAAAAATAAGAGAAAGAAAAAGAAAAAAAATCTCAGCTGGGCGGTGGTAGTGCACACCTTTAATCCCAGCACTCGGGAGGCAGAGGCAGGTGGATCTCTGTGAGATCGAGACCAGCCTGGTCTACAAGAGCTAGTTCCAGGACAGGCTCCAAAGCTACAGAGAAACCCTGAATGAAAAACAAAACAAAACAAAAAAGCAAAAAACAAAACAAAACAAAAAAACCCTCTTATGTAATTGATGACTCTATAAAACATTAGTGCTAAATGTGATTCCTAGATTTTTGTTGCAATTCAAACTTTAAACAGACAACTATAATAAAATAGAGTGTATTTTGTTTCCTAAGAAGGAGAAATGATGCATCATGCAAAGTAAAGAAAAAACCAAATGTGTGTGTGTGTAAGCACAGGTGCATATGTATTTATAAGTGCACATGTATGGACGTGTGTAGAGGCCTAGAAGTTAACGCTGTGCGTTGTCTTCAATTGCTCTCTGCCTTATGTTCTGAGACACGATCTCTCGGTGAACCTGAAGCTCAACAATTCAGCTGGCCGGGCTGGCCAGAGAACTCCAGGTGCCCTGTCTCTAGCTCTCTAGGCTGGAATGACAGCTACATGTTCTTGATGAACGTTTAAATGAGTGCTGGGGATTGAACTGCAGTCCTCGCAGATGTGGGCAAGCCCCTGAGCGAGCCTTCTCCCAGCTCTAGCGAATACCTTCTCTACTAAGGTCTTAGGAAACGTCCTCGCTCCTGGTTTGTTCTTATTCAGTCCCACTGATCAATCAGATCAGATTACTACAAGATCAGGACAAAGACTATGACATTTGAGAGGCTGTGGAGGAGTCAGGACAGATTTCTCAGGTTTCTTTTTTTAATTTTTTTTATAATTTATTTTTTATTTTGTGTTCATTGCCTACATGTATATCTATCTATATGAGGGTGTCAGAAGCCCAGGAACTGGAGTCACAGACAAGTGTGAGTTGCCATGTTGGTGCTGGGAATTGAACCCAGGTCATCTGGAAGAGCAGTCAGTGCTCTTAACCACTGAACAATCTCTCAAGCCCCTCTCGGGTTTCTTTGAAGAAGATTTAGAAGGAGTATGCTATATAGAATGAAAGTTTATTTGAGAGAAAAGATGTGATTTGTAATTTTATTTAATTCTGTTGTAGAAATTCAAACCAAAGTATTGAAAAGAAGAAGTTAGTCTTCTATTGTCTACATTTCTAGAATTTTAGGGGTAAGCAAGTACATGGCTTGGTGTATATTCCAGAAAAACGACCTACGTCAAGAAACCCAGCAAGACTGGCAACTCCTTCCTTCCCTTTCTGGCCACTACCCTGCAACCCTCAGGAGGAAACACTACTCTGCCTTCTGACAGAGAAGTTCATTTCAGCTGTCTGAATAGAGAAAAGTACAAGTATACAATGGGTAATCTTTTTGTTTGGCTTCTGTTCAGTATTGTAGTTCTGAAACTTTTTAAATTTCTTTTTCTTTTTGAACTAGATTTTCTCTGTGTAACAATCCTGGCTGTCCATGAAACTTGCCTGCCTCAGTCTCTCGAGTGCTGGGATTAAAGGCACATGCCACCACCACCCTGTAGTTTTGAAATTTTGTTTCTTACCCCTTCACATCCTTGACTCAAACTTGTTCCTTTTCTTTTGAACTAGCCTTAGTATCTTAAGAGAATTAAAGTAGCTTATAGATACAGTGCATCAGTGGTCTCACATTTTAGAACAAAACAGGTAAGTGTCTGAAAGTGTTCCCTGTGTCAAGAGAACCTAAAAATAACTGACTGGTCCTGTAGCTCAGTCATAGAATGAACATCCTTGTAACGTGGAGCTTTTTTGTATCTAAATAAAAAAGCCACGATTTCAAAAGTCTAGAATTTTACAAGTCAAACCCACGGACAAATCTACGAAGCCATGAGCAGATCCTTCTGACTGCAACACAGCACTTAGAAGAGCGAGCGTATGGTACCCTGCACTTGCTCATCTCAGAAAATCCCAGTTGACCGACCCATCAGTGAGGCTTCTACTAACCACACTACTGTCTCACTGCATTATACTCATGCATAAAGGAAGCTCGAGTTTCTGGTTCTTGGCCCCAAATATGCAGGACTTCTCATTGCTCAAGTTCAAAATAAGAGCCAGAGAGTCTTGCTCATACCTTAATTGAATCACACCCCATAGCTTAATGATTCGTAACCTGGGGAACAGATAAGAATGGGTCTACCAAACCCCAGCTCCTTGAATGCATGGGTTCGTCAGATTCTACTTCCATAAATGGCAATGTACAGTACGTTAATGGTTCATACCTTTCTGAAATTTTCTCTTGGCTATGTTGTTTGATAGCCTTTAAAAAATACAATGTAATTATTACCAAATTTAAAACATTTTAAAATAATTTTTGTAAAGATTTTACAGTTCTTATTTTTTAAAGATTTTATTTATTTTTATGTGTATGTGTATTTTGTATGTATGTATGTATACCACATGCATGCCTGGTGCTCATGGAGGCAAGAAGAGAACATCAGATCCCAGGAACTGGAGTTAGAGATGGCTGTGAGCTACCACATGCCAGGCCACGCCACACCACGTGGGTGCTGAGTCCTGAACCTGGATCCTCCGCAAGAGCATTAAGTGTTGTTAACCACTGGGCCATCTCACCAGACCCTTATTAGTCCTGGCTGTCCTGGAATTTACTCTGTAAAGCAGGCTGGCCTTGAACTCAGGGATCTGCCTGCCTCTGACTTCCAAGTGCTAAGACTAAAGGCTTGGGCTACCACGCCTGGCCAGTATGCATTCTTAACTACTGAGTTATCTCTCTAGATGCCTCCCCCCCCCACACACACAATTTATAACCAATTTCCAGAATGAGTATAGACATTTGGATAGTAGGTAAGGATAGCTACCTGCCAGCAAGTATGAGGAGATTTTCTTTCCAGAATGTACTGAGTTAAGGGAGAAGGTTCAAGTTCATATTTGTCAAAGGGCAGTTTATCTATAACCATTGGTTCACAATCGACACAGGAAAACCTCACAACAGGATGAGATGTTCGTGGAGGCTAAAAAAAAGGAGAAAATACGATCAGATATCAAGCAAATGCACAATTGTAACCATTCTGAAAGCCCTGTTACATTTTTGGCAAACCATCACTAAGATACAGATTAGTATTTTAAGAGTTTCTACAACTTTCTTCCCCTCTGACTCCTACTTGGGATTGGAAGAGGGAAGATGAGCTAAAGCAGAGCTAGAATTGCAGTGACGTAATAACTGCATTGATTGTGTTAAAGTAACCCTTATGGTCCATATGATGGACTCTCACGTTCAAACCCATTTTGTGAGCTTTAAGCATTCCTGAGTGTCGGTCTTCGATATCAGGAGGTTAGATAATTGAGATACCACTGGACAAGGGAGAACCTCTGGACTTTTCTAATGAGTTTAGGCTACTAAGAAGCAAATGGAAAAACAGCAAAGGTACGGAAGGACAACATACACAATGATAATACTCAGATGCCCTGGTCACAACTTCAGGGCCTCAAAGGGATTTTGTAGCACTGCTCATGCCCGCAGGTTTGTTTTGAATAGCTGAAACTGAGGGTGCTTTGGGTGAAACTTCAAAGGTCTGTGTGTTTGGGCAGCACCGTAGACTAAGGGAGAAGTGATTTTATCACCAGGTTTGTCTAAGTAGAGAAAGGGGGGGCAAGGGCTCAGAAAGGTGGGAGGCCAGTACAAGCATGATGAAAGCGGCTTGCCTTCCTTTATGCAAAGGGGAAACGAATGCATTTGGCTTTATCATTTATAAACTTATAAATGCTTGAGAGTTAACAAAAACGGCTCTTGAGTGAACTACATGCGGGGGTATGGTAACACAAACTGTGTATAAGTTACTGGAAATTTCTATGGTTTTAGCTTTCCCTTCTTTCAGTTTTAGTCAGTCTTGTGAACTGTCTCTGATTTCTTAGATCTGAATATCTTTTAAAAAAATCGACAAACACCTGAATGAAATTCCCTTGCTAGCAACAATGAAACAAATCTGCCACTAAAGGGGTTTGAAGGGGCGATGGGCTGACAGGTTTACCACCTCAGAGCCCTGGGGGAGAGAAGAGGAATAGTTTCCCTCACCCACACAAGCCGATTAAAAGCTGTCTGTTCCTCGAGCCTTGCATGACTTCTGAAAATCTAAGAGCCCAAACCAGTAGCCTGGGAGAAAATGCAAGTCACTGTGGAAATTGTTAGAACCTAAAATGCAAATTAACCTGAATCAGGCAAGTCGTGCACTAGAGGAGCAATGCTAGGGTTGTATTCCCCATCCTTAGCCAGGGACCACACAGGAACTGCTCAGGCCTTCTTTCCTTGAGGACAGGGAGCAGAGTGTTTTCCTAAACACTATCCCTGAAAAATAGTCAATTCAACTGGTACTAAGAATAACTATGACATCCAATTCTCTTCTACCAAATGCAGTTACAAGAAGACAAACCTTTGCTTATAGATAATTTTCTAAGCATTACATAATTACTAATCATTGAAAAGTAAATGGCTCACCAGGGTACTTGGGAAACTGAGTAAGAGCAGCTGTGAGTTCAAAGCCAGACTGGACTACAATGTGAGAGCCCTTCTTAAGTTAAAAAAACAAATGTGAATTCATATGAAACCAAAGTGCTTTGATTAATAACATGGAATCAATAGAGTTGTCTATCAATAGATGGATAAATGATACATAATGGAATTTCAGCCATAAATGTCGCTAGGTGTGCTAGCACACGCCTTTAATCCCAGAACTTGGAAGGCAGAAGCAGGTGGCTCTCTGTGAGTTTGAGCCCAGCCTGGTCTACAGAGAGTGCTCCAGGACAGCCGGGGCTATACATAGAAACCCTGTCTCAGAACATCCCTCAAAAATGAATCTGTCCAATTTGTAAGATAATGGGTGCAACTGGAAAACACTTTATTAAGCAAGGTAACGCAGGCCCAGAAAGACATATGCTCTCTCTCACAGTGAATCCCAGTTTTTAATGGTTAAATATGCACGTCTAGATAGGAGAGCTAGGTAGGTAAGGGCCAGGAAACTAGGAAGCCTATCAGATGGGGAAAGAAGAGGCCTTAAAGAAGCAAGGTGGGGAAGGCAACAGAATACACGAGCTATTAAAATAGAAGGGGGAACTCTGGGAGCAAAAGGCTAACATGGGGACAGGGCAAAGGGCTGTTAAAGAGGAACACAGGACCCGCAACCAAAATGAAGCGTGTGTGAAAACAGCATAAGGAAGCCTGTTACTTTGCAAGCGAATTTTGAAAAATGAATAATACTCTAAGGTAACCGAAAGGAACCAGCGAGGAAGAAATGAAAGTGCATCTAAATGGAAGCACACATATTTTTATCTGCACTTCCCTTCAAGGACAGAAGACAGCTGTTTGTTCACATTTTCTCTTGCTCTCATCATTGAGAGCAGCTGCCAACTGCCCATTTTTACATTTTCATGCCTTGAAACAACATTAACTGCACAAACCAGTCTTCCATTATTTTTCATCATACTGTCCACAGTAAACACGATGACGTATTCAGTATAGAGCTATAGCCTCTTAGAATGTGTGAAGCCCTAAGTTCAGCTCCCAACATTGCCATGAAAAAACAAAACAAGCAAAGCAAATAACAAATAAATAAATAGTGTGAACCACAGAGAAACCCTGTCTCAAAAAAAAAAAACCAACCAACCAAACAAACAAACAAACAAAAAACAGTGTGAATGTTACTTGGAAAAATGTATCTTTTAGGAGGAAGAAGACATTAAAATCATGCTCTCCTAATTTGCTTTCAAATGCATCAAAATAGCCATATCCAAAAATAGCTTCTTATATAAACTATAAAAATAAATAAAAATATTTCAAACTTTGATTACACACACACACCAAGTAAATGTACAAAAATATAAATAAAAGCAATGCTTTAATATCCACATGGCAAAGGTAGCAGTACAAAAGACTAAAAAGTATGACAAAATAAAGGAGATCCTCCTCCTTTGCTTTAAGGCATAGAACTAGCTGTTCAATAAAAGATGGGAACCAAAAGACTGTGGTCTACTGGTCTGTGGCACAGCGTAAAAGCCTCGAGCTGTTTCAAAAGCTTCATTGTCCTAAAATTAAAAAGCCAGATCAGTGCTTACCCTTTTTGTTTATAATACTTACTAGTGAAGGTAAATTCTGTTCTGGCCAAAAAGATTCTGGAATTGGCCAGTGTCCAACAGGAACACCAGTTTTCGAATTAGGTCGCACATAGATGAGTTTATGGCAGCTATGCCATGGCTGGGCAGCAAATAAGTTGCTTGGCCTACACAGATCCATCAGTCCGTCTGCAAGAGAAACACGGGACAGAAGGCATGACTGTTTTTACAGTTTCTCATCTTCTTGTGCACAACTTTCAGTTTCAGGCAAAGGACAAACTGAAATAAAAAATATGGCTTAGGAAAAATGAAAGAAGGAAAAGGCAGAGACAGAGAGAGAGAGAGAATGTTAATCTAATTTGCCCTTGAACTCCATGCCTCTCACTATTCTTAATGTGCTATGAAAATATGAAGTCGTGTGGAAAACAAGTGCAAAACTAGTTTTACATTTTTTGAGACCTGGGCACAAAAACTAAGCACATCACAATACAATGGTCATTTTTCAAGAACTTATTTACCAAGTTAGGCAACTGAAATCATTTGTTCTCTGGGGTAGTCTTCACATCTTTGGGATCCCGCAAAATAGATCATGAATTCCATTTTTGCTCTACACTCAATAACCCCCAAAACAAAACATATGCTTTCTAAATGTCCTCGAAACTCGAGACTATGTTGGTGGTATAATCTGTGTGTACATGGGAGTGGGGAATATAAAACAAACGGATCAAGGTTGTTATGAAAAAATTCACCCCATTTTTTCCATGCACCATCAAAATTCTATGTAATCTGACCACATATAATGCAGAAGAATACACCGTTAATGCATTTTAATTATTTAATTATTTAAATTTGCTTGCTTTTTTGGAAAAAAAAAACCCTTATGCCATGATTTGCTAGTCTAAATTACAATTAAGAGGACATTTTAGTTACTTGGGTGTCAATTTTCTTAAATACCAGAAGATCTGATTTACTTATTTTTGCACTATTTTAAAAAAGTAATTACTTCAGATCAGGAGATTTTTCAGGGATTCACCAGGCTCTAGCAAAAACATAGAAATACATTTGAGAATCCCTCTGAAGTTGGGCACACAAGGCTAGGGATGCCCATCTTTCTGAGTAAGTATTACTTCCTTTTATCGGATTCTTTGAGTCTAGAGAACTTTGGACAAAGAGGAAAAACTGGCAACAGAAAGAAATCTGAGCTACTTATGTGACAGCAAATGCAGCTAGTATTTCCGTTCCTGCTCATGCTAAGGCAGTAAACAGAAAATGATGGGTGGGCAGTCGGTTGCCAGCGCTACAGCATGCCCTTCCCTGTATGGCTGGTTCAATATATGCTTTGAGGCCCCAGGCTCCTTTGGCAGATAGTCTTTTTTTTATTTTTTTATTTTTTTTTGGTATTTTCAAGACAGGGTTTTCTCTGTGTTACTTTGTAGCCTGTCCTGAAACTAGCTCTGTAGACCAGGCTGGCCCCAAACTCAGAGATCCACTTTACCTCCCGACTGCTGGGATTAAAGGCGTGTGCCACCACTGCCTGGCTATTAAGATAGTCTTATCTTAAGAATCCAGGAAACTCCTGAAATTAGGCATAAAACTTTATGTGTGTGACTTAAGCCCTTTTCTCCAGGGAAAGGAATCTAGATTTTTCCAACAGTTTCTCAAAGGGATACAAAGCCTAAAGAGTAAAACAAGTAAAGAAACAAAACTGTATCCCTTTTTGCCACGTATAGTGAATCCCTTTGGCCTTACCAAAGGCAATCAGGGCAACAAAACACCATGCATGGTAATAATGAAATCTTAGTTTTTTGGTCTCTAGGTCTCTCTCTGTCTCTTGGTCTGTGTGTGTATGTGTGGTGTGGTATGGTGTGCTCTGTGTGTATATGTGTTTGTGTGTATGTGTGTGGTATAGTGTTTGTGTGTGTGGTGTTACAGTGTAGTGTGTGTATGTGTGCTTTTGTGGGGATCTATGTTTGTATGTATCTGTGTGGAGTGATATGGTGTGCTGCATATGTTTGTGTGTATGCGTGTGGTGTGGTATGGTGTGCTATCTGTGTGTTTGTGTGTGGTGTGTTACAGTGTGGTGTGTATATGTGTGTTTGTGTGTGGAGTGTATGTTTGTATGTATCTGTGCAAGGTGATATGGTGTGCTGCGTATGTTTGTGTGTATGCGTGTGGTGTGGTATGGTGTGCTATCTGTGTGTTTGTGTGTATGTGTGGTGTGGTACAGTGTGGTGTGTATATGTGTGTTTGTCTGTGTTGTGGTACAGTGTGGTGTGTGTGTATGTGTGTGGTATGGTAGAGTGTGGTGTATGTGTATGGTATGGTATGGTGTGCTGTGAGCTTGTGTGTGTGATGTGGTGTATGTGTTTGTGTATATGTGTGTGATGTGGTACAGTATGGTGTGTGTGTGTGTTTGTATATATGTGTGTGGTGTAACATGGTGTGCTGTGTGTGTGTCGTATGGTATGGCGTGCTATGTGTGTGGTGTGGTATGGTGTACTGTGGGTGTGTGCACACACCCATGCTAAGACAATGGAGAAGCAATAACAAAGAAGAGCGCTTTAAGGAAGTCCTGGACGGTATCACCATAATGTCATTTAGTAACCCCCTGATCCTTCTGAAACCCATTCAGAAACATCCATTTGACAAACCATCTGGAGCTTCACTATGGTTTAACTTCCTTATGCAAAATTAGCCAATGATTCTGCATTTTTAGATGCCATATTTTCTGTAAGATCTCATTTGAAGAGAAAACAAAACATTCTGCAGTTAAAGAATGGTCAAGAAAATACCAATATACAGAATACTGTAAGTTCCTGAATACACATTCACACTCTTTTGCTGTGGAATGGTAATTAACAGAGATTTCTACGTTTCTTTTTTTGTTTTGTTTTGTTTTTTTCAAGACAGTTTGTTTTTCTCTGTGTAGCTTCAGAGCCTGTCCTAGAGCTCACTCTAGACCAGATTGGCTTCGAACTCACAAAGATCCGCCTACCTCTGTCTCCCATAGATGGGATTAAAGGTGTGTGCCATCACCACCTGGCTTAACAGAGATTTCATGAAGATACTTTAACATATTTAGTGATCACAAGAGCCAAATCAGATCACTACTCAAGTGACATGCCATACTAGATATCCAAATATTCTGGGAGGAGATTGACAAATGAATCAGTTTTAACTAAAAACTAGGATTAGAAAAAGTACTAATTTTCTTAGGACAATGTTTGCCATGAGATGGAGGTTGCGAGAATTTGCCCACCGAACACATGCATGGGTGAAGATCAAACATTGGTTGTTTAGATGTATGCTCATAAGGACTGGGATGCACAAGGATACTGAAGATTCCACTGCCACGTGTTTAATATCTTTATTCTTCCACACAATATATTATGGTAAAAAAGTATAGTTGCTGAAAAATGATTACTGTACCTTCTCCAACAGGAAGCGGATCTGGCCCTGTTTTTTCAAAATTAATAACTACACCACTCTGCACTTTTTGAACTAGTGATTCTAAACACTGATTCAACATTCTTTGTGTTCTTACACAGTAGGAGCGACCTATGCCAGAGAGAAAAATAAAGAGCACAAGTTTCATCAAATCAAACAGTGGTCCATAATACAAGTATTTGAAAGCCTAAAATAGGATTTAGAACAATCGTAACTACATTAGCAGGAATGTGGTATGAACAATGACCCTAAGCAGCAGAGTTCACAGACTGTAAAGGCAAGCAACCCAAGACTAGCTATGGCATTTAATAAGGGCTATACTCTCCTACCCCAAATTCTTCCTTTGGAAACCTGAAACAGCAGCCGTTACCTCCTGTGACTTCACACATCTGTGTAATGGCCGATTCATCAGTTGGTACACTCCCTAGTTGCTCTGGTTCGGTGGAAGCCACTCCAGGCAAGCGCAACACCAGGGCAAATAACCTTTGATCCCAACGAAAAGGTTCTTTGGTTAGTTCACTTCCAGGCAGAGGAGAATTCAAAGGAAGATGAAGCTGATAAGGCAAAATTTGGAAAGGTTCATCATAACAACCCGTACAAAAAAAAAAAAAAGAAGAAAGAGTTAAGAGTTAAAGGGTTCACTTTGCTTTCATGGAATGCTACAGAATTAAGCCATCTCTCAAGGAGTACCAAGATAGATTTGGGCAAACTTTATTCTTAACTGGAAATACATGCCTCCCACAGAAATAGCTCTATGTTCTGTGCTATTTAGATAAAATTAAAAAAGAATTATATCTCACCTCTTCTTGAACGCTAGAAGTACTTGTTAGCTTGTTTCCATCTGTGATGGTAATTAAAATAGACGGCTCCAAGAAAAACGGATTTCTCCCCTAAAACACATTTAGAAAGCGTTAGAGCCGGGTAATGCCATACAACTGTACTAAGACGTCTACATTTGCCTGGCCAATGATCCCTCAAACATGACAACGTTTTCCTTGATAAATAAGAAATAAAAGCCTCACCCATACCCGTCAACCCATTCACCTGAGTTCAAATCTTGGCACAGATTAGGGGACACCTGTGGTATAGGCTCTGCAGCCTGGACTCCATGTCTGGGGATATACTGAGCAGAGCGTTTAGGATAGAAAAGGGCAAAGGTGGCAGCGGCAAGTGCTTCGCTGACCTCTTCTTTTTTCTAGAGCTTTAAAAGTCTTATATTAGATCTGGGGTGCGCAGGGAGGAAGGGAGAAGTAGAGACAGAAGAGTCTGTCTCCATCTGACACCTTCCAGCATTTTGCAGCACCTGAGCATATTCTCAGATTTCTGATAATCAAATGACAAGAAATTGTATTTATTATAAAATCTATTGATGAGTTGATGTTTAAGAACCAAAAAAAGTTGACCGGGGCTGGGCTGTGGTGGCGCACGCCTTTAAGCCCAGCACTCAGGAGGCAGAGGCGGGTGGTTCTCTGTGAGTTCGAGACCAGCCTGGTCTACCCAGCAAGTTTCAGGACAGCCAGGGCAAAAGAAAAATGAAGAAAAAAAAGGAACCAAAAAAGTTGCATTTGCTTTGTGATTCTTATGAAACGTACATCTAAAAGGCGCACGAACCTCTTTTGGTTGACACCACAGGTAGCACAAGTCTTGCCTAAATTTTGCACTCGTACCCTAAGTCATCAAAATAAATTAGCTGTACTCACTCAAAAATTGTTACCTGTCCATAATTGTCTATTCCAGATATTAATCTATTGAGATTTAACAAATCGAATGAGGATCTTAGAGCCTGACCAAGAGTAGTCAGTCCAGAAGCCTGAAGATTTTTCAGTTCATTCATGAATGTGGCGTGATTTTCCTTCCAACCAGCCTGAAAAGCAAACATTGACAAAGAAATCCTCAATTATGCAACCAATAAGATAGAGCGCAAATAAGGACTAAATAACACAGTATCAAGCCTCTGACAAATTAATCCCTCTTTAAACTAATTCCATTCTATATCTCAACTATTCAAATGCAAGCAAAGTAAGCAGTCACTTTGCAAAAGTTCTACTAACTTTAATGATCAAAAGCAAAGAAGTCAAGCAAACAATACATTCATTCATGATAGCAAGCAGGAGGGCTTTGTTTCAAGAAGGTAATCTATATTCAGGCTCAGCCAAACCTACTGACACACATCAACCCTCTCATCTTAAAGGTGGCAATGAGCAGATAAGCCTGGGTAAGGGCAGAGTAAGCACCAATTATTTAGTAAATGCACTGTCTTTGATGGAGGGGGGAGGTCATTGAGGGTCTGAGCTACCGGAATTGTGATAACTAATACTCTTCTTGAGCAAGCTTCCCTTTTAAATGACAGTACAGAACTATACACATAGAGTGGCTAGAGAGATGGCTCAGTGGTTAAGAGCACCTGTTGCTCCTGCAGAAAACTCAGGTTTGGTTCCTAGCACATATATTGGGGGGCTCTCAGCTAGCTGTAACTCCAGTTCCTAGAGAATAACATCCTCTTCTGGTTTCTGGGGGCACCTGCACACATGTGTGGCACATGTACAGACAAGCAAGCACAAATAAACACACATAGTTAAAAACCAATCGATCGGCAAATAAATAAAACAGCCATATTTATAGGGAGACAATTTCGTTGGCACAATTAAAGATTCAGAAAGTCCCGAATCTAGAATAAGAAGGAAAAGAAAAGGTTTTGCAATGAAGTAACGGCTTCTAGACACCCCCAAAAGCTATAAATAGCAACAAAGAGCCAAAACCTCAAGGTCAACAGTCAACTGTTGCTGTGATTAATTAGTCGGCAGAATTGGAGGAAGGAAAAGATTGTACTGCCCGGTCAGCAGTGACTATAAAAACAAAGCAACAGTGAAGTCCAAGAAGAGAAGTCAAAAGACGGCGGTGGCAGCTTTTAGTAAGTCACAGAGGAGTGTGTCAGCGAAGGTGAATGCAGATGGCGCAGCCTGGCCACATGGAAGAGCAAATGTCAGTCACTTGTGTCTGGAGGATACCGAGGACAAGGATGATAAGCTGAACCCTGAAGGTACACTAACCAGGGCAGTCACAGTCCCAAAGAGGAAGCAATACAGAGATGAACCCGGTAATTTTTATTTACTATTTAGCTAAAGTCATAATGCCCATTATCAATACAACTACAGCAAACACTATTCTAGTCTCATCGTCTCTGAAAGCACAATAAGACACAGAGGCTAAAAGAACAAATGAGCACAGTGTGAAGGGAGAAAGGACATTAGGACAAGCCTGAAGATGACATGTCTCATTGATGTGAGAAGTCAAAAGAAGAGAACAGTTCTTAAAAGGATGATCTTGCTGGAGAAGCACTAATAACATTATTAGTGCTCTGGAGAGGCTATACGGCTGAAGTCAAGGCTAATGGGATAATTTGGGCTCTGACTATTAAACGGTTTGCATAGCACACTCAGGACTTTGGATTGCATCTGCAGCCCTGGGAAGAGGAACTCAGTGTTCTTTTTAATTAGGGGAGTGGTTTGATCAGATCTGCATTTTAGCAAGATCGGTCTGC
The DNA here is from genome assembly GCF_037038515.1 of Microtus pennsylvanicus. Taxonomy (NCBI): domain Eukaryota; kingdom Metazoa; phylum Chordata; class Mammalia; order Rodentia; family Cricetidae; genus Microtus; species Microtus pennsylvanicus. Next base: position 4,012,740 of record NC_134601.1, on the reverse strand, counting down.
TAGGAGCTGGAGACTAAATTGAGGGGTGGAGGGAAGACTGGAGCTTGAGGCAGGAAAACTGGTTTGGAGGCTGTTGCAGCAGCTAAGAGCAGAAGTGAGGAAAGCCTGAGCCAGGGCGGCAGCCTGGGCGAGGGTGGCAGCCTGGGCTAGGGCGGCAGCCTGGGCGAGGGCGGCAGCCTGGGCGAGGGCGGCAGCCTGGGCGAGGGCGGCAGCCTGGGCTAGGGCGGCAGCCTGGGCGAGGGCGGCAGCCTGGGCTAGGGCGGCAGCCTGGGTTAGGGCGGCAGCCTGGGCTAGGGCGGCAGCCTGGGTTAGGGCGGCAGCCTGGGCTAGGGCGGCGAGGAGGAGAGGGGATCGCAGACTAGTGAAGGACTTCAAGAGGTGGTGGAGCTGGACGGATTCAGTGCTGAATTTACTGGGATGGATGAGAGCAAGGGGGTCATGCGTTAGGTTTGGGTTTCCAGCTTGGGAAAACACGAACAATGGAATCTTTATTTCAGTCAGCAGTCTTGGTAACACTACAAAATTACCTTTCTACCTATATTGAGTGTTGAACTCGGAAAAGGCCAGAGGACAGGTGTGACTAAAGAGAAATGACTGTCCTAATTTGGAAATCATTTCAAAACTCACCAATATTGTCCAATATGGTAGGACATGCTTTAGATGCCCAGCACTCATATGGAGGAGACAGTGCGGCCAGACTACAAATGAAACCAAAGGCCAAGCTGGACTTAGCTCAAAAGGAGGGAGCAAGATGGCTCTGAGAGGAAAAGTGTTTGCCATCAAGCCTCGCGGCTTGAGCTCAAGTCCCACGACCGACGTTGTCCTATTACCTGCGTATGCGTGCCATGACACACACAAACACACACACTCACACACACACACACACACACACACACACAAATGAATAAATAAACAAAATATGGGAGGGGGAAGGCTCTGCTGCTAAAGGCACCTTCTGCCAAGCCCGATGACCTGAGTCCAATCTTTAAGACCCACATGGTGGGGTGAGAAACACCTCCTAAAAGCTGCCCTTTGACCTCCACACGTACTCTGTGGCATGCTCGCATCCCGCCCCCCAGGCACACGGCTAAATACATAAATAAACCAATAGCTATTACCAATTTCAATGGGCAGCTGGGCTTGCTAGTGCACCGCTGTAATTCAGCACTCAGGAGACTGAGGCAGGGCTGAAAGCTTGAAGCCAGCTTAATTTATAAACTGAGGGCTTGTCTCAAAAACAGTCAAACAAGAAACAAAATAGGGAGACAAACCAACAGAGATGTAGGGCCATGGTACTGTTTGCCTAGCATGCACGAGGCACTGGGTTTGATCACCAGCAGCGGGTTAAGAAAGAAGTTGACAGAGGGGACCAACTCTCTGGCACTTAAAAAAAATGCACGCCTCCTGCCTTTTACCACTCACACACCTGTTTGTCGGGATACTTACTCCTTAACATTTCCTTCCATAGCATAGCTTGAAAGCATTGTACAAATGGTTTCAATGTCTAAATTTCTAACATCTGTTTTAGGGCAATTTTTAGCCTTTATATTGAATTGAACAATATGAAAAATTTTTTAATGTCATTCCATACTTGAGTGCTACAATGTGTTGAAAGCAAGGGGTTTCTTGATAGCTGCCTGGATCCTACTTCAAGAAAAAAAAAATGGCCCTGTATCTGTTTTCCATAAAGAAGAAGGGCTAGAAGATAAGAATTTAAAAATTTAGAAAACACTAATAATATAACTAATTCCTTCCTAAAAAGCCATTATAAAGAAACAGCAGGAGAAAGTACATGTTAATATTCTCCATTCATTGCTCGAGGTTATAGTTTTACAGTTCAATCCAGGACAGCTAATGTGTCTTTTTCTTTTCAAAGTACAGATATTCAAACTCGGGTCTCTTGAATACTAAGTCCACACTCTACCACTGAGCCACAACCCCTAATGTTTCTTTTATCTGGACTGGGAACTGAACCTATGGCTTCATGCATGCTAGACAAGCAGTATACCACCAAGCTGTATCCCCAACCAGGCATTTCTTTCAAATGACTCCACTTCTAAGACATTCTACTCTTGTGTGAAATTATATACATATATATACATATATATATATATATATATTATATATATATGGTTTTTCAAGACCGGGTTTCTCTATAGCTTTGGAGCTTGTTGTCCTGGAACTCTGCAGACCAGGCTGGCCTCGAACTCACAGAGATCCACCTGCCTCTGTTTCCTGAGTGCTGGGATTAAAGGTGTGCTCCACCACTGCCTGGCACTTCCATATTCTTGCAGAACTATGCTTACAAAGTACATTCATGCTTCATAATGGCTCAGAACAATCCACCCAAATAGGTACATTATCATTCTACTTTGTTCGAACAAGCAAGGAAGAAGTGAGATTTGGTTCTTTTTTGTGGAAGAAGCAATGATGACGAGTAGAGCCTCATGTGGCTACTCTGTGGAGCACTTGAAATGCGCAGAGTCAAAATCAAGATGTGGCATAAGAACGGAGGGGGACTTGATTGGGGGAGGGAGAGGGAAATGGGAGGCAGTTGCGGGGAGGAGGCAGAAATCCTTAATAAATAAATAAATAAATAAAAGAACGGAATCCATATAGGAGCTTTGCGTGGTGTCGAGGACAGAACCCAGAGATCTTCCCGTGCCAGGCAAGGAATCTACCACAGACTTACTTCCCCAGCTCTACACATGCGGTTTTGAGGATAGCGCCTCCTCCCCCAAATAATGCAAAATCTCAGTATTCATTTTATGCTGATTGTATTAAAATGATACCCTCTGAGACACATTCGGTTAAAATAAACTAATAAAGGGTTGGAGAAATGACTCAGTGGTTAGGAGCGCATACTGCTTTTGTAGAGGATACAAGCTGGATTCCAACAGCCATGTGTGGTAGCGCACAACCACCTGTAACTCCAGCTCCGCAGGCTCGTCCCCCTCTGGCTTCTGAGGGCATATGGGCTCATCGGCACATATCCACATATAGACACACGTTTATGTAATTGAAGAATAAAATCTTTTCAAATGTACTAGCAAAGCTAATAGGACATAGTCTAATATAATCCAGGTAAGCTCCTGTTCTTTCTGCCTTAGCCTCCCAAGTGTTAGAACTAAATGTACATGCCACCACAAAGGGTTTTTTTTTTAATGCTGCTACTTGAATATTTAAAATTGTATACGGCAGGCAATGTATTATTACTTTTGGTCACCTACGATCTGCCAGGGACTTGGAGGTCAGACATAAGGACTGGCCTTTGAGAGAACAGACAATAGAGTCATTACAGATTGCAGGGACAGGGGAAACCAGATAAAACAATGCCTCTGAAAGACCAGTCTGGTAGCAACAACCAAAACAGACCAGAGGAAAATGGAAGTCAGAAAAAGAAACTATATAGCAATCCAGGCTTGGCACCATCAGGGACAGAAGCAGAACAGGATAGAGGCAGAGTAAATTGAAAAACCATACAAAATGCACAAGCCATGACTCAGTAATAGAGGCCAGGCCTAAAAGGGGAAGGAAGAGGACCCCAGTGTTCCTATCCTGGGAGACCTAGAGAACGGAGGCTTCGGGTAAAGAAGCAACCTGCGATGATGAAATCCAAAATTAAGCATTCCTAGTCTTCACAGATCAAGTTTTAAAGCTGTCTCAGAGATAATTACAGTGGATAATGGCAGATAATATTTACCAGTGTTTATTCTCTAGAAACGCACAAATGCAAAGTGTAGAATATGATACATATCATTCTTAGCTTAGCCTCAGAAGCACATACAAGGCAAGTGGTATTATTATTATTTTTTTCGAGACACGGTTTCTCTGTAGCTTTGGAGCCTGTCCTGGAACTAGCTCTTGTAGACCAGGCTGGTCTCGAACTCACAGAGATCCACCTGCCTCTTCCTCCCGAGTGCTGGGATTAAAGGCGTGCGCCACCATCGCGCCGCCAGCAAGTGGTATCATTATGTCCATTTTCTAGATGAAGACACTGAGGTTCATCCAGGCTAAGCCAGGATTTGAAGCAAGAAAGCCTAACCTTAGAGCATCTCCCTCCATAGAAGCCACTACATACTCTTTCACATATTCTATATGCGACCCCATAGACAGGCTCTGCTAGATGAACTTCTAAGTTCAGGGTAAGTATAGTTTTCAAATTTCATTTTCCCTAATGGTTAAGTACATAACACTTGAGGTGGGGGCAGTAAATTCAAAAGTATATGACCTTGGTCTAGCCTGTCATTGACTAACCTGGCATGGTCCAGAATAAGTGTCTGGGGCACTGTTTCTTCATCCAAGAAATGAAAGGGCTATAAAACCACTGCTAAGCCAGGCATGATAATACACGCCTTTAACTCCAGCACTCGAGAGGAAGAGACATCTAGGCAGTGAGTCTGAAGTTAGTCTGGTCTACACAGAGAATTCCCGGCCAGCCAGGGCTATACAGTGAGACCCTGTCTTAAATAAAAAACAAAAAACAAAACAAAAAAACTAACATCCCTTCTGATTTTCATATCCCATAATATCACGCCCCATAACAATCCTTATAAACATTTATTTACCCTATAATTCTATGTCTTATAATAATCATTTAAGTAAAACTGACCAATAGAAGGAAAATACCTGCTGTCTTATAAAGTATGCTAATTTAGGCATTTAATTTAAATTTGCAAAGCCAACTCAAAATATCTTTTCATATCAATAGAAAAATTCTGCATATCAGTGACCTCGGTTCTGTCCTCAGCTCTGCCTGACTGGTCACTAGCCACCTATTCCCAGTTACACCAGTACACAGCAGAGAGAATCTCCTTAGAGTTGGAAAGCCTAAGAGGTTTCTCACCGACAAGATCTTATCTACTTTCTAACCTAACTGCTGGGTTTAGCACCCAGCAACCAATACTGTCTTTCCCAGATATGCTAAAGCCTCTTTGAATTGCCTGCTTTGTTCTCTGATATGATATACTTATGAGGGAGTCCTAAACAGAACAACAGGGGAGGGGGTATCATTATGTAATATTTGAATCAGGAATAAAGGTGTTACTTAGAACTTGGAGCTGACTGTCATGGCTGATGTCTGTAATCCCCGCACTTGGGAAGGCTGAGGCAAGAGGCCACTTAGCTGGAGGCTAGCCAGACCCTGTCTCAAAAACAAACAACCAAGGGACTCTCACTGGTTCTTGTGTCTACTTCTCCACTGGCTTCGAATGGAGGAGGAAAAAGAAATATTTACCAGCCTTCACCTCCCACCCTCAAATCTCAGCATCCAGAACTGCATCCCACTTCTCAGAGTCCATTTCTCTCAGGTAGGGTTGTTTGTAATAGAGGAACTCTGCCCTCTGTTAAACCATGCCAGCAAGTATAACCAAGTGAAGGAGTTAGAAGATCAACTGTGCTTGAAGGGGAGGGATGAGGGAGTGGCATTAGAGCCCTGTCTCAAAGTGTCTGTTCCATCTCTAAAGGTCATTTGTAAGCCTTTTCCAAAATATCGGTGACCTTGCTTGACTTAGCATAATTCATAAGTTTAATCAACACTGTTAACATTCCCATCCAAAGTAATGTATAAAGATTGTTAAGCCAGCTACACTTAAATGTCCATGTAGGAAGTGTCCCTTACAGACTGTGCGTAAACTGAGCAGCTATAAAGAGAAAAATAGATTATTGAGATTCTCTAGTATGGTTAGCTATTGAAAGGTACCCGCAGTGAATCTTTTCAGAGAGAAGAAAAAACCCTTACGTGTTACAGTTCTGTCACACAGCAGGCAGTGATCTCTCTAGAATAGCACAGCTTCCAATGACCCCCAACTTAATGCTGGGCCACGGCACTGACTCATGTGGGGGCACATTCGTTCCTCAACCTATCTTGACATTCTCCTGCTGGTCCGGTCCAAGACTCCCCAGCTGAGGGGAGCCCTTCATAGAGACCGAACAACAAGAGCTGCTGTTGACACCAGGGAGACAATACACGGTGCTTTCCCTCCTCGGCGCACATTTTGTTTTGCATGAAAGGAAATGAAATCAGCCTGCTAGTATTTGTTCTTCACAAGGGTATGCTAAAGAGCTATTCTAGACTTTGTGCGTCTTTGTAGATGGTTACAAACTAGATGATTAACGGATTTGAGTATTTTCCCAGATGTCCCAAGTTAAAGCCACAGAGTCTAAATATAGCAGGGCCATCAATTCTCTTGTTGAAAGATAAACAGTTTTCCTTTTTTCCATCTGCTCTCCATAAGTTTAGGGAAAGCTGCTCTGCAGCAACCCAGACAATTGGAGTAAATCAATTGCAACAGTATTTTTTAACCAATTCACTTTCTTCTTCAATTTGATATTATATCATCTTTGTCATCACGAACACTTTCGGTGTCAGTGAACTGATGAGAAGGATGGAATGATGTAAAAAATGATCTGCCCAGCTTCTCCAAGCAACCTTCTCTCTCCAAAAGACAAATGGATTCTCTCTTGGTCCCTGCCCTTAGCTTTATGCCAAATACTTTAACTTTCAGTGTCAATAATTTTCTCCTCATCATTAAAATAGATTCCAACACTTCAATTCTCCACTCACACACCCCCACTTTGGGGGCTTGTTTTGGTTTGTTTTCGGGGGCGTTTAAAGTCCTTTTTGTAAAAATATTGATTCGCACTTGGTGATGGCAACATGTGCCATTAATCCCAGCGCTCATTCGGGAGGCAGAGGCAGGCGGATCTCTGTGAATTCGAGGCCAGCCTGATCTACAGAACAAGTTCCAGAAGCTACACAAAGAAACCCTGTCTCGATAAACCCAAAAGGAAAATGATTTGTTTCATCTTATTCATGTTTTGCGTGCTGGTGTGTAGGGTACCATATGCACATGTGGTGTCCAGGGAGGCCAGAAGAGGGCTTCAGATCCCTTAGACCTGGAGTTACAGATGGTTGGGAGCTGCCCTGTGAGTCCTCTGTAACAGCGACAAGTACACTTAAATTGCTGAGTCATTTCTCCAGCCCCACTTTTAGCTTTTTTTTTTTATGAGGCAGGGTCTCATTCTGTAGTCCAAACTGCTCTGGAACTCAATATATAGAGTGGGCTGGTCTTAAACTCATGGCAGTCCTCCAGCCTCAGCTTCTGAAGCGCATGAAGTTTCTAGACAGACCCAGAACTGTTTTTGGACTCCAGTCTCTATATAGGAGATGTATCGATAACTGAACACCGTGGCAGCTGAAATTACTAAAATAGCCACTTGAATTGTTTTCATCTAAGTTACCCATGAAGGGAGGTGTTAAACTTAGGAAGCCCATATTGGGAAGACACAAGATCATCACAAGAACGGAACTGTCACTTTGTGAACCTACCTCCTCCTAAAAGTCTCATTTCACGTGACATTCTGCCACCCTCTGTGACACATTATTTCCTTCAACACTGAGCTATTTAACTTGGTTTTCTTTGTGAAGATTTTCATTTTTTTTTCTTATTCGATTTTAGCCTGGAACCTGTTATGTAGAAGAAGCTAGCTTCAAAGTCACAGAGAAGCAGTCTTTGGCTCTTGCATTTGACTCAAGGTACTGATACTTTTAGGAGGCCCAAAGAGTGCATTCGGTTACTCTGATTAGTATAGCTCTTTCTTACAACATACTTGTTTAAGGATGGACTGTGCGATTCTCTTGGATTCCTTTTTGTTTGAATTACTTCTTGATGGCCTCTGTGTCTTCGAACTTGCTAAAATGTGAATAGTTCATTCTAATTCACTAAATGACTTCTCTGCTTGAGAACACAGAATGCTATCATTTCATGGGTATGACTACTGATGTCCGTCCACGTGCTTCAGACAAGACAAAAAAAAAAAAAAAACAGGTGGCGGCGGCACTCACCTTTAATCCCAGCACTCAGGAGGCAGAGGATCTCTGTGAGTTCGAGGCCAGCCTTATCTCCAAAGCGAGTTCCAGGACAGCCAGGGCTGTTACACAGAGAAACCCTGTCTTGGGAAGAGGATGTGAATTTGGTTCCCAGAACTCACATCAGGTAGCTCACAACCCCTTGCACCTCCAGCTGAGGAGATCAAGCACCCTCTTTTGACCTCTGTGGGCAGTTGCACTTAGATACACAAACACACACACACAAATAAACAAATCAGTAAACATTTTTAAAAACTACTGTGCAAATTGCTTGTACTTTTGTTTCAATATTGCTTTCAATATTAGACTTGTTTTCCAAGGAGTCTCACTATATAGCTCAGGCTAGCTTCAAACTCACAATCCATATGCCTTAGCCTTCTGACTACTAGAAAGTAAATTATGTGACATCCAGCCTAGCTACAGTGACATTTTTATGGAACACATATACATAATAAAAATGCACAATAATGGCCTAGGGGAAAACACACATGGTCAGGAATGAGACTGAGCAAACATAACAAAACAGCTGCCCAGAACAGAACGGTCATTTATGACTTTATAATATTACACAGCATCTCTTCCCAATGGACTACTTGTTTTTAAATATATAACAAAAAAGTTATGAACTGATTTGCACAAAATAAAAGTAACATGTCTTCATTGTTGAAAATCCACACATAAAAAGAAAACGAGTCTGTTCAATCGACCTTCACCACCTGGATTCTGAAGTAATCGTTGATAGGAGTCGTGTGAAAACCAAACTTTGTAGCAGCAAACAGAAACAGTATAAATTGGGGTGCCACTTGCCAACTTAAACAAGCGTGCAGTGGAACACATTAAGCACCCCAAGGAGCTACTTTCCAAAACTTCAAGTAATTTCTAAATCACCTGGAATTCCTCAATTACTCCATTTCCTGCCTTTCAGTCCTACAGTTTTCTCCAGGCCTTCTCAGGAAGGAACCATGGAAATAATCCAGTCGGATCCTTTCATTTAACAGATGAGGAAACTGACACCATAAAAGGTTAAGTGACTTGCCCAGGGGTCATGGGTGTAATTAGTAGCAGACTCAAGTTAAAAACCTAGGTCTCCTGCCTTCCCGCCCAGCAATGTTCACACGACTAAAATGGCACGAACTGCAGGAAATCGTGCAGTGGAAAGCGTTGCTCTCCAGGCCAGATGTACTATAGCCAGGTTTTGAAATTTGTTTTATATAAAGATACCTAATACTGAATCTACTTTTAACATATAATGTAAAAGCATCACATTGAAATGCAGTTTACACAGGGCATGGTGGCACACACCTTTTAGTCTAGCACCTGGGAGGGAGGGGTAGGTTAGTATCTCTGTGTTCAAGGCCAGCCTTGTCTGGGTAGCAAGTTCCAGGACAGTCAGGACTATAGAGAGATGCTGTCTCAAAAAAAAATGAAATTTACAGTGTTAATATACCTGTGGAAAGTTCATGGGAATGAAAGATCTGCTTTGTGCATCACTGGCATCCCTGTTTGAGAAATAAGGCAGAAGGGATTCCTTACCGTCCAATGCCATGGCTGAATTAAATGTTTGATACTGTCCCAAGAATCCCACAGTCTATTGCCTAGTTATGCAGGCTCTCTTCCATGGAGACAGAAATGCAGAGACTGGGGCTTCTCACTAAACAAATGTGCTTCTAGGCAACTTCGGGGGCCAATATAAAGCAAACCATCTTGGTCTGGTTCAGGCTAACAAACCATTACAGGTCATACTCCACTCCACTCCCTCCCCCATTCCCTCAGCAGCCTTCTCCCCCGTCATTAGAAAAGCAGTTTAAAAGCACCTTCTGTCACATCACCCCCCAAGTCACACCCTTAATGGGATACTTTCAGTTCACTTCCTTCCCTCTCCCTCCCCCACCCCAGGCCTCCAGTTGCCTGGCAGTGAATCTCTAGTTCCTTTGTTAAGTGAGAAGCTAAGAGTTGTGAGCAGAGGGGCGAATCACACTCAGCAGGTCTAATAGATGGTCTGGCTGCGTGTTAGACCCGAAATGGTGACGTATAAATTTATAGACAGACACACGGAGCAGTTCCCAGGGAGCTCTGAAAAACCAAGCAAGTTAGACGTGACCCTGTAGGCATGGAGAGTCTTTGAAGGTTCTTGGGGAGGGTGATGTGATGAAATGAAATCTAAAAGAAAGCTAACATTCGGTGTGAGTGGAGAGAAGGACCATGGGAGGCCCCTGGTGGACAAATCCGACGGTTGGTATAATGTTCAAAGCATTCAAACATTGAGCGCTTGGACTGAAGTAATGGCAGCAAAACCTAGTTTAAGATAGGCGTATAGGAGGTATTTCAAAGGGATGCCAGCTAGGTCACAGGAAAAAAGATGGAAAGAAAGAATCAAAGCTGCATCACGGTTTGCTGTCAATCCTAAGTGATTAAGAAGTGGGAGTACAGAAGGTTTAGATCTGCGGATGCTCTACCCGTGACGGAAGACATATCAGAGTCAGCTGAGAGACCTGGGTGAAAAACATAAAGTGGGAAGCATCCGTGCAGACAGAATGGCTGAAACTATGAAAAGTGCAGGATGTTCGCCGGGCGGTGGTGGCGCGCGCCTTTAATTCCAGCACTCAGGAGGCAGAGGCGGGAGGACCTCTGTGAGTTCAAAGTCAGCCGGGTCTACAAAAAAAAACAGAAAGAAAGGAAGGAAGGAAGGAAGGAAGGAAGGAAGGAAGGAAGGAAGGAAAGAAAGAAAGAAAGAAAGAAAGAAAGAAAGAAAGAAAGAAAGAAAGAAAGAGCAGGATGCATTCATTCCACAAAGAAAAAACTTAGGAGCTAAGATAGAAAAGCAGAGAAGCAGACTAGAGGAAGTGACAAGTTTCTGGAAAGAAGAGGCAGTTACTTTCAAATTTAGCTAAGGGCAAGGGGAAGAAACATTAGTAAACTCCTTGGGAAGTAATGCAAAAGCCCAAGGCATTCTTTTTTAATTTGTATTTCTTATTACTGTGCATGTGTGTGAGACCACATGACCCGGTATAAATGCGGAGGTCACAGGACAACTTTGTGAAGTCAGTTCTTTCCTTCCACCTTCAGTGGCTTCTGAGGCTCACACTCAGGTTGCCAGGCTTGTGACGTCAGTGGTTTTGCCCAATAAAATCGCATCAGCCCTGCCCAAGTAGTTCTAAAGGAAAGAAACCCTAAGGCTTTAATAAACCATATTTTCTCAACAGTAGTATTCCTTGGCTGCACAAATAAAACTGTTGAGTCTTTTGTTCAAGAGCGTTCACATCCCAGAGTTTGGCTGTGGGTACTAAGTTTACCTGGTTATTCAAGCCAAGGGGCAGGATGTGAGTAATTAGAACAGCGGTTCCCGATGCTGCGACCCTTTAATACAGTTCCTCATGCTGTGCTGACCTCCAACCCTAACATTATTTTCATTGCTACTTCATAACCGTAATTTTGCTACTACTATGAATCAATATAAATATCTGATATGCAGGATATCTGATAAGCGAGCCCAGTGAACTCACTGCCACCCCCCCACCCCCTCCCTGCCCAAGGGGCTGAGACCCTCAGGTTGAGAACCGCTAAATTAAAACATGGCAAGTAGTAATGAATTATAGAATCAGGAGAATTTATACAAAGCTCTGCTTTTTCTGTGATCCTGTGGCACACTACCACAAAGTCTGCATGTAGTGTTTTCCCAGTCAAGACCTCAGTGGTCATTCTGCCAGCATCTCTGGTTCCTCTCCATTGCAGGTCATCTAAATAAGTAAGAGAGAGCTGTGTCTGGTGCACGGTTTGAGGAGCATGGGAGATCTGGATGAAAGGAGGACCAGCAGGGGAGGCAGAGTGACAAGTGTCTGGGGTTGGAGAGAGATGGTTCAGAGGCTAAGAGCACTGGCTGCTCTTCCCAGAAGTCCTGAGATCAATTCCCAGCACCCACATGGTGGCTCACAACCATCTGTAATGAGATCTGGTGCCCTCTTCTAGTGTGCAGGCGTACATGCAGGCAGAACGCTGTATCCATAATAACTAAATAAATTTTAAAAGCAAAACAACAACAAAAATCCTGCTTCAACTACAGGTTACAGATTAGAAGACGTCTACCAAGCGTTTTCTGTGGAGGGCACTAAATGCTTTTCTTCCCTCACAACAGTAATGTTTATCATTACTGGTAAAGCAAAGAAACAGTCATTTCTAGCCATCTCTGAGTAAGCCAGTTTTGCCAACCTGCTGCTGTTCTTACCGGGCCTCCTCAGCTTCCCCACTTGGCAGAATAGACATAATGTACCCTATCTCAAGCTCCATCCTCTCTGCACCCGAATGACTCCACATCTGTGCTAAAGAGGGGTCCAGCTGGGAGATAGCAAAGGCAGAATATGTACACTAATAGTCACCTAGAAGTAGCCAACCAGCCAACCAATAAAAATAACATTTGCCGCAGTCATTTCCCCTGGCTGGGTGGTTCCTACGCTCTATCATCTTAGAAGAGTCTCTGGACTGGAGGCATGCGGCTATCAGCTGTGTTGCCTAGCCTCTCTGGGCCCCAGATAAACGTCTCTGACTTATCAACTAAGTGCTGATAATAATACCTTTGACACAGGCTGACAGGGGAGATAAACTAAATAAACACCTTATATTCACTGGCAAACTGCCCTGTATATAAGCCTTGCTCAGTAGGCGTCAGCTGCTATTATTAGAAAGCAAGAGTTTGAGCGCTCACTTTTCCAAGGAAGCAGATACAAGTCAATTCATATCTAAACTATATGGCATGCCATACGGTCTAAACAACACATTTGACCATAAGATAGGATTTAGGAGGACCTAAACCTTGGCTCTAAACTCTTCCTTCTAGTGCCGGGCCTCACACACTCAATTAATCTAGCACTGAGCCCCACTCTAGCCCCTCCCACATATTTTGCATGTTATTAGCAGGCTTATCTGTACTTGCGGGCTCATAATTACACATTTATCCTTTAAATTGGAGCCTTTATAGAAACAATGCAATCAGATGGCCCTGGAAACCCCATTAGGAAGTCGAATCCCCAGGAGGCAAAACTCCTAGGTACTTTCTTGCCAGGTGGACCACCCCCCCACTAGGAATCACTCCCCTTTCAGACCTCTGATGACTTCCCATGAGAAGACAGGGCTGTGCAAGGAGCATTAAAACCTCCGTGAGAAAACAATTCAAGCTCCCTTTGGTTTTTTAGGTTTGCATATGCTGAGCTGAAAAGTGGATTCTTTATCATACTTTTCCCGGGGAATCTGGAGCCAAGTAGCTAGGGAACTCTAATAAGGGGCACAGTAAAGACCTTAATAAATACTTTAACAGCACTGAAAGCCTGAAACGTTTAGTGTCACCAACGAAAACATGTTGCAAATGGAATCCTGAATTATCACAGTTAGATTCGTTCACATGTGTACTACATTATACTTAGCCCAGGAAAAAAATTCTAACCCAACCAGTTGGGTCAGCAACTGCATCCAAAAACCTAAGCAACCAAACTAGCTTTTGGTACAGCCAAGAATAGGATGCTTTCATATTTTGCCCCAGGGCTGAGGGTTATCGAGCCGTCAACTCTGAACTGTAAGATAACCTTTCATGTATAAATGAGGCCTTTATGATGGTGTTCATTTTAAACAGGACTCTGAGAGAAAGGATCCTCCCCTTCAGAACAATTTCCAGGGCCTGAACACCAGAAACTACATTCAGAAAAAGGACAGAGCGGCCCTGCTCACAGAAATGCAGTGCAAGTCATGTACGTCACTTTATATTTCCAGGCAGCCACTTTTTTTTTTTAAAAAAAGTGAAAGCTAAGGATGGTGATATGTGCCTGTACATCTGTCTCTAAAGGCCTCTAAACAGGTAGTTAGCAGCAGGAAAAATCACTTGATCCCAGGGGTTCGAGGCCAGCCTAAGCAACATGGTAAGACCATACACATATACATACACACACTGAGACACACACCAAAAAAGAAAAAAAACTGGATTATTATGAAATTTCTTTAACAAAAATAGAAGTAAAATATATTTGCATTGTCCAGCACACTTATAAACCATCCCTTTTGAAGGGCTCAGCAATCACATGGCTTGTGGATGCTATGCTGAACAACAGAAAAATATAAAATCTTGGGCCACTGACATGGGTCAGTACTTATTCCCAGCCTGCAGACCACAGTCCTACCCCTGCCTCCACACAGTGGAAGGGGAGACCCAACACCTTCTGACCTCCACACATGCACCAGGGTGGCCTGTGCCAATGAGCACAAGGCCAACAGAAAAACACATAAGCCACTGTAAAAAGAAGGACTAGCTGCAGCATATTTGAAAAAGACATGCCGACGCCTCTGCCATCTCAGCCCCTTGCTGTCTCTATTGGAGCCTTTTCCAAATCCTCACCCAGCACTGGAAGAGCCAAGCCCTGACAGAAAGCTCTGAGGAAGAAAGGGGGCGTGGAGCAATGGATGTGTTTTTAACAAATCAAGCTGGAAACCCAAACTCATTTACCAAAAGAAAGAAGAATAAATATAATAGTTCTATGGCCGAGAGACCTCTATGGGTTAAAAGGCTTTCCTGGGGAGGAAGCTCTGGGAAGTCAACCATCACAGGCAACCCTGTAGTCAAGAGATAAGTATACCAGGCTTCCAACAACTACCCGTGGGCTTGGACTAGATCTCTAAGGGAACAGGAGACTCCCGTTTAAAGATCTAAATGAAAGGAGTTATGTTTTCTTTATTCCGATCCCACTCCCACCCACACAGAGGCCCCTTCAATCTGGCCCTTCCCTAGAAAGCACATTTCTCCCCACGACATAGAACAGATGCCTTGTTTGGCTACTGTGGAACTAAGAACCCTGTGTTCTCGGCAGTTCGGATTCTCTTCCAGAAGCGAAGACAAACTGAAAAGGAAAATATTTGCCTTCTTACCTGCGCCTGGCCCCTACATCCCCGATCCCAGTGCCAAGATCAAATACTTTCAAGTAGCCAGCACTAACTGAAAAGCAGGCAACTTCAACTAAACCTCCTGCGTGACACCACCTCGCCACTTCCTCTCCACGCTGGCCCTGCTTCGACAAGTGCTGTGAAATACTAAGCAAACAGACGCAGACAACAAAGCTGCCCGTCTTTTCTCCAAATCCCCCTCAGACACTTTCTTCTCAGGAGAAATATACAAACAGTAGCTTGTCAGTTTTAAAATTCGCATGCCTTCTGTCTGCACGAGTCAGAATTCGGATGAGACCACCTGAGTTCTCAGAGAATTACACACCCTCACTCCTTCACCTCCAGCCCTTTGGTTGAGTCCAGCACTCTAGGACTCCTGCTCTCCCCTTGAGCTGGCTGTTTCTTGGTATTACCCTAGGTCTGTACAACAAAGCCCGGTGCACAGAGGTTGTTCAATAACTCTAAATGCACGCAGAGACTGCAGAAGTGGGGAGGCACTGTCAGACCATCCTTGGGAAGCACCATTTTGATCGTATCACAGCAGTGATAAAAGTTGCATTTCCCTGAAGAAAGAGGGACTGCAGGCAGTGAGGGGAAATTAGCATTGTTAATGGTGATTACTATCTAGAGAGAAGTCTCAAAGATGGGGGTGAGGGGAGGAGGAGGCTTTTGTGTATACACATTGCCAGAAATATTCTTTCCTATTTGAGTACCTACTAAGACCTAGGGCCTCTCTAGTACTAGAGGTACAAATATCCCTGTGTTCGAATACACGCCTTTAAAATGCTCGTATTAGGGAGCTCAAGATGAACACTAACACAGTTAACATGCTAGGAGATGTGGATGTATCTTGGCAGCAAAACGCTTGCCTAGCATGCATGAAGCCTTGGATTCTACCTCCAAAACCAACACCGCACAACGTACCACACACACACACACACCACACACCACACACACCACACACACACACACACCACACACACACACACACCACACACACACACCACACACACCACACACCACACACACACACACACACACACACACACACATATAGTAATACAGTGCTAAATGCAGAAGGCAGCTACGGAGAAAGTATTAAGAGAGCAGAGTTAGGGAATCACAAGGGGAGTTGCTAGAGTGCCTGGAGAGGGAGTGGGAAAGAGGAGCCAGATCACTTTGGAGAATGTACATTGAAGGGTGGACGTTGACTCGGTGTGGCAGGCAACAGACACGCCTTTAATTCTAGCACTCAGTAGGCTGAGGCAGACAGAAGAGAGAGAAAAACAGAGCCCAATAAGGTGCCTCAAGCCTGTAATCTCAGCACTCAGCAAGCTGAGGCAGGAGGACTGTTCAAAATTCAAAGTCAGTCTGGGCTACCTAGCGATAACCTGGATCAAACAGAACAAAATTAAGTTGAAATATGTCCAAGTTCCAGAGAATGACATGTGCAATGACATGGAAGAGAGAGCTAAGTGAGCTTGGGGACGAGAGCTTCCTTTCTCCTGATGACTGGAGCCTGGGTTGGTGTGAAAAGAAGAAAACGGAGAGACACTGTTGGAAAAGCAACACAGGTCCAGATCAAGGCCATTGCTAGTATCTAGCTCAAGGTTTATGTGCTTTATTCTGACGTCTAATATAGAATCCTGAAGGATTTGAAAACACTTTTTTTTCTCTTATTTTATTCAAGTTTTTGGAAACAGTATCTCATTCTGTAGCCCGGGCTATCTTGGAATTCACTATGCAATCCAAGACAGCTGAGAGCTCATGTAAATCCTTCTGCCGGAGCCTTCCAAATGCTGGATTCACAGGAGTATGCCACCATGCTGGGTTTGGGCTGGGTTTGGAGAAAAGGTATCAATATGTAGGTCCAATGTCTGTCGGATTTCTCATAGGAGAATGACTAGCTCATTTTCTTTAAAGACCAACAAACTTAGCAATAAAGGGGAAGAACGACTAGCTACCACAGTGACCCAGGTGACAAATGCTGACAATGAATGGACACAAGAAAGGCTTGGGATACAATGCAGATGAATTAGTACAATGTCACCATTTTTTCCTAGAATCTTCCAGCTGATCCATAATCTGAATGCTGTGTTTTAAAAATTACACCTTTGCCAGAGATGTAGTCTTCTACAGTTAAGTCTTTCTCTCTCTTTTTCTTGTTTCACAATAACTACTGTCAAATGTTTCACATGGCTAGTGAGGAAGGAAAGTGAGACAGAAAGCCAAAATCAAGCTAGGCATGGTGGTACATACAGTTCATCCCAGCACCTGGGAGGCAAAGGCAGGCTAATCTCTGTGAGTTCAAAACTAGCCTGGTCTTACATAAAGCGTTTCAAGGTAGCCAGGGCAACATAGAGAAAGATGTTATCCCAAAGGGGAGGGACAAACAAAATCATTCATCACCAAAGTGAGTGTGTGCTGCTTTTGAGCATTTGGGGATTTTGAGTTTGAAAAGTGTCTTGCATTATTACCTAAGATGGCTCTCACAGGTTAGGTTGCTGCTATTTCACCCCCAAAAACATTTCTACAGAGTCTTAGTCATCATAATGGAGGACTCCCTTAAAAGATGCTCCTTTAGCCAGGCCACGGTGCTGCACATCTTTAATCCCAGCACTGGGCGTCAGAAGCAAATGGATCTCTTGAATTCTAAGGCCAACCTGGTCTCCAAAGCGAGTTCCAGGACAGCCAGGACTGTTATACAAAGAAACTCCATATTGATCCCCCCGCCCCCCAAAAAAAGAGTTGATCCTGTAATCACCTACTTAAAATCCTAAGAAATGTCTGTTACAGGTATCATTTCTTAAAAACTTTAGTTTACTTCCTCAGTCTATAGGCCAGAATTCTTCCGCTTTCCAGTTCATATTGACAAAGGCATGCAGACACCAATACGCAAAAGTAGCTACCCAATGCGATAGAGAGCAACACCCAAGACAGTCGCTCACATTTTCCAATGGGGTATGTTTTCTAATTACTGCTTCAGGGGAGCTTCTTTGAAACATTACCTCCTCTTATTTATAACATACTTCTGACCACTATTTATACATGTATTTCAACTATTTCGGGAAAAGCGATTCTGGGTTATGTTAAAAATAATTTCCTATAAATAAAAATAATTTTAATAAAGTAGCTTCCAATATGAAACCACTTTGAATACTTTTAGTAGGAGAGAGCTCAGGCTAATGGCTTGCTTGCCTCTGACAAGCCCGCCTCTCTCGGTCACAGAATAAACGGAAATTATGATTCATAACAAAACAAAACATACAAGACAGCAGAATCTCAGCCAAGACCATTAAGAACTATGCCACAAAACCCCTCACACAACATTTTTACAGCCCTGTACTATATTCTTCTTCTAAGGACACACTGGAAATTACGAAATACTAAACAGTGGTATCCTAGCTATGTACACTGAAAATATACTGCATATATATATATATATATATATATATATATATATATATAGTGTTAATACTTGTAACACAATGTATGAAACATGTCTACAAAGCAACACTAACACAGATTTAACACACGATATTTTCAATTCTATGTGGTCCCTAAATCAAGCTTAATTCCACCCACAGACAGAGTGCTGCAAAAGGAACAGGTATGAACAATATTAAAAGAGCAGACAGCTATGTGCCAAGAGGTATGCCATGCAAAGTTACTACGTCTTTGGTGAAATGCTATATATTACATACCCAACAGCACACGTTAGTGAAAAATTCCTCTTGCAATAATTTCTCCCACAGATTTGGTCTCAAAGCTCGTAAGTGGATATACTGGGAAGAGTTGCATGCCTGTTAAAAAGAAATCTCCCAAGCAAATGCACAATTCATGCCTATTACAGCTGCAACAGAAGAGGGCCTACTAGCAGAATAAAAGTCATTTGGAGGCATTTAAAGCTGGATATAATCCAGATCTGAGAAGTAAACTGTTACACTGTTTCTGCAGCCTCTGAGAACGTGAAAATAACACTCAATCCATCTATTCCGCAGAACAATTTGCTACCAATAAAACACTAGCAAACCATCACTTTGCTGCACAGGCCTCCAGCCCCTAGCAAACAGTGAAGTTTCAAGGAGGAACTAAAATGCCTGCTGACAATCAGAGAAGGACCTGTTTGTTAGCAGGTGTGAGATAAAACAGACCTACAGGGTTCTCAGCCACTAGCAAGTGAAAATCTATACTGAACTTTGCAAAGAAAATATCACCAGAAGCTCTGAGGTTTCCAAATTTCTAAGCAAGCTACAACCCTAAAAAGCAAAAGAGCTAAGTTCTTACAGGCAGAGGAGAGAGGTGGGCTAGGCAGGAGGTAGTGTCCAAAAGAGAAATTCAGAAAACTCTTACCCAGATATGATTTATCAATAGTAATGTTGGTGAAGGACAAGAATATTATTAGATTCTTAACCTTTCCTTTCACCCGGATAAAATGAAGACCCTGAAAAGGCTCGGGAAGGCATAAAGACTAAGATGAAGTGATTAATAATTAAACATAGTATACTAAGTATCTTCTCACATTTGACCTACAGGGAAAAGATATCAAAGGAGAGCTGGGCAATGGTGGCACAAGCCTTTAATCCCAGCACTAGGGAGCCAGAGGCGGGGGGATCTCTGTGAGTTTGAGGCCAGCCTGGTCTACAGAGAATGCTTCTTGTTTAAGGCAAAATATGAAAATGAAAAGTGGTAGGATAAAAAGAGCTAAAGAGAAATTTTCACTAAAATAATATTGAACAATTTCTTCTGTTCCATACAAATACTGAAAGCTTCGTAAGCAAGTGCCTAAGATACACAGCTATTGAAAAGTACGTGGCAAACCGGGCGGTGGTGGTGCACGCCTTTAATCCCAGCGCTCGGGAGGCAGAGGCAGGTGGATCTCTGTGAGTTCGAGACCAGCCTGGTCTACAAGAGCTAGTTCCAGGACAGGCTCCAAAACCACAGAGAAACCCTGTCTCGAAAAACCAAAAACAAACAAAGTATGTGGCAACTCAGTATAATTCACTACATAAAAGAAGTAGGGAAAGCAGAGTATAACTAAGCACACTGGCTGGGAATGTAGCTCAGGGCAGAACACTTGCCTAGCACTCAGAAGGGCCTGAGTTGTGTCCCTCACACTGAAGAAACTAGTAGGACCACGGGATTCCACTGCTAGACTTAACAAGATACAAGAATGGCTGTCAAAGTGGAGCAAAACAGTCTATTCCTTCCAAGGGAAGGAAAGACTGTAAACTGTGATGTAATTCTTTTCTCTCTCTCTCTCTCTCTCTCTCTCTCTCTCTCTCTCTCTCTCTCTCTCTCCCTCTAGAAGTGTCTCACTACATAACCATGGCTGACCTAGAACTTCCTGTGTAGACTACACTGACTACATTGGCCTCAAACTCATAAAGATCTGTCTTCCTCTGCCTTCTGAGTGCTGTGATTAAAGGCATGCAATACCATGACAGGCAGTCATGTAATTCCTATAACTCCAAAACTGTTTTAGGAACTGTTATGAGTCCTCACAAAATGCTCAGTAAGTTGTACCTTTAAAGAAAAAGATAGGGAGTTCTAGACCAGCCTGGTCTACAAGAGCTAGTTCCAGGACAGGCTCCAAAGCTAGAGAAACCCTGTCTTGACAAATAAAACAAAAAGAAAAAGATAGGTTCACAGTTTTGTAGCTTAGCCCCTCCACTGCTTCAAATTACTGAGTATATCTTCAAATAGGCACACTACAAATGGCATAGGCTCTTACTGTTGTCAAAAGATGGAAACATTCGGACTCTGATCTGATTTTATTTTTCTCTGGTGACGACAGAATGTTTGCAAAGCTTCCTATTTGTAAGTGCTCCCTCCATCACTGAAACTTAGGTCTCCAACCCTATGCTTGCAATTATGTTAGCCCAGACTGGCCTGGAAAGCTGCCATTTTCTAAAAACATATGGCATTTTGCAAGATGTCTAGTAGCTCGATGGGGGGGGGGGGTAGCTAAACAAAAATTGAAAACAAAGCAATAAAGCCAGAATAGGGTTAGGAGGAGCCTACAAATTAAACTTTTAATCAAAGCTGAGACTTACCAAATAAGTCTCTTGGCTTTCATTATGTCTGAAAGAATATTCTTTGGCTAACTTACTCACCTTGAGAGGTATTTTTCATTAGAACAACCCACTAGACCAAGGCTTACAACACATCCAGACTGAACATTCTCTTAATTTACTGAGATGATTTGGGACGGAGAGAGAGGACACACGCACTGGCAAAAGACATCAGGGATAATGGTAACAACCTTCTAAAATTTCAACATGCAAGCTCAATCCTCATGCAGGATGATTTAACAGTTTGAGTTCCTCTTATCAAGCCACTACAGGCAAACCAGTTCTTTATCTCTTCATCATGGGAACACAAAAAACTACCCGACGGAGGCTAAGGGTCAGCCCCTGCGAATCAAATCATCGAATTTGACTAGTGCATCTGCTCTGAGTCCAATCGTGCCCTTGGCAAATCCCTATGCAGCTAAGAGCAAACCTAATTTCGGATGCAAATAGGTAGGCCAGCTCCCTGAACCTCTGGCCCCTGTTAAACCAGTTCCCTAAGAGGGTTCTGCGCAGACACCCCACACACACACACATTTGGTGGTTTCTTTGCAGGAATTTCCAATGAAACAGCAACGGTCGCTAAGGTAACTGAGAGCCGGACTAAACCTGACTGAGCTGAGAGCAGAAAGGAGCATGCAGGGTCTGGGAGCTGGGAGCAGCATAGGCTAACCATTTCCGAACGGGTGGGGGCGCAGGAGGAACGGGAGGGGCCGGGGAGCGGGAGGGGTGGGAGGGGCGGGGGCGGGGTCCACGGGCTCGAATGCAAAGGAGCAGCTCCCAGAGGCCCGCTCTAGTGCCACCCTGCGCTGGGCAGGAAGAGGAGGGGAAGATGGGGTGGAGGAGAAGCGGACGAGAGCGGGGAGGAGGGAGAGGAAGCCCGGGCAGGGCGGGCCGAGGGATGGAAGGAGGGTCCAGAGGAGGAGCCCGGGCAGCAGGAAAGCCCGCGCTGGGCTATGAGCACGTTGGGGCGGAGTCCCAGGCGAAGGGGCCGCAGCCTCACCAAGGGCCTTGAGCCCTCCTTCCTTGGCCTCCTCCCCTCCCTCCTTTCCATCTCAGCAGCGCCCTCACCCTGCCTCCGGCTGCCTCATACAAAAGCAAAATGTCCGCCATCTTCCGCGGCCGTCGCTCTAGGAGCTCGGCCCTCCTGTGCCTTCTCTGCACGGGCTGCCCATTCTCGAGCCCCTCTCTGCGACCCCCCGGCCGCCTCTGACCGCCCCTGTGCCCCCTGGCCTTTGGCGCCCGGCACCCAAGCCTGTCCCGCAGGGCGACGCAGAATCGCCACGGGCGGAGGCAAAAGGGGGATCAGCAGCTCAGGCTGGCGGACGCGCACGCTCTTCCCGCCCGCCGCTCCCCCGCTGGCCTGTTTACCTTGATGCAGTACGGAGGCTCATCATAGGTGACCAGCATGTACCTGTCTCCGCGGCTGGCTGGGTCCCGGGCTCGCAGCTGCGGGGCGAGGGATGACGGAGGGATCGCGTAGGAAACGAGGGGAAGCGATACAAACGTTACAGAAGCACCTCAGTCCAACCCCCCCCCATCCCGCAGGAGCGACCCCCATCTCTCCTCTCCCCTCCTTTTACCTTCAAGAATAACTCCACAGCGCCTTTGGCAATGTCCAAGTAGGAGGTGCCCAGGTCAGTGCGCTGGTTCATGGAGGCGGACGTATCTATGAGGAACAGCAGGATGGGCATCTTCCACTACACCTTTGGTTCTGGTCCCCACTCTCCCGGTCCCTTTGCCCTCGCTGCCACGTATGGCTACCCAAATCCTGAACTCTCGCAGAGCCAGGGAGCAAGAGGAAGGGGGAGATGGAATGGGATAGATGGGACCGCTCCTGGCCTCCTCTTTCTGCAGCCCCAACTCCTCTCCCTCCAAAGGAACTTGAAAGTGTGAGTGTGTGTAGGTCTCGGGGCCGTCCCTCTTCCCCTCTTCTGCCACCACCACTGCCTGCCGCTGCCGCTGCCAGGACTACTGCCGAAGCATCCGTCCACGCTCAGTAGAGCGCTCGCCCCAGACTGAGAGCCCTCTCTGTTCACTGACACAACTTCTGTCTGCTCACCTACCATCAGTACCATGTGACCAGGACCCACGCCATTGGCTGCCAATTATGTTTAATTTGCATATTCATTAGATGACAGGGTAAGGGGAGGGACTTGGGTCAAGCCTCTGAGCTGAAGTTTGAACCCTTGCTGGAGGTAAGGGGCGGGGAGTAAATGACCCTCTTTAAGCACAGATTCTCCTTTAAAGGATTGGGAAGCCGTTAAGGGTAATTTGTTTGGTCGTTTAGATGGATTTTCTTTTGTGCTTCAAAGATGGTGATTCGAAAGGAAGAGAGAATTGAGCAACAATTGTACAGAAACAGATGTTTAGGCAGGCTGCACAGAAACGTTGTGCTAACTACAATCAATCAATCCTGCCAGTGGCTAAGACCAAAACATTTCAGTAGCAGCAAACTTCGTTCCTGGCCAGACTTGCTCGAATTCCTTTAGCTTAGTCCTCTTCCTGATCAGTGTTTATGTGTCGTTTTCTCAGCTGTATTCGGCATGTAGCTACTTAAAAAGGATACTATCGCTGGAACAGTTCCTCTAAGCTGTCTTTTTGTAAAGACGGGCTTTCTCAGGCTTTGAAACATTGGCCAGCCTGTGATACTTCAACCACTTCTGTGACATTATTTTTACTATGACTATTTTTGGGTAGGGCTGAATCACAGTAGAACATGTGAAGCCCGGGTTTGATTCCCCAGCACCGATGATGATGATAATGGTGATGATGATGCAAAGGATGTCTAGCGATGTGCTGTGAACGTTGGAATCTTGGGATTCAATGAGTGTACAATTTTTTTTTTTTGTTTTTCGAGACAGGGTTTCGCTGTAGTTTTAGAGCCTGTCCTGGAACTAGCTCCTATAGACCAGGCTGGCCTTGAACTCACAGAGATCCTCCTGCCTCTGCCTCCCTAGTGCTGGGATTAAAGGCATGGGCCACCACCACCCGGCTGAGTGTACAATTTTAATGAGAAGGCCACACACATATCTGCAAATGTTTCCTATATTGCTTGTAACCATCCTATGTATACGTTCTCTCTATATGTATACATATATTTATATCATGTTTTCTGAGAAAGAGGATTTCAGAACTGATTTCGTGATAGTTTATAATCCACTGGCAAAAAAAGTAATGCAAGGAAAAACACTGTGTAAACAATTGTCCTTGGTCTAGAAGTTCGGGTTTCATGGACAAAGAACAAGGTGTAAAGGAGGGAATCTGGGTTAGACAGAATGGGGTGAACAAAAGTGAACCAGAGGCCATACTATGCACGACATATTTCAGGCCAATGTGTTGAAATACAGAGAATTATTGGGGAAATAAGGGTGGAAAGATACGAATAGCCCCCATTTTCATTGTTTTAATTAATATTGGAAAGGGGGCTGGGGACATTGTTCATTGGATAGGAATGCTTACTGCTCTTGCAGAGGACCCAGTTTGGTTCCCAGCACACATGTGGAGTGACTCACAACTACCTAGTCAAGGTCTGGGGAATCCGACATCTTTTTCTGGCCTTCATGGGGAGCATGCACATGTGCGCGCACACACACACACACATACATACATACACACACACACAGACATGCACATGTGTGCATGCAATTAAAAATAAAAACAAATCATTAAGTATTGCTGAAGAAAGACAGTGTCTACATGGGCTAGGGTGCACATAAAAGTTTATGGCCAGTGGATGCCTGTGTGCTAGTTTTTGTATTGCTGTGTAGTAAATTTTCACAAATTCAGCAGCTTAACACATACTTAAAGTGTTATCTCATAGTCTGATTTAGCTGGATTTCCTGCTCCGTCTCAGAGCTGTGGACAGGGTATTGGCCAGGCCACATTTCATCTGGGAGCTCAACTGGGAAAGAATCAGCTTGGTAAAGCTCAAGAAGGCTGTTGGCAGCATTCATCTCGTTATGACTGTACGCATATAGGCTGAAGGCCACCCACAGATCTGCCTGCTGCTAATGTCCCCTGCCACACAGCCCTCTCCATCACCTGTTCACAATGCAGCTGCTTCTTCGGGGCCAGCAGAGAAAGCTCTCTCTCCAATCTGCTGACACAGAACCTTATATAATGTAACATAATCATGACAGTGACATTCATTATCATTTCTGTTGACTAGAAGCGAGGCACGGGTCCGAGGGAAAGAGTTTATACTGAACGGGTGCAAATCCTAGGGCTCATCTGAGAATTCTGCACAACTTTGGGCAAAGAGGGAACACGACCTAGGAACTAGTTTTGTCTGATTTAGTATTTTCATTAAAGTCATTTATAAATAATGATAATAACTAATAATAATAAATAAGTCACTCTCATCTAGCCGAATAAATGTATTGGGTTGATTTATCATCTTTTGATTGAATAAATTACAGTACTACTCATGAGGAGTTTACATTTTACTGTGACATTATTTATTCATTTTTATATAGGACTATTGAGGCATAATGTGTACTAGTGCACATATGGCATTTAAAGATGACTTTGAGAAAATCTCCTCAGGGCTGGAGAGATGACTCAGTGGTAAGAGCTTCTATTGCTCTTGCAGAATAGCTGGGTTCAGTTTCTAGCACTCAGTCCAGGCCTATAAGCACCTGTAACTCCAGCTACTGGGAATCTGACGGCTGTACGCATATGCATACACCCACATGCAGAAACACACACATACACGAAATTCAAAATAAAAATAAGTCTTAAAAGATCTCTTCTGCATTTCTCCCAGCTTTGCTTATGCCTTACTTTTCTAACCAACAAAAGATCTCTCTTTAAAATATCACACATTTAGTCTTACAAAAAGGGCTTCGGATGTGAATGCTGCCGGATCTTTCTCAAGTGACTTGCCAACATTAGCAAAGCGCAAACAGCTTCAGTCACACAATTTCCCAGCAGTTGAGGACATGCAGGTCCTACAGGGTAGAGAGTCTTCCCTCACAGGCAAACTCCTTATAATGTGTTTGCTTCCCTTCAAACAGGGCATGTTATGTATTCTTTTTTGGCCTAAGCCCAACTTTAACTGCGGTGATGCAAACCTAAAACTCTGAAAACCATACACATCACATTCTAAAATGCAGAAGCACAACACATGAACAGTAGCAGCTTAGTGGGTGGATGTACTTACTCAGATTTGAGAAGCCAAAACCCCAACTGGCTTTCTCAGTATGAACCCTATTGCTGTGCAGACCTCTGTGCAGCACATCAGTGCTAAGCCCCTAGAGGTCCTTTCCGCATCTTTCCTTGCTACAGGCCATCCACTCCTAGGCTGCACTTTAAGTGCCTAGGATGGACTTGTCCCTCCTGTCAGAGCATAAACATTTTGAGAACACTCAAAGCCTAAGACTGCCACCTGGTGCAAAGTACTTGCTCAATAAATGCTTGTTTTAAAATAAATTATCAAATTCCTCTTGGTTTTCATTCTTTCTTTGTCTTCTCACGTGCTTGGGCACTATTGCCATATCCTTTCCTAGGGCCATCCAGCCCTGTATCACTATCTTCTCCCCTCCACCCTCCACCTGAAGGGGGTGTCCTTATGATCTAGAACCTTGTGCATTTGGGCCCCAGTAAGGTGTCTGCAGACCAAACCCTTCAATTGTCACCTTGGCAGCTGGCCTTCTGTCCCTTACAAAGTCGTTCTGAGGAGTCTATAGCACACTGGTTATCTTCCTCTGTCAAATATTTACTATTTTACCAATTTCAGGTTTGTTTTAATTGCCAGCCTTCCGGAAAGTAAACGGATCTTTTCCATTGTGTCTCTGAGAACTGTATTGCCCGTCCAGTCTTCTCAGTCTTCTCGTGCTCTTTGAACTCGTGCGCTCTTGAAAATCATTTCCTATTTCCTCACATCTCCGTCCATTGTGTGCTCTTTAGTTGCTAATAGGCTCTCATACGTCCTCATTCTAGATCTTCCTGGCTCATGTCTGGTACCACCAGATGTGTCCTAGGAAGGAATTCCTGACTCAATACTGCTTGTTCCCTTTACGGAAAAGCTAGCTGACCCGTGGCACACTTACATTTTATGAGCTTGGGCACAGTATGTGTGCTGCCCCCTGGAAGTGTTGGCTTGGTCCAGTATAAGCCTGTTTCACCTCTCACTTTCCACGCCATTAAGCATGCCCTAGTCATCACATCTTGGGAAGATTTGACTTCGCCTCTCCAAAGTCTGCTTTTCATGGCTCAGAGAGGAATAAAGTCTCCCTACATGCTTTCTCTATATCCTCACATTCCTTAAGCCCATAGTGTCTGCTTCCTTTCTCTAGAACTCCATGGGAAACTGCTTAGCTGTCCTCAGGGGCCTGTTTCTGAACAAGTCCAGTGGTTTGTCCTACATTGGTGACATTACTATTTTCCCGTTGCCTTTCTGAGCTCCCCTCCCCTCTCCCTGGCTCGTGAATGTACTTTGGGGTTGTACTAGTGAGTAGACATAGTAGTAAATGCGGGGGCAGTACTATACCATTGAGATATCTCCCGATCCATCACCTTCCGTTTCTTCTACCGTCATCCTGTGCTATTGACTAAGTTGTTTGTTTGGTTTTCTGCCATGGTTGACACATAAACATAATCTGTCTCCCTTATTCTGTCCTACATCTTTTCTTCCCACTGCCCCCACACACAACTGTGTTATTTCTGTTATCTTTTTCACGTAGTCATTATTTTTTTGTTTTACTTAAAATTTCTTGAATGGGCCTTCTATATGAAAGGCAATGGAAGAACTGTAGCTATAAGAGCTTGGATTTTTGAGTTATTATTCCAACTTTTTGGAATATGTGGCTTTGGGTGTGTTATCTGACCTTGGTCTGTTCCAGCTTCATCATCTATTTAATGCTAATCATAATAGCACCTCATATGAGATTTATGAATTAATATTTATAAAAGGTTTTATAGCTGGATCTAATGGTTCAGGTCTGTAATTCCAGCTACTTGGGAGTCTGAGGCAGATGACCGCACATACAAGGCCTTGTAGGTCTACAGAAAGAGTTTTAAGTTTGCCTGTGTAACTTAATGAGAGCCTTTTTCAAAATTATGTAAACACAAAATGGGCTGGGAATATAGTTCAGTAATCGAGAACTACCATGCAGTAGACACTGGGTTCAGTTGCCAGTACTGGAAAAATAATAAAAAGTTTATACTATGTACAGATTCAATAAAAGCAAGAATAGATATAGCCCGTGTCTTTATAAAGCTTACATTCTAGTGGAGGAATAAGCAAAAGCACAGATGCACTTTTATAGCAAGTGCTGTATGAGAAGAAGTACAGAATGTTCTAGAAGCACTGAGGAGGAGCCTATACTCTAGAAGTGGCAGTGGGGAGCAGAGGTTTTCTGAAGAATCTGACTTTGTCACTGACATGAACATAGACCATGAAGGAAGGTCACTGGAGGCAGAGAAGGGAAGGATAGGATTCCAGGTAGAAAAGGGGAGAGGAGTAAGATGGTACGAGAGACTCTAATGGACTTCTAGAAAACACGAGAGTTCTGTGTGGCTACAGAGTAGGGGAGCCTGGATTGAGGGAGCAGGGAGAAAGGAAGTAGAAATGAACTTGGAAAACTAAGCAGGACCTAGGTGAGGTAGGGAGGGCTTAGCTGGCCTGGTTAGGAGTTGACTGCTGTCCTAGAGGCGTGAAGGGCCTACTGAAGAGTGATCCGCGGATTATGGTTTGGTAATATCATTATATTTGCAGTATGGTGACTGAGCTGTATGGGAACAGAAGCGGGATCCAGGAGACTTAAGCATTACTTCTGTAATGTAGGTGCAATAGATTTATGACTAAGGATTAGAGAGGAGCGAGTGGGTGCCGGGTGCACTGGAGCAGGAGAATATGATAAAGTCTTAACTCTGGATCGAACGTGGGTGTGAAAAAAAAACTTGGGATGAAGGACAAACAGTAGTTTGGCTTGGGCAATAGGAACAAATGGGCTAAAGTGGGGACTAAGGCAATAAATGGATTTATTCAGCAAACATTTAGCAGCATCTATGTGCCCAGCATTGGGGTGTTTATTTATTTGTTAATTTATTTAATGTGAGTGGGTGTTTTGCCTGCATGTATGCTTGCACCATGTGAGTGCCTGGTGCCCAAGGAGGCCAGAAGAGAGCATTGGATCCCCCAGGAACTGGAGTTACAGACAGTTGTGAGCCACCACTTGGGTGCCGAAAATTAGAAGCAGGTCCTCTGAAAGAGCAGCAAATGTTCATAACCACCGAGCAATCTCTCCAGGGCCCCCTCCCTGAATTGTTTTACAACTTAGATAGACATTCATCGACAGATAAAACAGGTCAAAGCCTTTGGGGCCAGATAGTATAAAACAAGGAGATCTCGTTTATTAGTTGGAGATAAAAACTGTAGGAAAAGCTGAGTAAGGTAGAGAGGGCTAGTCTGTGTGAGGTGGGCAAGGTGTGTTTGAGTTCTCTGTTAGCCAATTAAGTAGAAATAACCGGGAAACGAGTTAGAATAGTAAAGTGTAAAGATAAGATTCAGACAATGAATAAAGCGCCTGGCAGGATCAAACTGGTGGAAAGTGCTCCATCTCCTAAGCACACGCAAGTCAAGGCACTTGCCCTCCACGTCTGGGTATTTTAGCTCAGTTCCGTAGTCCTGTCGGATAAGGCCTGTCCTTCCTCTTAGGTAAAGGTGAGGAGACTTGAGGCCCCTAAGCTGATTAGCTAGCTGTCTCTCTCAGAACCCAAGTGTCCCTTCTCTTTAATAATAGCAATAGGACAAATAGCCGAGAAGAGTCAAAATGCAGCCCAAGAAGCTCCAAAGAGAAGTAGTCCAGGAAAGTCAGAGTAACAGGCCCTGGAGCTGTAGGCCACTGGGACCTGGCTTTGGTTTCACTTGCTTGCAGACACCTGTCCATCTACTCCTTCCCCTAGGACCCTCTTTTCTGAAACCCGATGGGAAGCTGGCTGGGGATGGTGAAGGGAAGCCTGGAAATTTGAAGCAAGATCCAGGCATTTGCTGATCAAGTGCATTTAAGAGCCCATGACAAGGCCTAGCATAATCCCTTTTTAGCTACTCCCTTCTGCCTGGGGCCCAGGCATGGCAAGCTGTATGGACATTTATAGACCTCATTGCTCTAAGATGTGGCATAGGCTAAAAATAAAAATAGCTGGTGATGAAAGCTGGCCCAGTGCAGTCCCGACACAAGCTTCCCAGCGGGTTCTGCCACTTGGGTAACTTCCTGTCACAAGTATGGTGTAGGAGCCCCTGGGCAAAACCCTTGAAATCTCCATCTTGCCTCTTCCTACCTGCTGTGGCATTCTCTTTCTAGCTCAGACCCAGAGGCAGTGGCAGCATGCCCCCTGTGGTCCGTAGGGACAGGAACACAGAAGGGTAAAGAATCCTACTCTGGGGGTGGTGGCACCAGGGTACACCTGGCAGTCTAAGTCCTGGTGGGAAGGCCTGGCCCAGACAGCCTTGGGCTTTCCTGCTTCCAGAAACCCAGAACTTTCTTTCGGTTCTTTCTTGCCCCTGGTGCACAAGGCTATCAAATCCTGCCAGATGTTTGCCTTTTAGATATTTTTCAATTTCATCTCCTTTCTGTCGCTCACTCTCCTCCCCCCGCCCCCCTGCTTTAGTGAGCCTCTGCTGGATGACATTTCCTGGAGAGATATGAACCAAAAGTCCACTCACCCCAGATAAGGTTCTGGCAACAGGCCAAAGAAATGAGCCCACCCAAGTCTTAGTGACCCAGCGAGTTTATCAGGTTCCTTACAGAAGTCTCAGTGAGGAGTTACTTAAAGAAACACGAGACACCAATAGGCCACCCCAGCATGGGTAACCACCCGAGAAAGCTGCATCCTTGGAGTGTTGAGTGCTGGGCAGCAATATACTCAGCATGAAACATTCCCTCCTAGGGAGAGTTGGGAGACTGAAAAGATGCTGATGAGGCTTGGGAACCACAGATTCTGGAGATTCACAAAGCACCCCGCCCCAAAGTTTTACAACTAGCAATGCTTGCTGGCAGAGGAACGTCTTCTGTCCTCTGGTTTCTGAACAGCTGATCTCTGACCAGTTGAGTTACGTGCAAGTCATGCAGAGAGCTCAAAGAATGTCACACACACTGGAGCAGGCTTCTCTGGTGATGCAGCTGCCTTTGTGTGTGTCCACACTGTTCTAAGGAGCCCTAATGGCTTCACTGGTTCACTATGCCGGATCTGGATAGAGTTCTACCTTTGGTCTGCCGCTGGTACGCTGTCAGAGGTGAATACACATTTGTTCGCATCGCCTCATAAGAGACAAAGCTGCTGGGACAGATTTGCGTTGTTGTGGCAAAATGTGTGGAAGAAACGCACTCACAAGGAGGAAACATTCATTTGGTTAGTGGTTACAGGTGTCAGTCTGGGCGCTGACTGAGGTTTCTGTCCCACCTGGTACATCCGGGGCTCCTCGGTCTACTCGGGTTTAAGCCTGTGGAGGCAGTACATGATGGTGGAGGATGTAGCGAGGAAAAGCCTCGTCACGTGGTGGACAGGAAGCAGAAGTGTTTGGGGGGGGCGTTATAACCAAGTCCTTCCCCTAAGGCTAAGTATGCTATGAATTCATAGATGAATTCATTCATTCATTCATTCTGTGACCACCTTCCAAAGGCCCTGCCTCTGATTGCTGTTTTTGAGCTCCTGGTGCTGACACAGCGTTGCTTTCCTCTTTAACTTCTGGGGGAAAAAAAATCACTGGTGTGAAAAGTTCTTAACCAACTCTTACACCAAAGTATTTCCACTAATCACTGTGGTTTTTTTGAGACAGGGTTTCTCTATAGCTTTGGAGCCTGTTCTGGAACTCACTCTGTAGACCAGGCTGGCCTCAAACTCACAGGCCTGTCTCCGCCTCCCAAGTGCTGGGATTAAAGGTGTGCCCCACCACCTGGCTCACTTTTCTCCTCTTCCTCCTCCTCCTCCTCCTCCTTCTCCTCCTCCTCCTCCTCCTCCTCCTCCTCCTCCTCCTCCTCCTCCTCCTCCTCTTCCTCCTCCTCCTCTTCTTCCTCCTCCTCCTCCTCTTCCTTTCTTTCTCTTTCTTTTCTTTTTTTTTTTTTTGGCTTTTCGAGACAGGGTTTCTCTGTGTTGCTTTGGAGCCTGTCCTGGAACTAGCTCTTGTAGACCATGATGGCCTCGAACTCACAGAGATCCGCCTGGCTCTGCCTCACAAGTGCTGGGATTAAAGGCGTGCGCCACCACCGCCCGGCTCACTTTGCTTCTTTTATCATTCTTTTCTCTTCCTTGTGGCTACTCTAAAGATCAACAGCTCTGACTCCTTGTTATGTTAAAGTGCATGGTATGTGCTTTAAATGGGACAAGAACAGAATTATGACTTGGCCAGTTTGTCACAAGTCACTTACTTTGTCTCAAATGTAGTCTTTCCGTTTTCTCACTTGTCACTTGGAGACAGAAGTGCATTTGGCAATAGAGTTGCTTGTCTTTCCATGGCCACCCAGGAAGTTACTTACTTTGTGTTTGGTTCATCAGATATTTCTTTAGGACTGCTCTCCTTGGCATGTGCTACATGCTCAGGGTAAGGGGCAAACAGGACATGATTCATGTCTTGGGAAGCTCCTACTCCACGGGAGAAGGCTGGGCAGATCATTTTCCAGATCAAATGGTAAATGTTGGAAGGGGTACATAAATACATACTGAGGGGTAATAAGTTTTTCAGGCCCAACAAACCTCTCTGCCCACACAATAATCCAAATCAGACCAAATCAAACCTTCAGGCCCCCGTCCCCCCTCCGCCCCAGGAAGACCAGGAAACCATGAAAGGGGGTGGAGAACTAGAGAGAGACCACATGTTTGGACTCTGGGGGACAGTTTAAATAGCCTGTGGGAGTGGTCTTGACCCTCTCTGGGGAGGGGTCGCTATTTGGCAGGCTTTCTTGGAGGTGGAGTCTGGACTGTGGCAAATCCCAGGGGAGGGAGCTTGAAATGGAACTTCCCAACCAACATTCCAAAATGGATGTCAGGGGCTGGAGTGACACTTTCAACCAAACATCCCAGACTTTTTTTTTGACAAGGATGTTAGGGGCTGAGATGACACTTCCAACCAAATGGGGCACATGAAGGTAGGACTTAGTTGACCATTTTCATGCAAAGCCTCTGAAAGAAGTGGTACCTGAACTTGTCCTAAGACAAAGAAGAATTAGGAACAGACCAAAGAGATAAACATCTCCCAGGAAGAAAGAAATAGTAGGAGGAGTCAAGGTCTTAGGCTATGAAATTGCCCCTTCCTTTCCTAACCAGGGGACCCGCCCTCCCACAGCTGCTGGGAAGGTGTCCTGAATCCCCTTCTCTGGAAAATTGCTCGGAGGACTGGTAACTGCCTTGCAGGGAGATCATTAAGCATCATTACATCAGCAACCTGCTACATCCTCCCACCCAACCTGAAGGCAATGACAGCCTAGCCAGGCCCCTTTGCTCTTGTGGTGTTAATCTGCTTTTGACATTCAGCTGAGACCTACATTCTTGCTCAGCTCTCTCCCCTGCCCTATTCTTCTCCCTTTACCCCATTCTTCCTGAAGGCTCTTCTGTAGCAAATTTTTAAAAGCCAAATCCCTAACTTGAGCTTTGCTTGTAGAGAAGCTAGTGTGTTTACTAAACGTCTGTGCACTTAACATACCTTGAAATCGAGGTGAGTCAAAGACTAGATGGGAGATTAAATCCAGGGATCAGGCAAAAGCCAGAGTATAAAAACCCTGACCCTGGATGTCCCTCAATCAAAGAACGGTTAAAGAAAATATGGTACATTTACACAATGGAGTACTAATCAGATGTTAAAAACAATGACATCATGAAATCTGAAGGCAAATGGATGGAGCTAGAAAAAAATCATCCCGAGTGAGGTAACCCAGACCCAGAAAGACAAACATGGTGTGTACTCACTCATAAGTGGATATTAGTGGTTAAGCAAATAATAATCAAGCTACAATCCACAGACTAGGGGAAGTTAGGTAAGAGGGCTCTAGGGGAGATGCATGGCCCTCCCTGGTGAGGGGAAATAGTATAGATTTTGTCGCTGGACTGTGGGCAGGTGGGGATGGGAGTAAGAGAGGTCAGATGAGGGACTTGGAGGAGAGAGTGCAGGGAGAGACAGTTGAAATTGGGGGACATGGGGGGCAGTGTGGAAACCTAGTGCAGTGGGAACTTTCTGGAATCTATGAAGGTGACCCTAATGAGGACTCCTAGGAATGGAGGATACAGAATCTGAACTAGCACTATTTTGTAGCTACGCACGGCTTCCATTGGAGAGACTGGGTTGCATTTGGTTGATTTATTGGCTGAGGGGGTCCCACGGAGATCACTAAACCCAGGCTGATGCTGGGACATAGGGTTGCTCTCTGAAAACTAACAGTGGGGCCCAAATGCCAAGGACAACATCCTCACAGCTCATTGAATGTACAGATGTCAAGCTGGTACCCGCATGGAGCCTTCACCCCTATGTTCTGGTCTCTTTCGTGTAAGAAGATACTCTGCAGGCTATGGAAAGAGAAACCTGGATAGCGTCCCAGCCACAAAACCCTCGACCTGGGAGATGGTGGCACAGAACTTGTGGGAGTGGTCAGCCAATGTTTGGTTTAACTTGAGGCCCATGCCTTGAGAGGGCGCCCATACTGCACATGGCCTGGATGGCCGGGTGCGGGAGACTGGATAGCCCAGAGACCTAGAGCTAGGGTAAAACCAAACATGACTGGCAAAGTAGTCAATGAAATGATTCCTAATGCTATTCTGCTGCACTCATAAATCAGTGCCTTGTCCAGTTGTCATCAGAGAGACTTCCCCCAGCAATGGATGGGAGCGGGTACAGAGACTCATAGACATAATGTGGAGAAAGTGTGAACTGGAGGTCTCCATTGGGTCCCTCCCCTCAGAGATATGGGAACCCCATGGAAGAAAGGGAGGAACAATTGTAGGGGCCAGAGAGGATGGAGGACACCAGGAGAACATGCCCCACTGAATCAACTAAGCAAGGCTCACATGGGCTCACAGAGACTGAAGCAGCAGGCACAGGGCCTGCATGGGTCTGAACCAGGTTCTCTGTACGTTATGGCTGTTAGCTTGGTCTTCTTGTGGGACTCCTAACAGTAGGAACAGGTGTGTCTCTGACTCTCTCTGGCCTGTTTTCCTTCTATTGGGTTGCTTTGTCAAGCCTTAATAAGAGGGCTTTTGCCTTGTCTCATTATATCTTGTTTTCTTATTGTCTCTTGGAGGCCTGCTGTTTTCTGAAGGGAAACAGGAAATAGGTCTGAGGGAAAGGAGAGATACAGGAAGGCTGAGAGGAGCGAAAGGAAGAGAAAACTGTGGTTGGGATGTTTGTCTGAGAGAAGAATCTACTTTCAGTTAAGGAAACATGCAAGCAAAGGCACCCTGGCTCAGCTGATCATGCCTACTATGCACTAAACTGTGTGTGATTATATATTATATATACTATGTATTATATGTGCCTGGAACCCCAGCACTCAGGAGATACAGAAAGATCAGTCTAAGCTACATAGTGAGTGTGAGGCCAGCCTGAGCTACATGAGAGACCCTGTATCAACTCACTCTATTTCCCATACAAAAAGATAAACCTAGTGGGGCAATGGTGGCACACGCCTTTAGTCCCAGCACTCAGGAGGCAGAGGCAGGCAAATCTCTGAGTTTGAGGCCAGCCTGGTCTTAAACCGTTTGAGTTGTTTAAAGTTTCCTTTTAAAAAAACAAACTGAGTCTTTAAGAGCTAGAGCATGCGTTTTGAATCCACACCCCTCACTATTGCTGATGCAGCCTTCTGTTCTGGGACATTATCCTAGGGACTGTAAGGGCCACTGCCATCTTAATCAGAGTAGCTGCCCTACTCACAAGCGACCCTCGAGATCAGGCCTAGTGACATTCTACTAAGTCAGACCTGAGAGAGGAACAGGAGAGTCATTAGACCCCCATTGGAGATTCCAGTCGTGTGTTCCTACACCTCCCTCCCAGTTGACTATAATTCTGCCCAAGCTGCTCATGATCTTAAGGTCTCAGGGGGTGCTAGGGTGTACAGTGTACAAGGTTAACTGAAGGGAAGGCGCCATCTACATGGCCATTGGGGAAATTGTCACCTATAGTAGGGAGAGACTCAATGTGACTGTTTAGGAAATCATGCACACTCTGTAGCAAATTCAGTGAACAGCGTTTCACCCAGATAGATCCACATGGAGCTATTAGTTTGTTCTCTATCTGAGGTGAGTATATAGACGTTGGTTTACATTTTCCCTGAGAGAAGTTAATACAAAACTTCCCCACCCTTGAATAATGGAGCCTCCAATATCTTGACTGACTTACTCATTTAGGCTAAAGTCTTGGAAACGTTATATAGCTATATTCTACAAATAGAAACGTTCCCTTTTGGAAGGAGGCTCACAAAGGATCAGAAAATAAAGTAATAAGTCTCAGGAAGTTTTGAAGCTTACAAGATTCACACCTGGCTCCAAAATTCTCCTTTTGATGTATCAAATTCATTGGAGTGACAGCGTCTGAACTCTCTTCCCACAATTAAGCCCAAACAAGGTACCATTAATTATTTTTAATTTTTTCAAAGCTAATATGCAAAGTCCAAGTTGCTACATCGTTATTTTAATTTGTATTTATTTAATTAGTGTAGCCAAACAGCTTGCATAAGTTTATGGGCTACTTCTATTTCATTTCCTGTAAAGTAATCCATATCCTTTATTCATTTTCCCATTGAAGTTTGAATTTTAAAAATATTTTCCATGAGCTTGTTATACAGTAACACTATTGTTCCTGTATGTTGTAACGATCTAATCCAATTTATTAATACATGTTTTAACTTTGTTTATAATGCCAGCAACAATTTTTAATTTTTCTCCCATTAAGTTTGGTTCTCATATTCATTATGGCTTCTGAATTTCTTGTCAGAAGTTAAAAGCTCTCCCTAATTTGGTGTCATAAATGCATTAAATAGTTTCTCTTAGTACATTCATAGTTTTGTTTTTTAATGTTTATATCTGTATTCCAAAGGCAAAAAATGGGAGAAAGGTGGATTACAACTTAAGTTTTTCAAAAGAAGGCATGCTATAAATTATATTTTATACATGAAAAAGAAGTATCATTTAGTTGTTAGCTAGGATAAGGTAGGACTGAGATAAAAAGTATTCACCATTTTATGTGGAAAGAGATAGAAGAGACATTTGGTGTTCAATTTTTATGCATCTGTATCAAAAAATGTGTGAAAATGCACATTCCATAGTGTCAACAGATGTTGATATTGGATAAGGCCAAGAAAATGATTTAAATGTCAGGAATGTGCTCCACGGGTATTAAGGGAAAAGGAATAGAATGGGGCAAACAATGAGACAGCATTTAGACATGCGCATTGCACATAAATTCCCATCTGCTAACCACAAGGACTATGGATCCATAACTAGACCTAATATCAAATGCAGTTTACAACTCTTAGCTGAGTATGGAGATTGCAGACCTTTAATTCCAGCACCGAGGAGACAGAGCAGGTTACTCACCACAAAGTTCCAGGTTACCCTGGTTTGCGTTGCAAGTTCCAGGCCAGAGAGGGCTATAGTGTGAGGCCCTATCTCAAAACAAACAGACAAATAAAATCCTCACAACACAAAGCATAAAAACCAAGTAGGCAGACCATTTCTTACTGTTTAAAGCAGATCAGACATGTGAACAGTTAATTGCTGCTTGACAAACACAATAAATGAAGATTCTGATTAAATTAAATGTGCTCTAATAAGACACCCAAACATTTCAGGAAATAGCGTTTGTTTTATTTTATTTTATTAGCGTACAGAGAATTAGGTTTCATGATGGCATTTTTCAAGCAAAACTTATTTTAGCTGTGTCCTTCCCCCTTTCTCCCTACCCTTCTCCCTCCCAATAACAGTTCCACTTTCATGTCTCAGGTTCCTTTTGCCCTTCTCACTCTCCCCATCACTCTTGTTCCCCTTGCATGGCCTCCATCTAGTTTAATAATCTATACCCTCTTGCGACCTCTTATTTACGTAGATAGAAACACTGAAGGTTAGGGTCTGCCCATTTTCCATCAAAGTACAGAAGATGCCTAAGAAGCTCCATCCAGTGGTGAGGGGCTAGCAACCGTTAATGGTTACTGGAGGATAGGATGCCACTTTCTAATGTAACCACCAAGAGTCGGGGTAGGTGAGAAGGGTTTCATAGGGAAAAGAAGAGGCATAACAGAGGGTAATGGAGTGAATATAATCAAATTGCGCTGTTCAAAAGTGTGCAATAGTCAAGAAATAAAACAAAATTAAGATCTGCCTATGAGAGAGAATATGGAATTTGTCTTTGTGAGTCTAGGTCATCTCCCTTTCCAGATCCATTCATTTCCCCGCAAATTTCATAAGCTTATTTTTTTCTTTATGGTTGAATAATATCTCATTGTGTACATATGCCACATTTTCATTAGCCTCTCTTCTGTTGATGGGTTACTTGGCCATTCCTATTCCCTTGCCATTGCAAATAACGCAGGTTGTTATAAACATGGGTACTCAAGCATTTCTGTGACTGAACAGAGTCCTTTGACTATATGCGCAGGAGTGACGGCTGAGTCATACGACAGTACTATTTTTAATGTATTGAGGAACTTCCATAGTGGGGGGGCATATTTTTTAATACACCGAGGAAACCTTTAGTTGTTCCTTATCACCTGAGGCTGTTTTCTAAATTTCTTGACTATCATAGTCACTTCAGGTAATGCTACAAGAAAACGCAGCAGACACAATTATAGTGCCAGTTACTAGATTGGGTTGGCTATTACCTGGTGAGGGTTTTTATTGACAGAATGCACAGACCATAAAAATCTATCCTTTTAATTTTTTAAAATTGCTTTGCTGTTCTAGGAATTGAATCCAGGGCCTTAGGCACACAAGGCAAATAGCAGGACTGAGTTAATCCCCAGCCCAGAAATTCATCCATTTTAAAGGCTACAATCCTGTTGTATAGAGTATGTTTATAACATATTATCCAACCATCACAGTCTCTAATTTCAGAACATTTCACTCCTCCCAAAGGAATTCTTTAGCTATTATACCTCCCCATTTCCCCAAACTTCATCAGCCCTAAGTACTAGTTCTGATTAGAGTTACATAATATGTAGCTTCTTGTGACTGGTTTCATTCTTTACCAACTGTTGTTTGCTTGTTTTTTTTTTCAAGACAGGGTTTCTCTATGTAACAGCCCTGACTGTCCTAGAACTCACTCTGTAGACCAGGCTGGCCTTGAATTCAGAGACCCACCTGTCTTTGCCTCTCAAGTGCTGGGATTAAAGGCAGCACCACCACCGCCTGACTCAGCTGGTCATTCTAAAGAGCAGGCAGTCAGTTCAGAATAATTGGGTAGCTATCTCAAGGCTTAAAATTGTAATAGTGAACCATTAGCATTGGCTAAGACATGGTTAGAAATTCAGATTTTCCAAACACTTCCCATTCCTACCCAATCACAACATCTTAAGAATGAACCCAGAAATTTATGTTGGTCCTCCAGCCAACTTAAGTTTGAGACCTAATGTATATCTCAATACTATTGTTTACATGTGTGTGTGTGTGCGCGTGCGCAAGCTTGCATATGTGGAGATTAGAGTACAACCACATATGTGGGGGTCGAAGGGAACAAGTTCTTGCCCTGCAGTGGTGGCACACGTTTTTAATCCCAGCACTTGAGAGGCAGAGGCAGAAGGATCTCTGTGAGTTTGAAGCTAGCCTGGTCTACAGAGCTAGTTCCAGCACTGTTGACTGAGGTTTCGTCCTGCCTGGTTCCCGCAGTCATTAAGTCCCAAAGAAATCGCATAGAGGTCTACATTAGTTATAAACTGATTGGCCTAGTATCTCAGGCTTCTTAGTAACTCTTATAACTTACATTAGACTATAATTTTTGTCTGTGTTAGCCACATAGCTTGGTACCTTTCTCGGTGGGGCAGTCACATCTTGCATCCTCTGTGTCTGGGTCATGACTGCAGCCTGAAACTTCCCTCTTCCCATAATTTTTATTGCCCTGCTTCTACTTCCTGCCTGGTTGCCCCACTTATACTCCTTGCCTAGAT
Organism: Microtus pennsylvanicus; assembly: GCF_037038515.1. NCBI lineage: Eukaryota > Metazoa > Chordata > Mammalia > Rodentia > Cricetidae > Microtus > Microtus pennsylvanicus. The sequence continues at coordinate 3,972,799 of NC_134601.1, read as the reverse complement.
ACTGGCCAATCAACGTTTATTTAAAATACAAGTGACGGGGTACAGACCAATGTACCCCCTCTTTTTCAAACAAGAACTCTGAATTGAATCTCCTTTGTTTAGCTTTTCTACTGACCGTTATCCATAACAACTTGTAGCCAACATTCTAAACAAAGGCAATATCCATAATCCATTTTTTGGGAATGTGAGCATAGTTTTCCAGGCTACTTCCTACTAACTGGGGGCTCTGATAATCTTATGTGTACCTAAAGAAAATTTAGAATTATGATGAAGTCCTAACTGGAGTATCCTGTGAGGCTTGATCATCTCAGTCAGCAGTTTTTAAACTGTTCTGGATGTAGAACTCAGACATCTGGGTCATTCCTCCTATTGGAGATTTCTCAGGGGGTCTTCCTTGATCAAACCTGAGTTTTTTTTAATGCAGAATAAATCTACAGTCCCTCATTTCCTGTGGAAATAAAAGCAAAACCTCTTCTCCAAAGTAACATCTTTCGACTTAAATTTTGATGTCAAGGCATTTTCAAAATATATATGATGGATTAATCCAGCAGCATTTATAATCAAATGTCATTTAGCAACTGTTGCTCCTTCCTCAGCATTCAAACAATTCACAAACAACACAATAACATACAGTATCCAGACTCTCTGTGCATTTTTCATCTTTACATGGCTTTATTTTAACCTCCATTTCTTTTATTTTTATTTTTAATTTTTGGCTTTTTGAGACAGTGTTTCTCTGTGAATCTTTGGTTGTCCTGGAACTCACTCTATAGGACAGGTTGTCCTTGAACTCACAGAAATCCACCTGCCTCTGCTTACCAAGTGTTGAGGTTAAAGGTGGGTGCCACCACACCTTGAACTCATAGAGATCTCTCTGCCTTTTGAAGAGGCCAATTTGGATGCCAAGATTCTGGAGTAATGATAGTTACGTCCATACCTGTGTCTAATAATCTCTCAATTACAATGTCATTTATATGTCTTAGCTTTGGTCTTTGATCATTTATAGAAGTCTGCCAAAATATACATTTCCGGGGCTGGAGAGATGGCTCAGTGGTTAAAGAGCATTGCCTGCTCTTCCAAAGGTCCTGAGTTCAATTCCCGGCAACCACATGGTGGCTCACAACCATCTGGAATGAGGTCTAGTGCCCTCTTCTGGCCTGCAGACATACACACAGACAGAATATTGTATACATAATAAATAAATAAATATTTAAAAAAAAGACAAAAAAACAAAATATACATTTCCTATTTCCTACTGGAGTTTTTGACTCATCCTCCAGGTCTATTCCATCATTCAGAACAGTATGGTTTTTTTACAGTCGGCACTGGATTGTTTAATTTTTCTGGTGAGACATGTTCTCCACAGTGACTGGGAATGACTGGGCCTTGTTTGACATCTGGGCCTGAAAGAGGTCCCCCAAGGAGTTTCCCAGTGGTATTGGGTTTACCTTGTCTGTCTCTTGTTGACCTACATTCATTATTCCAATGTTGGCTTTTGCCATACCTCCTACATATACCAGAAGGCTGAGTCCTCCTCTTCTTGCCATACCTAGAAGAAACATTATTCCTAGGAATTCCTTGTCTAAAGTCCCTTCTCAGATTTCCTGTTCTACTACAATTAAAACATTTGGCATTGTGGTGTCTTCTCATACCACTGGAAATCACTTCTCCTACCCAAGCTTCAGTCAAATGTTTCAACATTCATTGAATGCAAGATCCATTCATCTATGGGGGCTGATCTAACCTTTAAAGGGCCAAGGATCTTCTTACAATCTAAGTTGGCATTTTCAAAGCCAAGGATTCAATTAATACATGTGTAGCTTCAGGGTCTGTCACTCCTAATAACACAGCCTTAGTTAATTTTTGTAAGAAGTCAGTAAAGGGTTCTCTCTGGCCCTGTTTAACCCTAATATATGACTCAGTTCTCCTTTTGCACCTTCTTACAACGTTCTGGTCAGAATATTGTAATTCAGTACGGTCAGGACTGTCCCACAGAGAAACCCTGTCTTGAAAAACAAAACAGAAGAAGAAGAAGAAGAAGAAGAAGAAGAAGAAGAAGAAGAAGAAGAAGAAGAAGAAGAAGAAGAAGAAGAAGAAGAAGAAGAAGAAGAAGAAGAGAAAAGAAAAGTGGGGGGCAGTTTTCTCCATCACCTTGTGGGATCCACTGACCAAACTCAGACCAGCAGACCTTCATTCAGGTGCCATCACTAGCTGAGCCATCTTGCAGGCTGTCATTACCATTTTATTTCATTTCATTTCAATTTATTCTTTGAAAATGTCGTACATGTATACAATGTACTTTGATCATATCCACCCTTTATCACCCTCTCCAACTTCTTCCATAACCTCTTTATCACATCTCCTCCCAAATTCATATTGTTCTTTTATTTTGGTTACTTTTTAACCTTCTGAGTGCAAGGTTAGCGCATCTCTATGTGCTTGAATGGGAGATCATTCACTGGGGAATGGATACCTTTCCAGTGGTCACACACCTAAGGACAAGTGACTCTTCTCCCTACCAATGGTCAATAGCTCCTCAGCTAGAGGTGGGGCTTCAGGAACTCCTCCTAGTCCATGATAGGATATTTAGTTGGCTTAATCTTGCATAGGTCTTCGTATGTAACCCATGCAACTGTGAGTTCATGTGTACAACAGTACGTCACATTCAGATGACAACATTCTATGGCACTTCTCCTTATTCTCTGGATTTTTTATACTTTCTGCCTTCTCTTCCATAATGTTCCAGAGCCTTGGTGGCCATGGGTGGGGTGGGGTGAGGTGTGCTGATATAGATATCCCAAATAAGCACTCAGAATTGCTTATTCTCAGTGTTTTGAACAGCAATGTGTCACTGTGTTGACCACTACCCATTGCAATAAGCTTCCCCAATCAAGACTGGAAGCAAGATGAATCTGTGGATATAAACCTTCCTTAACCATGGTTTTTGAGCATGCTTACAGTACCAGGCATGAATTCCTCCCTGTGGAGCAAGCTTCAAATACAATAAAGAGAGTTCTTGGTTGTCTCCATGAACACCCTTGCCACTATTGCACCAATGGGTACATATTGTCTGGAAGGTCAGTATTGTAGCACACAGGGTTCAGTCCTGGATAATAACTTTGTTTTTTTTTCTGCAGTAGGTTGAATAGCACCTTCTAGCATTATGCAAATTAGCCATCTTAGAATAAAACAAAGCTGTCTTTTCTTTCCTTTTTTTTTGATTTTTTGAGACAGGGTTTCTCTGTTGCTTTGGAGCCTGTCCTGGAACTAGCTCTTGTAGACCAGACTGGCCTCAAACTCACAGAGATTCTCTTGCCTCTGCCTCCTGAGTGCTGAGATTAAAGGCGTGCGCCACCACTGCCCAGCTCTAAAACTGTCTTTTCTTATTCTTACTGAGATAACTCAAGCACCTTCCAGCATTAGTCAGAAAGGAGAGTTTTCTGGTTAGTTCAAGACTGATTTCTCCATGTCCTACAACAAAAATATATGGCATATTCAGCAATAGAGTCTTACCATCTAGTTAAAGTGGATAACCAATAGCAGTGTCCTCTCTGATCAACAATTTGTAAGTAGGTAACCTAAACCTAGAACTGAGATTTTCATGAAAAGAACCCATGTCTTCTGGAAGCAGCATTGCTCATTAACGTAGGTATTTCTGTTCAAACTCCTTTAGAAAAAGACATTTGTATTACCTTACAAACTAGTTAAGTTTAGTAAGGCTTCTTCATATATCCTTAGTTTAGTTTACACATCACTACCTCTGCTTTACCTACCCATTGTTCTCATCTCTGCTTAAACCTTTAACTCCCAATATACTCTGTGTGTGTGTGTGTGTGTGTGTGTGTGTGTGTGTGTGTGTGTGTGTGTATACACATACTATCCCCTCTTATTGTATTATTTACTTGGATTGCAAGATCATAGGTTCTATCCAGGCAGTGGTGATACACACTTTTAATCTTTTAATCCCAACACTCAAGAGGCAGAGGCAGGCAGATCTCTGAGTTGGAGGCCAGACTGGTCTACAGAGTGAGTTTCAGTACAGCCAAGGCTACACAGAGAAATCCTGTCTTGAAACCCAGCCCAGAAAAATAGATCATAGGTTCGCAAGTGGCTTCTTCATGCACATTTCATTGTTTTTAAGCTTCCCCGGCCCTTATTTCCCTCTCACCATATCCCACTACCTATTTGAACTCTTCTGCCCCAGTACTGTCCCCTTTATTTTAACTTTAAATTGATTCTAATTTTTCCTCCTTAAATGCACCCCCGACCCTAACATTAAGGGCCCGATTCTAGTTTCCTAGAGCATATGGTTTTTTTTGTTTGTTTTAGTTTTTTTTGTTTTTGTTTTTGTTTTCCGAGACAGGGTTTCTCTGTAGTTTTTGGTGCCTGTCCTGGAACTAGCTAGCTCTTGTAGACCAGGCTGGCCTCGAACTTACAGAGATCCGCCTGCCTCTGCCTCTCCAGTGCTGGGATTAAAGGCGTGTGCCACCATCGCCTGGCCTCCTAGAGCATATGTACCCATGCTAAATGCACAAGGAAGTCAGCATCATTATGTAAGAGAGAACATGCGGTCTGTGTCTCTTAGAGCCTGGGTGACTGCACTCAGTTTAATATTTTCCAGTTCCATCCATTTACCTGCAAATTTCATGATTTCATTTCCTTGATAGCTGAATAACTTCTATGTGCGTATCTACCACGTTTTCACTATCCATTCATCAGCTGGTGGGTTTCTGCTTTGATTCCACACATGGTAGGAGAGGGCATCTCTGGAAATTTGTCCTCTGACATGTGCACTGTGACAGGCATGCCACATAGATACACACACTTAAAAATAAAAAAACAACAATTTTTTTAGATATCTGAGAACTAAGTACAAAAAGAAAATCATGAATTCATGGAGAACTGACATCCCTATAGATGGTGAAAATTATTTGCATAATGGCTATTTTCTCATCAGAAACCTGAAGGGAAAAAGTGACTTTTTTTCTTTTTGATGTGTGGCGACAGGGTCTTGCTCTGTAGTACAGGATGGTCTTGAGCTCAAACACTTAATCTTCCTGTCCCAGCTTCCCAAGTGCAGGGATTATAAGTATATGTCATTATTCTCAGCAGGAAGAAACAGCTTTAAGGGTTGAAACGAATAACTGTCAATTCAAAATTTCTCTCTGGGAATGAAGGTGCAATCAAGACATTCTCAGTTGAAGATAAACTAAAAGCCTGTGCAGCCGGCAGGAAAGAATGATCACAGGAACTTCTATAAATAGACAGGAAATACGAAAATAAGTATCATTGTCAAGAAGAAAGAATAGAATGTATAAAAATAGGATATGTACGTTTTGTCCTCTCTTGAGTTTTCTAAATCATATTTCATGTTGAAGCAAAAATTCTAGCGCTACCTTGAGCTGGTCATCAATAAATGTGGAGGGAACTATTTAAGGCAATTATAGGGGCTGAAATTATAGCTTTTTGGTAGTGCAGTTGCCTAGCAAGCATAAAACCCTTGGTTTAGAGTCAATACCACACAAAGAGAAAATTATATTCTAAAACAGGGAATGCAAAGGGACACTGGAAGCTAGATCTTCAATAGTTCACCTGAATTGGTACAATGACGCCAGCAGAGATCCATTATGTATGGATGATAGAATACTTAAAGCAACTACAAACCTAAGCTGCAATGTTCTAGAGATAACCAAAGTTAAACTCTCCAAATGTTCAAATTACCAATAGGAAGTTAGGAGCAATAAAAGCAAAATACCAGAGCCAGAGGATGTGCAAAAGAGTCAGTCCGCTCCGTCCTAAATGAACACATGCTGAACTGCAGAGCAAATGTGTCTGGGAAGCAAGCACTAACACAGTGGAAAGGAGAAAGACAAACCCACCATTGTGGCTGGAATTTCAACAAGCCTCCCTCAACAACTGATAGAGCAGCCAAGCAGAAAACTAGCAGGTGGAGAGGAGCTCAACAGCCTCATCAACCCAAAGGATCTTAGAATCTATAGAAGATTCTGTCCAACACCAGCAGGGTGCACATTCTTTCTATATCACCTTGGAACATGACACAAAGACAAGACTCTGGACCATAAAGCAAATGTCAAATCTGTAGAAGAATTGAAAGAATTTACATTTTACTATCAACCATAATGAAATCTGCAGTTGATCCTAACCAAAAGTCCAATTAGCAATCCCTAGTGAAATGAAGAAGAGAAACTACACAAGAAAATTGCTAAGCATTTGGAAAATACAGAACATGCTTCTAAGTAACCTGCAGATCAAAGGAAAAGCCTCAAGGAAACATTTTTTTTTTAAAAATCCCGAAGTGGCTTCAAATGAAGTCTAGCAAATCACAATTTGTAAGATCCAGTTTTATAAATTAAGGAGAAAATGTCTTACTAAATTATTCTTACACTAGAAAAATGAGGTATCAAATCAACAATCTGAACCCCAATCTTAAAAGATCTAGAAAAACAAATCCTAAAACAAAGAAAGAAATATAAACGATAATGATCAGTAAGTCATGAAACTGAAAAAAATACACACACAATACTTAAAATCAATGAAGTAAAACTGGGTCTAGTGGCTTACATTTACAATTTTAATATTGGGGAAGCTGAGGCAGAAGATCGTCATGAATTCTAGGCCAGCCTTGGCTACAGTGTCAGATCTTGTCTCAATAAAAGGAAAAGCCCAGTTAGCGGTGGTGGTGCATACCTTTTGTCCCAGAACTCTGGAGGCAGAGGCAGGGGGATCTCTGTAAGTTTGAGGCCACCTGGTCTACAGAGTGAGTACCAGGACAGTTAGGGCTACACAGAAAAAAAAAGCAAGGGCAAAAAAGCCCAAATCATAACTGGACAGACAAAACCCAAAACTCGATGACACTAAACTTTATGAAGGTAACAAAATGAGAGAGAAGAAGAGAGAAGAGAAAGGATGAGAGCTAGAGTAATAGAACAAATTGAGAGCCAGAAAGATGGCTCAGCTGGTAAAGGTACTTGGCGCATATGTGGGAGAAAGAGAACTGACACCTGCAAGCTGTCCTTTGACCTCCATGTGCATGCCGTGGCACTTGTACCTGCATCCATACACATATTCTTCAAAATCAATAAATCAAAATGTACGTTTTAAAAAGTGGCACTGTTGGAATTCAAACTCGAGGCTGGAGAGCCATTAGAGAAGGAGTTGCTAATGCCAAGAATGAAGCAAGGTGCATCATAACAGACTGTAGCCATTAAAGACTAGAAAGAAACACTACAAACAACTCCACATACACACATATTTGGGCACTTAGTAAGATCAATCAGTTCCTGGGAAAAGCACAAGTTAGCCGATCTCAGTCAATGTAAACTAATTTAACCAGCACTGCAACTCTGAAGGAAATTGCATTTGTAATTTTCAAATTCCCTAAAAAGACATCTCTTAGCCCAGATGGTCCCGTTGGAGAATTTTGCCAACTGTTTTAATAAACAACTCACACTAATTAGCCAATATATCTTTCCAAAAAGAAAAAGGAAGGCTTTCACAATTTTTTAAGAGTACAATTGTAGCATAACACCAAAACCAGAAGAAGATAGTTTAAGGACAAAAGCTCCAGAACACTGGTGCTTTTGAAATAAGTGTTTAATGTAGAAAGCAACTGAGGAAGGCCTGATGTTGACCTTTATCCACCACCACAAGTATATGTGCATGCATTCACTCACACTCACATACAAAGGCACCCAAGCACCACGTGTACACACACACACACACACACACAACTACAGACTAGAAGAAAATATTTGGAAGTTTCTTATTGGACAAAGGACTAATATATATATATATATATATTAAATTTCAAAAAATTTAAAGCAAAAATTCAGTTTAAAACATGGGCAAAGCACACAAAGGCATTTTAATAAGAGCATCTACAGCTTAAAAAAAGCAGGATGTGGTAGCACACGCCTTTAATCCAGGCACTTAGGAGGCAGAAGCAAGTGGATCTCTGTGAATTTGAGGCCAGCCTGGTCTACATAGTGAGTTCCAACACATCCAGGGCTAAAAAGGAAGACCAGATTTCAAAACCAAAGAAAGAAAGATTGTAAGAATCAAAAGACCTTGTTATCCTCCTGTCTCCACCTCCAGCAAAACCTACTGGTGTGTGCCACAAGGCTGACCATTCTCTCCATATCTATTCAATATAATCCTTGAAGTTTTATCTAGAACAATAAGACAACAAAAAGAGATCAAGGGGATACAAATTGGAAAGGAAGACATGAAACTTTCACTACTTGCAGACGATGTGATAGTATACATAAGCCACCCCAAAAGTTCTACCCAGCAACTCCTACAGCTGAAAAACACCTTCAGCAACGTGGCAGGATACAAGATTAACTTAATCAGTAGCCTTCTTTATACAGATGATAAACTGGCTGAAAAAGAAATGAGGGAAATATCACCCTTTACAATAGCCATAAGTAATATAAAATATCTTGGGCAATTCTAACCAAACAAATGAAAGATCTGTATGACAAGAACTTTAATTCGCTGAAGAAAAAAATTTGAAGAAGACATCGTAATATGGAAAGGTCTCTCATGCTCTTGGTTAGGTAAAATTAACATAGTAAAAATGTCAATCTTACCAAAATCAAACTACATGTTCAATGCAATCCCCATCAAAGTCCCTTCACAGTTCTTCACAGACCTCGAAAGAACGGTACTCAACTTCATATGGAAAAGCCAAAAACCCAGGATAGCCAAAACAATCCTGTACAATAAAGGAACTTCTGGAGGCATCACCATCCCTGACTTCAAGCTCTACTATAGAGCTACAGTAATGAAAACAGCCTGGTATTGGCATAAGAGCAGACAGGAAGAACAATGGAACAGAATCAAATACCTAGATATTAACCCACACACCCAAAAAAGTACAAAAAAGTCAAAATTGTACAATGGAAAAAAGAAAGCATCTTCAACATATGGTGACGGTATAACTGGCTATGAACCTGTAGAAGAATGCAAATAGATCCTTATCTATCCCCATGCACAAAACTCAAGTCCAAATGGATTAAAGACCACAGTGTAAATCCAATTACACTGAACCTGATAGAAGAGAAGGTGGAAGTAGCCTTGAACACATAGGCACAAGGAACCACTTCCTAAATATAGCACCAGTAGCACAGACAATGAGAGCAACAGTTAATAAATGATACAACCTCCTGAAACTGAGAAGCTTCTGTAGGGCAAAGGACATGGTCAACAAGACAAAACAGCAGCCTACAGAATGGGAAAAGATCTTCACCAACCCCACAGCTGACAGAGGACTGATCTCCAAAATATATAAAGACCTCAAGAAACTAGGCATCATAATGCCAAATAATTCAATTAAAAATAGAGCACAGGTCTAAACAAAGAATTCTTGACAGAAGAAACTCAAATGGCCAAAAGACATTTAAGGAATTGCTCAATACCTGTAGCCATCAAAGAAATGCAAATCAAAATGACTCTGAGATACCATCTTACACCTGTCAGAATGGCTAAGATCAAAAACACTGATGACAGCTTATGCTGGAGAGAATGTGGAATAAGGGGAACACTCCTTCATTGCTGGTAGGAGTGCAAACTTGGACAGCCACTCTGTAAAATCAGTATGGTGGTTTCTCAGAAAATTGGGAATCAACCTACCTCAAGACCTAGCAATACCACTCTTGGGAATATACCCAAAGGATGCTCAATCATACTACAAGGAGACTTGTTCAACTATGTTCATAGCAGCATTATGCATAATAGCCAGAACCTGGAAACAACCTAGATGCCCCTCAATTGAAAAATGGATAAAGTAAATGTGCCACATTTACACAATGAAATATTACTCAGCAGAAAAAAAACAATGACATCTTGAAATTTGCAGGCAAATGGATGGAACTAGAAAAAAACATCCTGAGTGAGGTAACCCAGACCCAGAATGACAAACATGGTATGTATATTAGATGTAAATAAAGAATAACTAGGCTACAATCCACAACCCCAGAGAAGCTAGGTAACAAGGAGAACCCTAAGAGAGACATGCATGGATGACCCTGGGAAGGGGAAATAGATAAGATCTCCTGAGTAAATTGGGAGCATGGGGGAGAGAAGGGAGGGGGGAGTGAAGGAGAGGTGGGGGAGGAGAACATGAGGGTATGGGAATGGTTGAATTGGGGGAGGGACAGGGAGAGAGAGCAAGCATCTTTTTTTTGTTTGTTTGTTTTGTTTTTCAAGACAAGGTTTCTCTGTGTAACAACCCTGGCTGTCCTGGAACTAGCTTTTAGAGACCAGACTGTCCTTGAACTCATGAAGATTTGCCTGCCTTTTGCCTTCTGAGTGCTGAGATTAAAGGCGTGTGCCAGCAACCCCCAGCAGGAAAGAGACATCTTGATAGAGGGAGCTATTTTGGGTTTAGGGAGAAATCGGGTGCTAGGGAAACTCCCAGAAATCCACAGGGGTGATCCCAGCTAAGACTCCTAGCAATAGTGGAGAGGGTGCCTGAACTGGCCTTCCCCAGTAATCAAATTAGTGACTACCATACTAGTCATCATAGAATCTTCATTCAGGAACTGATGGAAGCAGATGCAGAGATCTAAAGCCAAGCACTGGACTGAGCTCCTGGAATTCATTTAAAGATAGGGAGGAGGGATTATATGAGCAAAGGGTGTCAAGACCATGATGGGAAGACCACAGAGACAGCTGACCCAAGCTACTGGGAACTAATAGACTCCAGACTGACAGCAGGAGGTGGGGGGAACCTGAACAGGATCATACTAGGCCCTCAGAGTGTGGGTGTCAGTTCTGTGTCTTAGGCAGTCTGTAGGTCCACAGGATTTATCCCTAGTACATGAACTGGCTTTTTGGAGCCCATTCCCTATGGAGAGGTACCTTGTTCAGCCTAGATCCTGGGGGGCAGGGTGCTTGGTCCTGCCTCAACTTGGAATACCAGACTTAGTTGATCCCCATGGAAGGCCTAACCCTCTCTGATGAGTGAATAGGGGTTGGGTGGGTAGGAGGTGGGGGAGTGAACATAAGGAGGAGAGGAAGGGAACTGTGGTTGGTATGTAAAATGAAAAAGAATTTTAAAAAAGATCTATTTTATTTGCAAAAAAAAAGGTCAGAAGACTAAGAAAGCACCTGCTAGATCATGTTTTCTGAACAAGTCACCAACTGCACCCATGAAATCCCAACAATATGGCTATTAGTCAGGGTTCTCTAATGGGATAGACCGTCAAAATGAAAACACACACACACACACACACACACACACACACACACACACACACACGCGCGCGCGCGCGCGTACACAGGAGCTTTTTTAGATTGACTTATGTGGTGGTGTGGTGTGGTCTAGGTAGTTCAACAATGGCTCTCTCCTGATGGAAGGGACCAGAATCCCTTAGTTGTTCAGCCCACAGTCTCCCTGCAGGGCTGAGGTGCTGGAGGACTCCTGGAGAGGTGCTGGTCTTCCCTGTACATTGGAATCCTGAAAAAGCTGGGCTCAAGATTGGGTGAAGCAACAGAACAAGGGAACCGCCAGCGGAAAGGGAGGGCAGGCAGGCCAAAAGCAAAGCTCCCTTCCTCCTATCTGTATCCTGGGTTGACACCGGAGGGTGGGGCCTAGATTTAGGGTGGGTCTTCCCAGTTCACATCATCTGATTAAGAAAATCCCTTCACAGGGGTGCTCGGCAACTTGGGTCTCACTTAGAGATGTTGTCAAACTGACAGCCAAGATTAGCCATCCCAGTTGTCGAGACACCAGCTGATCTGCCAACACAGACAGGGTACAGTTCCCAAGGCCCCACCCCTAGATGAAGAGTGTCAGGCAATTAGAAGTGATGCATCTGTATCATATACGTGTATGGATGGTATATATCATATACATATGTGTATATGTGATACGTATGTATATGATATATATGATACATATATACACACATATGTAACAATAATTAAAGAACACGAGATCACAACTTTGAGAGGGAGTTGGGGGGTCATGGGAAGAGATGGAGGGGTGGAATGATGTGAATACAATGCTCATGCATGAAGTTCCCAAAGCAATACATTTAAAAAGGCATATAACATGGTGTGAGTGTGTTATAAGAAGAAAGAAGAGGACTTACCGGATGGGGGCCTCTTGGATGACCTTTCTGACACAGTGTTAGAGTTAGTCAGCTGAAGGAAGAACAGGGAAGAACTTTCTGTACAATCAGTGCCTGGAATCAGGAAGCGCTTGGGGCTTCAGGGCTGAAAGAAGGCCAGGGTGGCTAGATCACAAGATAAAGGGACAGGGTGGCTAGTGGGGAGGGCAGGACCTGTTCATGCAGAGCGTTGTAGGACAAAAAGAAAGAACATGCTTTTCTTTCTAAATGTGCCAAGCAAGCACGGAGAGGCATAGGCAGGAGAATGCTGTGGTCGGATGGCCATAGCGGATTTACAGAGAAGGGACTGTGGACAGCAAGCTGGCAGGTGGGGACTTTGTGTGGGAACAGTCAGATGGAACGGTGGAGGCTGAGAGTGCATGGATCCCGGATGATTTGCTGACAAAAGATGTCTTTTTTTCCCACCACAAATGGTGACAGTCTTGCTTCAGACTTCTCAGTTGGAAATGAAGTATCTGGGGTCAAAGCTATGTGGGGTGGAATCCAGGACACTATACATATGGGGATAGCTCTCCGCTACCACCGACCTACACCAAGGCAAAGGTTCGACATGTATAGCTGTATAATCTTCGACAAATGAACGCATCCACATCATCAAACAAATAACCCTAGGAGGTCTCCCTGCTGCACCCGCTTCTCTCCTCCACCGTTCTCATCTCCATTTTGAACGCACTGTGCAGCTCCGTTTGTCTACCGGTGAACTTTACACAAGTAGAATCTAATTGGAATCACGTATGACACACCTGTGTGCATACACAGTGCCAGTGTGGGGATCAAACACAGGCCCTTGGGCATTATTGTCAAAAGTCTACCACCGAGCCATATCCCTGTCGACAGTGGCACCATGCTGTTTGGATTCTTTGTGGCTAGCTTTTTTAAAAATTACTTTTAATGTTGCTGAGATTCATGCAATGCTGTGTATCATCAGGAGTTGGTTCATTTCTGTTGCTGAATATCATGCATATTGTGTGTGTCTGCTGTAATTTGTTTAGCCAGCCTTCTGTTACTGCGCATTTGAATAGTTTCCCATTAGTTAGTTTTCAGTGTAATTATTAGTATGCTGAGGTGTGGCTTCCTTTCATTTCTCTTTATTTATTCATTTTACTCTTCAAATTTCCACACATTTATTATTTCTCTATCCTCTATGCATTAATCTCCATTTTAGCTTTTTTTGATTTGGGGGCACTGGAGACATGGTTCAGCAATTAAGAGCAATAGCTACTCTTACAGAGGACCCAGGTTTGATTTTTAGCACCCACGTGGTGGCTCACAACCACCTATAAGTCCAGAGAATTCAATACCCTTTTCTGGCCTCCCCAGGCACCTGGAACACATGAGATACACAGGCATACATGCAGGTAAAAAAGATCCTCAATGGCTAAGTCCTCTATCAGGACTCTCTGCTGCATCTCACCATGACTGCTTTCTGGAAAATATATGCTAGATACATTCTATCAGCTCTGTTCTCTAGAGAACGCAGATTAATACAAGGGCCCTCTCACACAGGTCCCCTTGTCCCCTGTGGCTTCATAGAACTTGGAATGCAGGAGTAACAGTATTGGGGAGCAGTTTGGTTTAGGTCTTAGATATTTGGTTGATAAATGCCCATTCTGAGCCTCGGTCCACATATAAGTCTCTGCTGACCAGTCCTGATCAGAGTCATACATCATAAATTGTTACGAAATAATTTTTAAGATTTCTTTTTCATGTGTGTGTGTGGTGGGGTGTTCCGGGGTATGAGCATATGAGTGAAGGTGACCACAGAGGCTAAAGGCCAAGATCCCTTGGAGCTGGAGTTAGGCAGCTGAGAGCATTGGTAACTGAAATTGGATCCTCTGATAACGCAGTATACCTCACTGCTGAACTATTACTCCAACCCCCATGAAATAATTTTTTTTTAGAGACAAGATCTCACTGTTTAGCCTAAGTTGGCCTTAAAGCCCATATGTACCTCTGCCTCAGACACTGGAGTGCCGAGATGAAAGACACCCACCAGCACATTGGACGATATGCAGTAAATATTTCAGACTCTACCAAACGTCCTACATCTCTGATTCACTGTCAAATTCGGGTTTTGCATTTTCATATAAATAATAGAACAGTCTAACTAAGTTGAGGGGGGCTCTAGGTCCTAACTGGACACCGACAAGTTCTCAGCTCTGTGCTTGCTGACTTTGCATGCCCTAAGCCAACCACGGTGCTCAGAAATTTCAGCTTTTTCAGGGAAAACGGTGTCTTCCACACCCTGATCTCACATCACCCCCACCCAAAAACAGGTATTACTCGGGGTCCGCAGGTGCCTGCTGGGTGGCATTCGACTGTGCACCTTGCATCAGAGTTCCTCAGGAGTCTTGACCATGCTTGCCTGCCACAGGGACGTGGCTGGGAGCTGAGAATGGAGGTTTCCAGGTGAGCTCGTACTGCCTCCTAGTGCTCATGCCCTGTAGTGGCTACTGGTTTCCTGCCGGCCCTCTTCCTGTCCTCCCTGGGATTTTTCTCAGACCTTGTTGCCACTACTATCCAAGACACTCAAAATAGCTTTGTGATACCTGAGTGGACTCTTTCGGGTGAGTGGGCTGTGATGCTCTGGAAGGCTGGAGGGTAACTGTATTCTCGATTATGGTCCGGCGCTTGGCTATGTGGCTTCCAAGAGCCAATGGGTCCTGTCGAGGAGGAGCCCTTCCAAGCAGGTCTTGGGTCCCATCGTCCTCTTCATTCCTGAGCATGAACACCTTTGTGTAGTTAAGGGTGCTCATTCATCCGGGTGCCTGGAACCGGCCTTTGCAATTTCCTTTAGAGAGAACTTGGTTTCTGTTCCCTCGACACAATGCAGAAAAGCTAACTGATACACCAGGAAGTGGACTGATTGTTATCTCAGAATAAGTGACCCACAATGAGAATCTTCTTTCGTATATTGGGAACTCAACAAGGCCAGCTGGACTGGGTCTGAAACAGCATGGGATAAAACCGGACTCGCTGAACATAGCGGACAATGAGGACTACTGAGAAGTCAAGATCAATGACACTGGGTTTTGATCCTACTGCACGTACTGGCTTTGTAGAAGCCTAGGCAGTTTGGATGCTCACCTTACTAGACCTTGGACTTCCCACAAGGCAGGGAACCCGGACTGCTCTTCCGGCTGATGAGGGAGGGGGACTTGTTTGGGGGAGGGGGAGGGATATGGGAGGCGGTGGAGGGGAGGAGGCAGAAATCTTTAATAAATAAATAAATAAATAAATAAATTTAAAAAAAACCAAAAATAAAAACAAACAAAAAATAAAAAGGCCGGGCGGTGGTGGTGCACGCCTTTAATCCCAGCACTTTAAACCCAGCAGAGGCAGGTGTTCTCTATGAGTTCAAGGCCAGCCTGGTCAACAAGAGCTAGTTCCAGGACAGACTCCAACGCTACAGCTACAGAGAAACCTTGTCTTGAGAAACAAAACAAAACAACAACAATAATAAATAAAAAGTATAAAAATGAAAAAATTAAAAGCTTGATGCTGGGCGGTGGGGGTGCACTCCTTTTAATCCCAGAGCTTGGGAGGCAGAGGCGGGTGGATCTCCATGAGTTCAAGGCCAGCCTGGTCTGCAAGAGCTAGTTCCAGGACAGGCTCCAAAGCTACAGACTGGTATTAGATGGCATCAGATATCAGATGTGTAGATTCCTCTGGGGAGAATTCCTGTCAAGTGGAAAGTTTTGGACTCTCCCTGTCTCCAAGCATGGTCTATTCCTACATTTGCTTCATCCCACTTCTTAACCTTATTGAAAACTGCCTCTCAGATTAATTCTTTTTCTTTGGGACAGGGTCTCCCTCTGTATATTTGGCTGATCTGGAACTTGCTTTACAGACCAGGCTGGCCTTGAACTTACAGAGAACTGCCTGCCTTTCCCTCCCAACTGCTGGGATTAAAGGAGTCCGCTGTGTGTGACTCAGATTGATTTCATGCATCCCATATTTCTGTGCGTCCTTTAATCATTTTGAAGTTGAAAATAATTGTGTATGTGTTTTGTGTTTACTATATACATCTGGGGATAGGAGTGTACTTGCCCACACAGGAACTCTTGCTCAGGCATGTTGAAGCCTGTAATTCACATCCAGATGTGTTCATCATTCTCTTCTCCACCTTATCATTACCACTATTATTATTATTATTATTGTGCATCCATTTTAAAAAATTATTTATTTATGGTTTTTCAAGACAGTGTTTCTCTGTGTGACAGAAGTGGCTGTCCTGGAACTCACTTTATAAACCAGGCTGGCCTCGAACTCACTGAGATCCACCTGCCGCTGCCTCCCGACTTCTGGGACTAAACATGCGTGCCACCACTGCCTGATAACTTATTTTATTTTTATTTTTTTAATTTATTTATTTTTATCTCATGTGCATTTGTGTTTTTGCCATGGCTGTCAGACCCCTGGAACTGGGATTACAGCTGTGAGCTGCCATGTGGGTGCTGGGAATTGAACCTGGGTCCTCTGGAAGAGCAGTCAGTGCTTAACCGCTAAATTATCTCTCCAGCCCAATTTATTTTATTTTAAATGTTGTGCATTAGTATGTATATGTGTGTGGGAGTGTGCATATGAGTATTGGTGTCAGGCAAGAGGCCTTCAATTCTTTAGAGTTACAGATAATTTTGAACTGCCTGATGTGGATGCTGGGAATTGAACTCATCCTCTGCAAGAGCAGGTCACTCTCCTAACCACTGAGCCACCTCTCTAGTCTGTATTTTTATTTGAGATTTATTTGTTTATGTGTATGGGTGTTTGGCCTCTATGTATGTCTATGCACCATGTATGTACCTGGTGTTCTCAGGGGCCAGAAGAAGACATCAAATCCCCTGGAAATGGAGATACAGAAGGCTGTTAGCTTTCATGTAGGTGTTGAGAATCAAACCTGCATCTGTTGGATTCTAGCGTCCAAACACCAAGGAGGAGTCGCCCCCAGAGACCACCTCACACACCACAGCCGATGCAAAAGCATGAGGATTTTATTAATTCTGTCATGACAGGGTCCATCAGCATTCAGGAAGCCGAGAGACCTCAAATAGCTGGTACAGTCTACTTTTAAAGGGGCCACAGAAGCAACGGGGGTTGTTCTTTGACTATTCTGATTGGCTTATTTGAAAAGGCTATTACCAATAATTGGCTGGAGAGCTGTTTCCAGATCAGATGAGGTAAGAGGTCATTTTGACCCCGTTTCCCAGGCAACCGAATCAAAACAAACGTCTATGGGTAATTGTTCAGGAACTGAGTACGTGCATGTGTAGCTGTTAGGTCCTTGGTTCCCAGGGGAGGGGGTGAAGCACTATGGCACGGAGGCTGAGAGGATTCAGAATTGTCAGAAATGGCTTCAGGATTGTCTTAAAGTCTTACACATCCTCTGGAATGATAGCCTGTGCTCTTACTTGTTTAGCCATCCCTCCAGCCTTATTATTATTATTATTATTATTTGTTGCTATGATTGTGAGTGTGTGTGCATGGTGAGTGGGTGAGCGTGTGTGTAAATGCAGAGATCAGATAATGTTCAGGAATCAGTTCTTATTTTCCACCTTGGGATCCAGGGATTAAACTCAGGCAGGGCAAACACCTTTGCCCACTAAGCCATCTTCCTGGTCCTCCAACTCAGTCTTTAGAACAAGATCTTTCCCGAGTCTGGATCTCCTTGTTTGGGCTAGACTAACTGGCCAGCAAAGCCCAGAGGCTTCCACTCTCTGCCTTTCAGTGCTGGGCACAGAGATATGCACTTATATGGTTTTCTTTTATTTTTTCTTTCTTTCTTTCTTTCTTTCTTTCTTTCTTTCTTTCTTTCTTTCTGTCTTTCTTTCTTTCTTTCTTTCTTTCTTTCCTTCCTTCCTAATTTCTTCCTTTCTTTTTCTTTTTTTGTGTATTTTTGTTTTGTTTTCTTGAGGCAGGGTTTCTCTGCATAACAGCCTTGGCTGTCCTGGAAGTCACTTTGCAGATCAGGTTGGCCTTGAACTCACAGAGATCCACCTGCCTCTGCCACCCGAGTGCTGGAACTAAAGGCGTGCACCACCACTGCCTGGCATATTATTCAGTTTTTCTTAACATGAGTGCCGGGGTACTGAACTCAGGACCTTATGTTTGCACAGCAAACGCTTTACCCAATAAAACCATATTTTTTGTTTGTTTGTTTTCTTTACACAGAGTTTCTCTCTGTAACAGCCCTAACAGTCCTGGAACTAGCTCTTGTAGACCAGGCGGACTTCAAACTCACGAAGATCCGCCTGCCTTTACCTCCCGAGTGCTGGGATTAAAGACATGCGCCACCACCACTCGGCCCCAAAAGCTATTTCTTCAGGACCACTAAACCCTTTTTCAGCTTTTTCTTAGGTTATAGTCCTGGCAAATGAAACAAGGCCTCAATATTTAGGCTGGGCAAGTGCATCTCTGTCTGTACCAGGGAACAATCCTAGCCCTGAAGGCATTTTCTCCTCTCTTTTGATTCTTGCTTCTAATACATAGGGGAGTGGTTTTATATGTGGGTGTTTGGCCGTAGGTGGTTGGTAATGTTCCTTATTGCCTTGGTGCCACCAATGCAAACTTCAACACGGTAAAAAAGGCAAGGATATTTTAGTACCATGATATTAGTTTTGACCTTGTATCCCACCATATGCCTATCAGGAAATACCAGGGGTCCACAGAGCACACTGATAATTAGTACATTATTCTGTAGGGATAAATATTTCAATGTTTAATTCAAATGATTAATAAACCAAATATATTCAATGGTTCATGCACTCCCGACTCCTGGGAATGTATGACTGTATAAAAGCATAAAGATTAGGCTGAGTGAGGCGGCTCAGGAGGTAACTGTGTCTCCCGCCAAGCCATGCAACCTAAGTTCAGTCCTTGGGACTCCATGGTGGAAGGAAAGAACGAGCTTCTTCAAGATGTCCTCTCCCCTCCACACACCACTGCATTTACACACATGCACACACAGGTGCATGTACACACAGAGAGATGAATTTAAAAAGCTTTCAAGGTATCAAAATGGGATTTAGTAAGTTTTTCTCTACGTACAATACTTGTCTCTTTTTTACTGCTAGGTATTGTACAAACTAATGAATTTTACTGAGACCTTTTCACAGAGCATGTCAGTATTGTTCGTTAATGGCACTCAAGGCTTCCCTCTCCCCTTCCCCTTCCTTTGTCAACTCTCTCTTCCAAAATAGCTTTTCTTCAATTTTCACATCTTTATAAACTCTGGGTTGAGTGCAGGCGAGAAAACAGGATGCTTGTGTTTCTTGGTCCACCTCATTTTACATAACCCGATGACCTCTAGTTCCATCTTTTCCTACAAACAGCACGATTTCCTGCTTCTTTGTGTTGAAA
Organism: Microtus pennsylvanicus; assembly: GCF_037038515.1. Classification (NCBI taxonomy): domain Eukaryota; kingdom Metazoa; phylum Chordata; class Mammalia; order Rodentia; family Cricetidae; genus Microtus; species Microtus pennsylvanicus. The sequence goes on along the minus strand of NC_134601.1, from coordinate 3,953,285 downwards.
TGAGACTTCCTTGTGTACGTCCAGCACATTTGCTCGCTTCTTTCCTTTGCTCATGAGCATTTAGGCTGTCTCTATGCCATGACTCCTGTGACTAGTGTGAAGGCACACATGGATGCTCAGGTGTGCTGATTTCGTCCAGGTCCAGGAGTGCTGCAAATGGGTAACACAGTAACTCTGCTTTTAGACTTTTGAAAAACTTCCACAATTATTATTTGGAAGACTCTACATTTCATTAACAATTGCCCTATGCCCTGGTCAGCTATTCTGATTAGGTTAAGATGGACTCCCAATATAGTTTTATTTTACATTTTCCAGATTGCTAAAAACATTGAATGCTTTCCTCGTGTATTTATTTTGAGATCCTTTGTTCAATTTGTTTCCCCGTTTATTGATTGGAGTAAGTGTTCCTTTGGTATTGCAATTTTGGACTTCTTGATATATTCTAGATATCAATACCTTGTGTGATATAGTTTGCAAAATTCCTCTTTTTTTTTCTTTTGATGTCAGGGTCCAGCCTTGACAAGTTTGTATGTTCCAGGGTAGGGGCATGAGGATTAGAAATGTTAGGCAGAAAAACAGAGGTACAAAAGAAATAGACAGAGACACAGAATAGAGTCAGGAGGGCAACCCAGTGAATACTGAATCCCCCACGTATATTTTTCACAGGCTTTCTATACCCCAATCCAAAGAGGAGGGGGAAGACAAAAGACCTTTTAACCAAGAGGCAAGGCATCAAGTTACTACACCCTGGGTCAAAAATCCTGTTAATAGGCACACCCTGGGACAAACCTCCGGTCATAACCTTGAAGGAGCGAGAATAGGCCTGAACTTTCTGACCTTTAGTCAAGGTGGACCGAATCCACATCCATAGACTCAGACAATTCACTAGGGTTTTTTGTTCACTCTGATAATTTTGTTTTGTTTTGCTTTTGTTTTACTCTGCATGAAATTTTCTGTTTGATCCTGTTTGTCAATTCTTTTTTTGAATATTTATTTATTTATTTATTTATTTATTTATTTATTTATTTATTATGTATACAATGTTCTGTCTGTGTGTATGTCTGCAGGCCAGAAGAGGGCACCAGATCTTACTACAGATGGTTGTAAACCACCATGTGGTTGCTGGGAATTGAACTCAGGACCTTTGGAAGAGCAGGCAGTGTTCTTAACTGCTGAACCATCTCTCCAGCCTTCTGTTTGCCAATTCTTGCTATTGTTTCCTGTACTACTGTGGTCCTATGCAGTACATGCCGGCCTTTGTCTGCAGCTGAAGTGTTTTCTGTATGCTCTCCTACATAGGTTTCGGGTTTGACATTAAAGGTTTCTTAAAATCTATTTTGAATTGATTCCAAAATAAGATCTTAAAACAAGTAACTCACAACCAGAGAAATATAGCACTTTAAAATTATACTCAGCCAGTCAAACTGAATTATACCACACCATGGCAGTTATGTTTTGTCTAACAAAATCTCTCAAGTTGCAAGAAAATCACCTCCGTGACTGCATTGTCGCCTTATCTCTCTGATCTTCAATTTCTTTATCTGGGAGATGGGGAAGGGGGTAAGTGGGTCATAATGCTATAGAAACTAAATGAGATCTTGAATTAATGCATAGGAATACCGGTGAGAATGGTGGAGCATGCCTTTAGTCCAAGTACTCTGGAGGCTGTGGCAGGAGGGTCTCTGTGAGCTCAAGACCAGTGTGATCTGTATATCGAGTTCCATGCCAGCTAAGACTGTAGAGTGAGGCCCTGTATCAAAAAAGGCATAAGAATGTTGAATGAGGTTGGGAATGATGGTGTGTTCCTTTAATCCCAGCACTAAGGAGGCAGAAGCAGAATGATCTCTTTGTGTTCAAGGCCAGCCTGGTCTACGAAGTGAGTTCCGGGACAGTCACGACTATTTAAAGACCTTGTCTTTTTCAAAAAGAATATGTTGCTTGGTGTGATGGTGCATGCCTATTAATCCAGCACTGGGGAGGCAGAGGCAGACGGATCTCTGAGTTTGAGGCCAGCCTCGTCTACAGAGCGAGTTCCAGAATAGTCAGGGCTACACGGTGAAAGTGTGTTTCAGAAAACAAACAATATGCTGGCTGTTCTACTAAAGTCTGATCTCATTCTTTTATGGTTTCATTGCACTCTATGGGATACAAGGATAAAAATTTGCCCTGGTTTGATAGCTCTGAAAACTCTGGAAGACAGGAGTCATGGGTGAGTGCACTCCGATATTGGAAATATTAAAGCAGCAGGATACTCCCGAGTAGGTGTTAGTCTAAGTTTCTTTGGACTGCAGAATTCTTTAACGTGTGTGAGTACTGAGTATTGTAGGGTGCTTCACTCCGACCTACTATATGCTAGCCTCATCTTCATTAGCCATCTGTGAGATATGGCCAAGGGAACAAGTAAGTGTTCCCAGTTAAAAATCACTGAACAAAGACTGGAGAGGTGGCTCAGAGGTTAATAGCACTGTCTGCTCTTCCAGAGGTCCTGAGTTCAATTCCCAGCAACTGCATGGTGGCTCATAGCCGTCTATTAATGAGATCTGGCGCCCTCTCCTTGCCTGCAGCCATACACGCAGGCAGAGCACTGTATGCATAATAAATAAATCTTTAAAAAAATCCCTGAACAAGGCACATAAGAAGGGTCCTTCCAGCTGCACTGAACAGCAAAATAGTAAAAAACAAAATTGCATACGGAAGATATCTGAGATATTAAATAGTTTTGAAAGAAATGAAAACACCATCAGTTCCTTTTTAGGAAGCATTGCTCACTCTCTTCAAACAATCCCCAGAGCAACACTCCAAGGCAATCTATATGCAGGAAGGTTAAGTTGCAGCCCCAACAGAAGAACAGAGCTAGGGTTAATATCTAATCTAATCGAGTCACAAGTTTCTGCCTTGAACTACCACAGTATTAATTGTGTTCAACACGGTGTTTCCTCGGTGGCAGCAGTTTTCGACTTTCCTAATCCTGTGACCCTTTAATACACAGTTTGTAGTGATATGGCGACCCCAACCATAAAATTATTTCCGCTGTTACTTCATAACTGTAATTTTGCTACTGCTATGAACTGTAATGTAAATTTTTGATATGCGGGCTATCTGATATGTGACCCCAGTGAAAGGATCATTCACCATCCAAAGGACTTGTGACCCACAGGTTGAGAATCACTGCTCTATAGAATGTCACCCATCGTGGTGGTTAATCTTGGAAACTTGACTGGATTTAGAATCACCATGGAAACACCTCTGGATATGTCTATTCGAGAATTTTCAGGATGATCTGACTGAATGTTAGGAGCGCCAGTAGTCCAGCATTGGGGTTCTGGACTGGATAAACTTGCGAAAGAAAGTTGGCCAGCAGCTTTCCTTTCCCCGCACTCCTGACTGTGATATATGCTACCCATAAACTCCCGCTGCCATAATTTCCCTACCACAACAGACTGTACTCTCAAATTGTGAGCCAAAACAAACCCTTCTTTCCTTACCCTCCCCTTTTCTGATATTTTGCCACAGCAACGAGGAACGTAACTAATACTGTTATTGTATATACCTGTCTGGGGATTCTTCTGGGATAACTGAGTTCGGCTTCATTTTACAGGACTTCTTCACCAAGTTCTTGGGAGAGCCTTGGGGTAAATTTAACTGAAGTATTACTTTGATGAATTACAATGATTTCTGGAGCAAGATCAAAGAGCTGTTAGTCTAAGGCCTTGAGGTTCCAGAGGCAGTGGCAGTCGTTAGGCAGGCCGCCCTCGGAAGGACTTTGTTGCTCTCACTGGTTAACTTTCTCAAGGAAAAGCATACCAGCTCCAATTAATCTTCTCATGCTGGCCTGCCAAAGTCTCTGGTTTATTTGAGGGGGAAAATCTTTCAGAGGATGTTAAATGTGTACTATAATGGGTGGGGCTGGGCTTTACCTGTCACCTGTCATAACCTATCAGGGTTAATGAAATCGAGGTGCTCCACGAACAACATCTAATTAACAGAGAGCACAGTAAAATAGTATCAGGGAGATAACACACAGTTTAAGGAGGATGAGCCACCGTAACATACAGCGTCCAGTGAACAATGGAATTGGGAGGTGCTCTGATCAAAAAGCAGGCTAAAGGAGTCATTCAAGGGTATGGGGCTCTAAAACAACTGCCTTTCTTGGCTGTTTCTCTCTGCGGAGCTTTTGTTTGGGGTTTGCCCTGGTACGTTTCATCTGCTGTTGCCTATCACATTGAATAAAATACTTAAAGCTACTGGGTGATTTCCACCATTCTTCTTTATGTTCTGCAAGGCTTGTTTACAAGTGCAAGAGAATGTAGTTTACATCTAGACCCTCAGACTTACACAGCTGGGATTCCCCTCTGTATGCTATGAATATGTTTCATTACCATGGTTAATAGCTTTGGCCTATAGCAGGGCAGAATAGAGCCAGGCTGGAAGAGATTAGAGAGAGAGAGAGTGGGTGGAGAAACGCCATGTAACTGCCAAAGGAGAAGGACATGTCAGAACCTTAGGAACCTTACCAGTAGGCCACAGCCTTGTGGCAATACACAGATAGGAAAATAATTTAAGATGTAAGAGTTAGTGAGGAATATGCTTGATCCATTGGCTAAACAGAGTTGTAATTGATATAGCTTTCGTGTGATTATTTGTGTCTGAGTGGCTGGGAAACAAGTGAGCAGTCTCTACCTACAGAATTAGTGTGGTGATGAGGCGAGCAGGCTTGCTTTTCATCCTGCCTGGCTCCTGCATGGCTAGCTTTACACCTGAAATAACAACACACAAATTGTATTCATTTAAACACTGCCTGGCCCATTAGTTTCAGCCTCTTATTGGCTAACTCTCACATCTTGATTAACCCATTTCTAATAATCTGTGTAGCACCACGAGGTGGTGGCTTACTGGGAAAGATCCTAACCTACATCAGTCTCAGGTCGGAGAATCATGGCGTCTGCCTGACTCTGCTTTCTTTCTCCCAGAATTCTGTTCTGTCTACTCCACCTACCTAAGGGCTAGTCTATCAAAAGGCCAAGGCAGTTTCTTTATTAACCAATGAAAGTAACACATAGACAGAAGATCGATCTACATCAAATTAGCTGTGCAGCAATTCTATCATTATAGTAAGAACACTGGAAGCGAGTACCAGGACAGGCTCCAAAGCTACAGAGAAACCCTGTCTTGAAAAAGAAAAAAAGAAAAAAGAAAGAAAGTTGTAAGGATCATCACTGTCATATTTTGCATTCCTCTGAAGTAAAGTGAGGCCTTTCTCACATAAGCGCAGTAGCTCCATGAGAGCCAATTTGATCATCTCAAAGGTTACTGTGACCTGTCATCAAGTAACTATAAAAAGGAATGGTTTATATCCCAGAAAGACTGGGGCGGGTGCACACAGATGAAAAGTTATGAACTATTAATTCTTCTTCTTCTTCTTCTTCTTCTTCTTCTTCTTCTTCTTCTTCTTCTTCTTCTTCTTCTTCTTCTTCTTCTTCTTCTTCTTCTTCTTCCTCTTCTTTGTTTTCAAGACAGGGTTTCTCTGTGTAGTTCTGGCTGTCCTGGAACTTGCTCTGCGGGCCAGGCTGCCCTGAAATTCACAGAGTTCTGCCTGCCTCTGCCTCCTAAGTGCTGGGGTTCAAGGCATGCACCACCACCACCCAGCCGAGTTGCTTATTTCTAGATGTTAGTAACCAAAGGGGCAACTATTCTAACTGGACAGGCTTTCTTAGTTTTCATGTCTCTCAGAACTTTGTTGCATGCTCACTGCTTTGGGAACATGTTCTAGTTCCAAAGGAAACTGTGACCTTTTCATTGAGTTACCATTGCAACTCCATTCTGTTGAATGTCATTAAACTGTAGCTAGGACTCAACCTGGTACTCACTTTCAGCCATGCTGATCCCACAAGTGTTGTAGGTCAACTGGAATTCTGTCCCCTTGGAGCATCACAATCACTGCATACAAATGAGGTTGGAATTAAACAGCTGCTGCGATCCAGCTGCTCTGTCTCCTCTGTTCCATGCTTAAAGAAGTTGCTGCATTTGACTCCAGTTCTAAAAGGTGAGCTAAAAAATGAAATTATTGCTAAGTTATTTTTTGTGAGACAAGGCTTTTCTGTGTAGGCCTGGCTGTCCTGGAACTAGCTCTTGTAGACAAGGCTGGCTTCGAACTCACAGAGATCTGCCTGCCTCACAGAGTGCTGGGATTAAAGGTGTGCACCACTGCCCGGCTACTGATAAATTCTAAGGGGGAGCAGCTAAGCACTAAATCACGCACAAGCAAGTCATGCTCTATACTGGTAACGTAATGAGGAAGCAGACCCTATTAATAGATATTGTTTGTGAAAATTTTCCTTGGGCTTAGGGGTAGGGAATACATAGTCTGTATATAGTGTGATTGGCATCTGTTTGAGAGTTCCTGTCCTAAGGGAAAGCCAGGCTTCTCCCCTTCCTCTCCCCTGCAAGAGGATGGATCTCTATGGAAACGGCAAAGTGGTTTGAAGTGGAACTGGGCTGAGGCCCTCCCCCTCAGTATGATGGAAGCTCTGTCTCCATTCTCCCTTGAAGCTTGCATCTTTTGTGGCTAGTGGGACAAGATGACCCTGGGTTCCTTATTCTTTCTGAAACCGAGTATGTACGAATAATACTAATAGAAAATGCTTCATCTCAATGCCTGTTTAGGCGTGCTTCTTCTGTAGCTGCCCTCAAGGAAAAGGGGAGGAGTCCTTTCATTCCAAATGCTGTGCAGGCTGTGTTGCTAGGATACATGAGTATGTAGCAATCCAGTAAGAAGTAGGTACTTCCCTGACATATCATTGTAATTACATCCTTCTCTTGGACATCTATCAGCAGAGGCCAGGGCAGCAGGGTGGGTCTCAAGGATCCAGAGGAACTTTACCACAACCGCTTTTTTATTAACATAATAAGCCTTGAAATTGACAGGCGGTGGGGGGGGGCATGCCTTTAATCTTAGCACTTGGGGAGGCAGAGGCCTGCCTGGTCTACAGAGCAAGTTCCAGGACATCCAAGGCTATACAGAGAGATCCTGTCTCTAAAAACAAAACAAAACCTTAAAATTATGTTTTCTTTTACGTTATAGAAATTGTATAGGCTGCACAGCGATCTGGGAACATATAGAGAATTATACAGTAAAAAATAAAAATAATCTACTGCCTGTAATTCCATCATAAACACTGACTGTATCTTGTTTATTTTCTTCCATTCATTCTACATGTAGCAGTATATTAATTCAGTATGCGATCACCCTCTGTCCCTTAGAGAGTACCACACACGCACAAACACAAATCAGTCTCTGTCACACAGATATACTCACACACACGCACTTTACATAGGTTAATATTGTTAGTTAGGGTAAAACAGCTGTTCTTTATATGAAGAAGCTGTCTCCTCCACTAAGATTTTTTGTTCTGTTTTCTTTTGTTTTTTTGATACAGGGTTTGCTGTAGCTTTGGAGCCTGTCCTGGAAAAACTAGTTCTTGTAGACCAGGCTGGCCTTGAATTCACAGAGATAAGATTTTCTTTTAAAAAAGATTCTTTTCAAATTTTTCTTTGATGTCTATGAGTGTTTTGCGTGCACGCACACACACATATTATTCAGACATGTAATGATATTTTGTGTTTTAACAAAAGAAGCTTGCCTGAAGATCAGAATGCAGAGCTAAGCCATATAGGCCAGGCAGTGGTGGCTCATGCCTTTAATCCCAGGATTTGGGAGACAGAGGCAGGCACAGCTCTGTGAGTTCAAGGCCACCTTGGGCCACACAAGATTGAATCTGTCTAAAAGAGAAAAAGAGCTCACACAAAGGTGATCCTGGCACTTGGGATCACATGCCTTTAATCCCAGCACTAGGGAGGTGGAGACAGGAGTGATAAGGCTGGGTGGAGAGAGGAATATAAGGAGGGAGGAGACAGGAGAGCAGATGCAGTCTGAGGTTTGGTGAAGACAGAGTCTGGAGATGCAGTCTGAGGACGGGATCACCCCTTTAATCTTAGCATGGGTAGAGGCAACAGAGCTCTCTAATGGCTGGTCGCTCTAATCTTCAGCATTGACCCCTATATCTGATTCTTTTTTTTCTTTGTTTTGCTTTGTTTTTTGAGACAGGGTTTCTCTGTAGCTTTGGAGCCTATCCTGGAACTTGCTCTGTAGACCAGGCTGGCCTCGAACTCACAGAGATTTACCTGCCTCTGCCTCCCAGTGCTGCGATTAAAGGCGTGTGCCACCACTGCCCAGCATCTGGGATTTTACTATTAATATCAATTAGATTTAGTGTTACACTCATGTATATTATTTGAATATTATTCACATATAGAAAAAATAAATATGAATACTACCTGGGTGCCTAGTTCCTGTGGAGGTCAGAAAAAGGTGTTGGAACCCCTGGAACTGTAGTGACAGAGGGTTGTGAGCCTCCAAGTGGGTTCTGAGAGCTGCCCCTGGGTCCTCTGGAAGAGAAGCCAGTGCTCTTCGCTGTCGACCATCTTTCCAGGCCCTGAAAGAGCTTCTTGTTCCACACTTCATCCTTGTGATGATAACGCACACTCTTTACAATCAAGAGATAGGGAAGACGTGAAGATGTTGTCCTGTAGCTAGCATTAGTTTGTCATCAAAATATACCTGGTAGATGCCTATATTCTCAGCACTCAGGAGGCTGGGGCTGGACGATCACAAGTCTGAGTTCAGCTTGATCTATCTGGTGAATTCTAGGCCAGCCTGAGCTACAAAGCAAGTTCCCACGTCCCATGTCTGTCCTCCCCTGACAATGTATTCTCTTTCCTTCTCCCTTCCTTTTCTGTCACCTTCTAGTCTCCTTTATCCCATCTCCTGACCCCCAGATACACTGTATCCAAACTGTTAAGTGCAGTGTGGGTTATATCACCTAACCCAATGTAACTAGGTATACACCTTTTTCTAAGTAACGTGGTACCTTCTTGACCTAGACAGCGAGAATTTCTCTGCTCTTTAGGCCTTCCTAGCTGAATCTACCCTGGCCTCTAAGCCAGTTTCAGACTTCTGTTCTGTCTTTGATAAGGAGCCATCTCCCCTCAGCTACCAATTTCCCAACCAGTCATTAATGAAGATAGAAGTTCATTTTAAAAGGCTCTAAATAGCTTAATTATTACCAAAACTACAAGATAACTAGTGTTCCTTTCCTCAGGAATAGAACTTTTAAAAAACATTCATGGAGAAGATAAAGCTCTGGCTTCAAAGTAAATACAGGGTTCCTTTCCAAGGTTAGCCAATTTTCTGCTTTCCCAATTTTGCTGATACCAAGGTTTTTGAACTATATTTCTTCCCCTCCTTTTTTTTTCCAGTACTAGGTTTTTTTTCTTTTTATTTTTCTTTCTTTTTTCTGAGAGAGGGTTTCTCTGTATAGCTTTGGAGCCTTTCCTGGAACTTGCTCAGCCTGATCTGGCTGGCCTCGAACTCACAGAGATCTGCCTGCCTCTGCCTTCAACTACTGGGATTAAGGGCATGCGCCACCATCGCCTGGCTTCCCTGTACTTCCAAGAGCTGCTACCCAGTTTTCTCCTGAGATTCAGTACTAATCAGAGAGGTAGGTGAAATGGTTGAGGCACTGCATCTCTAGTATGGAAGGAAAAAACATTTGGAGAGACTTTTCACGTGTACGTTCTATGCCTTTAATCCCAGCACTTGTAAGGCAGAGTCAGGTGGATCTCTGTGGTTTCAGAGCTAGCCTGATCTGCAAAGCAAGTTCCAGGCTAGCCAAGGCTACATAGCGAGATCCTGTCTCAACACAACAACAGAAGGAAATGGGAAATGAGGGTGGCTCCTAGCCAAGAAGCCTGTATCCTTTTTCACAGTACATAAAGAACATAGGAACACCCGGGTGGTGGTGGCACACACCTTTAATCCCAGCACTTGGGAGGCAGAGACAGGTGGATCTATGTGAGTTTGAGGCCAGCGTGATCCATCTACAGAGTGAGTTCCAGGACAGCCAAGGCTACACTGAGAAGACCTGTCTCAAAACAAACAAACACACAAACAAAGACCTACAAAGAACATAGGAAAAGACTCTGAAAATCGTCCAGGCTACATTATTTTTCAGATACAGACAAAAATAAAAAACAAACAAACAAACAAAATAAACAGAAAGTAAAGAACTGACTCAATGGGCATATGTAGTCAATGGGAAATCCAGAGTGCCAATCCCAGGTTATATGACCAGAGCTTTAGCATGTTAGGTTCTGCCAAATGACCCTCAGAGGCAAAATGCCTGGCAAAAGCAACTGAGAAACAATGTATTTCTTTGGGCTCACAGTTGGAGGGTACACTCCATTGCAGTGAGGCTGGTGTGCTGAAAAGAGCCGCTCTAGCTGTGGAGGCCGAGGCCCAGGTCACATTGTCATTCCGAAAGGAAGAAAGGATAAATGCTAGCACTCTGCTGCATTCCTTCCTTTTATCGGGCTCAGGATCTCGGGCTACGGAATGCTGCCCGCTGTGTTCAGTGTGGGTCTCTTTCCATCCTTCATCCTTTCTATAAATCTCCCCCCCCCACACACACACTCAGCTGATGGGGACAGAGGATCAGAAGTTCCAGGACAGCCAGGTGGTAGAGGCGGATGTCTTAAAACCCGGTACTTGAGAGGTAGAGGCAGGCAGATCTCTGTGAGTTCCAGGACAGCCAAAGAACAGAGTCCTGTCTCACCCCGCCCCCAACCAAACAAACAAAAAACCCCAAACCAAACAAGACCGGTTTATAATTGACTTCTATTTGCCCCCAGACTGGAGCCACACAACAAAGCACCCAAAATGGAGTGTGTAGATTCACGTTTGCAAGTAAAATGAATTGTTTTGTTTTTGAGATACCAACAGCCAGCCAGCTGCATTTTGCCTCATAACTGCATACCGTATCAGGATCCTATTTTATATGGCTGTAAAGCTATAGCACCACCTAGTGTCAAAGCAGCAAAGGTCGCTGTAGGCTCTGAAAGCACAAGGCCCAAAACTCACTGGGCAAAGTTCTGTTTTTGTATACTCTGCCTTGCCATCATTGCGCTGATTAGCTGGTTCCAGCAAACTTTATCTGATCGTGGAAAAGATGGTTTGTTTTGCTTCAGTCTGACACAGTACAGCTGAATGATGGCTCACTAATTAAGACTCGGACTCAGAGAACAAATCGCATTAGGTCTCATTCCTTCCACTGACCTGCTCTCACTGTCTCTCCCTAAGTCTAAATTCATACGATATGTAGATGAAATTTTACTTTGCAGCCCATCATTGGAGATCAGCAAAACTGATACTTCCGCTCTTTTAAATTTCCTGTCCAAAAGGGGCTATAGAATCTCACCTTCTAAGGCCCAACTGTCTACTCCTCAGGTCATTTATTTAAGATTAACTATAACCCCAACGCAAAAGGCTATTACCCTAGACAAAAAGAAACTGCAGTCCCTTGCAGTTCCTTCCACAAAAGAAGAGTTTTTATCATTCCTAGGAATAGTTGTCTTCTTGCATTCCTGGATCCCCTCTTTTTCCCTCCTCGCCTGCCCCTTATATGAGGTAGCTCTTGGCTCTCTGCATGAGCCCCTTCTCCATCCCATTACTGTAGTAATAAGGGCGGCGGGGCACCCTGGCTGCCTGGCTAGCTTATGCCCGAAATAACAACACACAAACTGTATTCGTTTAATCACTGCTTGGCCCATTTCTATCTAGCCTCTTCTAGGCTAATTCTCACATATTAATTTAGCCCATTTCTAAATTTCTATCTGTGTAGCGCCCCTAGGTGCGCTTACCGGGAAGATTCTAGCCTATGTCCATCCTGGGTTGGAGCTTCATCGCGTGCGTCTGCCTGGGAGCTGGGAGCATGGCATCTCTCTGAGGCGTCTGCTCCCGAGAGGAGAGCTGTCGAGTCTGACCTCACTTCCTCTTCCTCCCAGCATTCTGTTCTGTTTACTCCTCCCACCTATCTTCTAACCAATGAGGGCCAAGCAGTTTCTTTTTATTTAACCAATGACCTTCCTCCATCACATTACTAAACCTTTCCGGAGACTCCAGCAAGCCCTTATCCAGGCCCCAGCTCTTCATCTCCCAGATTTAATACATCCTTTCTCCCTCTATGTAACAGAGAAGGAGGGATATGCCCTTGGGGTCCTAGGACATCAACTGGGACCTTCTTTTGCAACTGTAGCATACCTGTCAAAGAAGCTGGACCTCACCACTCGTGGCTGGGCACCCTGCATATGTTCCTTGGTGGCTGCTGAGCTTCTTATTCGTGAGTCAAAGAAACTAACCTTTGGGGCACTCACTACTGTCTTCTCCCACCATAATCTGTCCCATCTCTTAACTTACCAAGGCTTACAAACCTTACCCCCTTCCTGAGTTCCTTCCCTCCAGGTGGCACTAGTAGAAGATGCCACACTCACTTTTCAGTGCTGCCCACCCCTTAATATCTCAAATCTCCTACCTTAACCTAATGTTAATGATTCCCCATCTCACTCCTGCATAGAGATCTTAGAGGATCTACTGCCCCACCCCTCACATATACAGGAGGGCAAACTGTCCAAGGCCACTTATACCTGGTACACAGATGGCAGCTCCTTTTTATATGATGGGACCCGTAGAGCAGGCTATGCCATAGTATTGGATACTGGGGTAGTGGAGGCACAGGCACTCCCTGCCCATACCACTAACCAGAAGGTTGAATTAATAGCCCAAACCCATGCCTTCCAGTTGGCAAAGGGACAATCCTTAAATGTTTACATGGACTCCAAATATGCTTTTCATATATATCCTGTCCCATGTGGCTATCTGGAAAGAGTATGGGCTTCTTATGACAAAAGGAGGATCCATAACTAATTCAGGTTACATTATGGATCTGTTAAAAACCTCCCATCTCCCCAAAGCTATAGGAACTATTCACTGTCAGTCTCATTAGACTGACACCTCCATTATTTCCAAGGGAAATAATTGGGCTGACCAAGCAGCTAGAACAGCAGCATTCCAGAGCCCAAACCTACCTCAGTCACCTCAGGGGGTTCATATAGTACAGCCCACATTCTCACGGACACCCCCTGACACCCAGAAAATTCTGTCCTACCTACAGCAGCTCTTTTACCCTAATAGCAAAGCTCTGTTTCATTTTGTCAAGACTCACCTCCAATGCACCCCTGAGGACTTAGAGTTCTTAAAAGCTATCACTGCCTCTTGTCAAATCTGTCAAAAGTCAGATCCCAAGAGCAAATACAGTAGCTTCCCTTTCCCCACCCACCAGGCCAGGGGGTCCCTTCCAGGAACTGACTGGCAGCTGGATTTTACTCATATGCCCATGGTCAGAAGAGTTAAATATCTCCTGGTCTTGGTGAACACCATGTCTGGGTGGATTGAAGCGCTTCCCACCACTAACAAGGGGGCCCAGACAGTCTCTGATGTTCTTTTCCAAGAAATCATCCCCTGGTTTGGAATCCCAACCTCTCTTCTGTCAGATAATGGCCCTAAGTTCACTTCCCAGATTTCCCAAAATTTTTCCAAGGCTCTTAACATCCCCTGCCATTTTCACATCCCATACCACCCTCAGCCTTCAGGGAAGGGAGAATGAACTAACTGCTCTTTAAAAATGTTCTTGTTAAGATGTCATAGGAGCTTCATCTTGACTGGCTAAAACTTTTGCCTCTGGTCCTTCTTAGTCTTAGGGATCTCCCCCAAGGGCCCCTTTTCATCTCACCCTTTGAACTCATGTATGGGAGGCTGGTTTTAACCCCTAGTCTCTCACCTAAAACCTCTCCCCTTCCTGATCACCTGCTTACTCCACTGTTATCCCATCTACGCTCCCTATTGTGGGATTTTACTGACTACTCGTTACCTCAACCATGTGCCAATTCATGCCCACAGCGGATTAAAATAGGAGATCAAGTACTATTCTCTCCTCCAGACCAACACCCCTCACCCCTTTCCCCTAAATGGCAGGGCCCCTTTAAAGTAATTCTTGTAACTCCCACAGCTGCCAAGCTCGAGGGACATTCTCATTGGATTTACCTGTCCCATCTTAAACCTTTTACTCTTCCAGCTCAAGATACATCCTTGTATACAATAACTCAAACAGGGCCCTGTTTCCTTAAGTTCCAGAGGACACCAAGATCAGCCACTTCCTCTCCAGTTTCAGAAAAATAAAAGCCTCATCCTTACTCAACTCTCCTGTGCCAAAACTCCATATACTCTCCCTCTTCCTCTTTCTCCTATCTGCTTTACCAAATTCTCCACATCTCCAATATCATGCTTAAATTTCCAGTTAACCACTCAGCTGTTATAACAGGAACCATCATTAAACATAGAGCCGGAGGTACAAGGACTGTCAAAAGCCCAGGTGGTAAGAAACAATAATGAGTTTGTAGCCCCAAACTCCAAAAAACTCACAAAACAGACTTTAACGTAACAGGTTTATCACTGATTGCAGCAGTGTTTCCTGGAGGTTAAGGTAATAGCATAATGCAAAAGAAAAACCAGTGCCTTAGGATTTACTGCAGGTAAAACATTAAAGGGTCTAATAATTATCCTTTTTAATAATTTCCTCCTTCTTACCCCTCCCACAATCTTCCATTCTATCATTGTTCCTCCCACAATCTTCCATTCTATCATCGTAATCATAAACTTTCAATATGTCTAAAATTTATTTCTTTTCAAACATTTTTTCATAAGCTCCAGGGAGTCAATTGGACCTACCTAAACAGACCAAACTCACTCAGATTAAGTATCATTTAATTCTTCTCTTATCATTCCTGGTCTCATGAACCCCTGGGAAATTCCCTCCTCCACCCCCGCAAAAAGAACACCCCTCTATCTTACATCTTGGGACTCTCCTCTCTTAATCACTGGGATCTAAAGTTTTTTTCAGACATAATTTTCTGCCTTTCCGGCATCATGTGAGGCCCAAGCTGTCAGCCAGCCAGTTCCTCAGAGCCTGGAAAATACAACCGCAATCAGCCACCCCAGGACATGGTCAAGCATCTCAATTCCTTGACGCCCAGAAAGTCAGCGTGAAGCAGTCACGAGAGACCTTACAACGCCCCATTCCCATCCATTAAGACCCCCCCAAATCTCCCAAATCTTTATTATAAACAAAAGGGTAGAATGTAATTATTCAGCCACAGATAAGACTGTACTTCTGAGTTCTAAAGGCAGGCACGTGTGGTCAGGCCCTCGGGCACAAAAGGCCCTGCGTGACCCACATGCGCGCATGCATGGTTATATGCACATATGACTCAGCCAAACCCTTGTACACATGCGTGAGTCATTAACCATCTGCATCAGTGTGATGTAGTCATGCCAACCCCCTGTGTGCATGTGCAGGGCAGCCTTTAAAAGCTAGACACCCCATCTTTAGCTCTCTCTTTGCACCTCCATCTCCAGGCCTGTGCACACATCCCCTCTAATAAACTCCTAAGCGGGTTTGTTGGCGTTCCGTGTCTCCTTCTCACTCGCACCAGGTAATTTCACAAGGTCCTCAGCTTCCAGCACTCAGGCAGCTTCTACTCCTTTGTTTTGTTTTTTGAGACAGGGTTTCACTGTGTAGTCCTGACTGTCTTGGAATTCGCTCTGGCCTTGAACTCACGGAGATCCATCCATCTCTTCCACACCTAGCTCCCCTACCTTGTTGGATTGCTGCTGTTTGGTATATTTTACCACGCATAAGCATGACACAAATCCTGCCATGATTCTTCTGTAGTTTTTCCTTTTTTTTTTATTTTTCGAGACAGGGTTTCTCTGTAGCTTTGGAGCCTGTCCTGGAACTAGCTCTTGTAGACCAGGCTGGCCTTGATCTCACAGAGATCCGCCTGCCTCTGCCTCCTGAGTGCTGGGATTCAATATTCTTAACTTCTTCCTGTTTTTCATATAAGAAAATATGATGAAAGCTAGACAGAGCAACATAGCAAAAAAAGTTAATTTCTTGAAATAGAGATGAATCCAAACTTCATTTATGACAGAAGGAAACAAACTAATATGACCTGTTCGGTTTTGACTAAACCATACCGTTAAAAGCAATCTGTTTTAGGTCTTAGAGCAGACTTCATTCTCATTCAGATTTTTAGAAGTCTCTTTTTGAGGTAGTGGTGCTGCCAGTCTTTAATTGAAGCACTCAGGAGGCAGAGGCAGGCAAATCTCTGAATTCAAGGAGAGCTAGTTCCAGGACAGCCAGGGCTACAGAGAGAAGCCCTGTCTCGAAAACAACAACAGCATTCTTTTTTGCACATTACCTTGGCCCCCTCAGAGAGTAGGCACTAGAGAACGTGAAGTTAGTTCCATGGGGGCCAGCAAACAGGACAAAACTTCCGAGCAACCTTGAACAACAAAACCATTTGAGCTACAAAGCAAAAGTGAAGAAAGGAGGGGGAAACGCATCAGAAGAACCACAAATCTTTATATATCAACCATGAAACTGAAGCTTAGATTACAAGAGGCATCTGTTCTCCCAAAGGACTAGAAGGGAAAACAGAGAATTGCAACTTCACCCTGGAAATGTGATGAGAAGGGTAACAAAGACTCCAGGGGCTGGAGACTGTACTGCTCAGTGGTTAGTGTTCGCCACTCCTGTCGAGCACTGAGGTCCCGCCCCCAGCACCTCCGTCAGGTGGCTCACAAGCACCTAGAACTCCACTTCCTTGGAATCCAATGCCCTTTCCTGACCTCCACAGGCACCTGCATGTGGTCTACATAAATTCATACCAGTACACATAAATAAAAGATACATTAAGGCTACAGAGATAGCTCAGGGTTAGGAGCACTCAGTGCTCTTGAGAGAACTGGAGTTCAGTTTCCAGCATGCAGGTGAGGTGGCTCACAACCAACTGTAACTCCAGTGCCAAGGGCTCAGGCTTCCTCTTTTGATCTCTATAGGCACTGTGTGCATATGCACATACAGACACAAGCACACATAATTTACATAATTTTATAAAAATTAAAAATAAGCTGGCGGTGGTGGTGCATGCTTTCCTTTAATCCCAGCACTCGGGAGGCAGAGGCAGGAGGATCTCTGTGAGTTTGAGGCTAGCCTGGTCTACAAGAGCTAGTTCTAGGACAGTCTCCAAAGCTACAGAGAAACCCTGTCCTAGAAAGCAGAAAACAAAACAAAAATTAAAAATTGAAACAGAGCCGGGCGATGGTGGCGCATGCCTTTAATCCCAGCACTCGGGAGGCAGAGGCAGGCGGATGTCTGTGAGTTCGAGACCAGCCTGGTCTACAGAGCTAGTTCCAGGACAGGCTCCAAAGCCATAGAGAAACCCTGTCTCGAAAAACCAAAAAAAAAAAAAAATTGAAACAGAAAACCCAACATCACGGGCTGATAGTCGACACGTTTTAGGAGACTAGGCTAGATGCAGAACACGTGTTTTCCCACCATGCTCTCCCGTTTCACTGCCCTTCCTACCCAGACGTTTGCATGGAAGGCACTATTCGCATATCCTTTTTGTTTGTTTGTTTGTTTGTTTGGTTTTGGTTTTTTGAGAACAGGGTTTCTCTATGTAGCAGTCCTAGCTGTTGTGGAACTTGGTTTGTAAACCAGGCTGGCCTCAAACTCATGGAGATCCACCTATCTCTGCCTTCTGAATGCTGGACTTAAAGACGTGTTTCACCATACCTGGCTGTCTCTAGATTCCTAAACCATGGATAGCAAAACTACATGGGGATCATGTAACTGAATGAGGTAGGAGGACCTGTAATGTCCTCTTGTGGATCTAGCCCTCCTGGGGCAAGACTAACTGTAATGGTTTAGATAAAACAAGGGGCGGCAGCAGCAGGCTGTTGTAGGAGGCCACTTGTCTGTTCCCAGCTGCTCAGACCTGAAATAACCACACAAAAACTATATCACTTGCAATCCTGTTTGGCCAATAGCTTAAATGTATTTCTAGCTAACTCTTTTTTTAAAATATTTATTTATTTATTATGTATACAATATTCTGTCTGTGTGCATGCCTGAAGGCCAGAAGAGGGCACCAGACCCATTACAAATGGTTGTGAGCCACCGGGTGGTTGCTGGGAATTGAACTCAGGACCTTTGGAAGAGCAGGCAATGCTCTCAACCTCTGAGCCATCTCTCCAGCCCCCAAGCTAACTCTTATAACCTAAACTAACCTATCTCCATTAATCTGTATATTGCCATGAGGCTGTGGCTTTACCAGGTAAAGTACCAGTGCCTGTCTCTGGCAAGGCTACATGGCATCTCTCCACTTCACCTTCTTTCTCCCAGAATTCAGTTTAGTTTTCTCTGCCTACCCTATTCTGCCCTGAGCAGACCTAAGACAGTTCCTTTATTAACCAATGGTATTCACAGCATACAGAAGGTAATCTCACATCACCAGTGACAGGGGCTGCCGGTCCCAAGCAGGGAGTCACTTGGGGCAGCCAGTCTCACAAGGAGCCTTGGGGAAAGAGGGGGAGTGGGTGGGGCTTGTCTCTTAAAGGGACAGTACAAACCATGACACTAACCACAGAAAACCCCAGAAGGACCACCAGCAATATAGGACTATATATAATTCCCACCCATGTGCTCCACTGCCAAGTATGTAAAATATTTGATTTATAAAGAAACAGAAAATAGAGGTAGGGACGGGGTTTCAAAAAACCAGGCCCACACATGTAAGCTTGGCAAATGGTATAGTGAGCATGGAAATCAGAAACACAGCCACACACAGTACAGCTTACCATCCTGAATAGGAGTTGGGGTCTACAGGAACTGTCTGGTGCAGAGCTCACGATTCCAGTGCCTGGCCCCATTCCACTGTGGAAGTTCAAAGAAACATGACTGCTTTTCATGTGCACTGGGTTCAGTAAAATTCACACTGTCATAGAACGTGTGGGCTGTGTCCAGTTGGGTCCCTGTGAGGAAAAAAAATATCCCACCCAGCCTGTGTTCATTTCCCAAATCTATTTTGTGTTCTGATATGGAGTCTTCACAAGAGCCAAAGGCCTCAGACTGGCTAGACTTATTGTGGACTTCACGTGGAGCTCATCTTCTAAATGACAAGATTTCTCTACTAAAGTGTTGATAAGAGACTTGAAACTTGGGCTGGAGAGATGGCTCCGTGGTTAAGAGCCCTGACTTCTCTTCCAGAGGACCTGGGTTCAATTCCCAGTACTCACATGTTGTCTGTAAATAACTGTTTGTAATTCTAGTTCCAGAGGACCCAACACACATGACAAAACACCAATGCACATAAAATAAAAAAATAAAAGCACTTGAAATTCATTCTGAATTCTCATTTCTTCATAAATTCCCCATGCTCTTGTAAGTAACCCAATTAAGCTCACTGGTCCACCAAAGTGGGTGGGATCCTCCTTTGACCAGCTGTGCTCTCTCTGTGATGGGCTGCCCTTTGGTCACATCTCTCCAGAAGATATAGGACAACAAGAGCCGTTCCC
The DNA here is from genome assembly GCF_037038515.1 of Microtus pennsylvanicus. Classification (NCBI taxonomy): domain Eukaryota; kingdom Metazoa; phylum Chordata; class Mammalia; order Rodentia; family Cricetidae; genus Microtus; species Microtus pennsylvanicus. The sequence continues at coordinate 3,933,916 of NC_134601.1, read as the reverse complement.
ATCAGCCATCTTGTCAATTGGATGTCCCATCTGACAAAATGCATGGCCTTGAAAAGATTGATGGCAAGACAATCAAAATCCAAACAGGAGGTTGAAGCTACTTGGAGAGTGACCGTGGAAAAGCTCCCTCGTGTTCTTGTGCTGTACTCGAAGCAAAGTTGCTAACAAAAGACTAGTATCAGACTTTACCCCAAACATCAACTACCCTGGGCCAGGGAGATGGTTCAGCAGATAAAAGCACTTGGTGAGACAGCCCGAGAGCCTGTGTTTGAGCTCCAGAACCCACTAGAAGGTGAAAGGAGAGAGCCAACTCTACAAATCTGCCCTCTGGGTTCCATATGCCCACCATGGCACATGTGCATGCCCCCTGTGTCATACACAATAATAATGATGATGATGATGATAAATTTAAAGCATCCATCAGCTGTCCTGTGAAGTTGGATTACCAAACAATGCCTTCCTCTAAGAGTTGAAAGTAACAATTTTCAATGCCACAGAAGCTATATGCCATCTGCCAGTGGGCTCTAATAGGCCGGTGACGTTATAAGTGAACATTCCACTCTATACACCATAGATATCTCTCAGATGGGACTGAAGAGCTGACTGCATAACAGTGACCAGATGACCAAAGGGAATTAGCCTGTGCCAGGCGATAAAGCCAATCACAGACCACACTGCCTGTGTACTGTATTGCTGTGCCTGGCACTGCTCTAGCCCTCGTCTTCTGTGTGTGTGTGTGTGTGTGTGTGTGTGTGTGTGTGTGTGTGCCATGCACAAATTCCTACAGACTTCTTGCTTGTCTTCCTTCCTTCCTTCCTTCCTTCCTTCCTTCCTTCCTTCCTTCCTTCCTTCCTTCGTCCCTCCCTCCCTCCCTCCCTCTCTTCCTCCCTCTCTCCCTCCCTCCCTCCCTCCCTTCCTTCTTTTCTCTTTTTCGAGACAGGGCTTCTCTGTATAGCCCTGACTGTCCTGGAACTCGCTCTGTACACCAGGCTAGCCTCGAACTCAAAGATTCTCATGTCTCTCCCTCCAGAGTGCAGTGATTAAAGGCATGCGCCACCACAGCACGCTTGTCTTTGTTTAGTGAGTCTTGAGAGAGACTCTTTACCCTCTACCAAACTAGGCTCAATTGAAAAGAAGATGATCTGGGCCGAATGCCCAGCAATAGTTCTTGCTGACCTCTAACTTTCAATTCCAAATCACAGGGACACGTATTTATTCAGCTTGATAAAAAATTAAAAATAAGCTGGCAATGATGGTTCATGTCTCTAATCCCGGAAGACTGACATGTAATTTAAGAAAATACACAGAAACCTACACTTCTGGCATACTGGTGATCCGCAATTCCTGGGTGATGCCAAGCTTAGCACAGTTAACCTCACAGCAGAAAAATCATGCAAATAAATTTTTATCTTTCCTTAAGAAATTGTAATTCGTCACACTTTCCTCCTTCTCCTACCCTTAAGTTTTTTATAAGTGAGGAATACCAGTTGGGCAGAGGTGGCCCACACCCTTAATCCCAGCACTTGGGGGGCAGAGCAGGTGGAGCTCTGTGAGTTCGAGGCCAGCCTGGTCTACAGAGTGAATTCTGGGGCAGCCAGGACACAGAGAAACTCTGTCACACAAAAAACAAAACAAAACAAAGAGGATTACAAGAGATGGAAACAGTCCTTACTTCAGAAGAAAATTACAAAATAAGCTCATTGGTTTCTGTTAAAAATGGGTCTCAGAGGTCTGGAGGGATGGCTCGGTGGTTAAAAGTTCTTCTGGAGGACTGGAGTTCAATTCCCAGCATCCCCAGCAGGCCGCTTACTCAATCAGCCTGTAAGTCTTCAGAAGGACCTGCTTTCTCTAGCCTCTGTAGATGCCTGCACTCACGTGCAAATACCTACACGCGTGCACACACATACACACACACATAATTAAAAATAATAAAATAGATCTCAAAAAATTTATTTCTGCCAGCAAGGCACTCAACAATCTCAAATCAAACAGGTAAGTAAGGGGCCTGCTGTGGTTTTGTTGTTTCTCTTTGATTTGTTTTGTTTTGGGGACAAGGTCTCTCTACATAGCACTGGCTGTCTTGGAACTTACTATGGAGACCCGGATGGCCTCAAACTCACAGAGGTCCACCTCCCTCTGCCTGGGGTTAAAGGTCTGTACCACCACCCCTGACCTTGCTGCTGGGTTTTCGTTTCTGAGATAAAGGAGTTCTGTGTCTCACTGAGTGGTCAGAGTACAGCCTTTCCATTCTTCAGTGTTTGGCTAACTCAAAATAGCACAGCGGATAAGCAAAGTGCAACTTTTGAGAAAAGGATGCAACCTTGAGTGAGTGTTTTGATTTCAAGAAGAGCTGACCCTGGAGGAATTTGAATTTCTGCCAAGTGGCTTTTGACGATCTTTCAAATGGCCTTTTTGTCTTCTGTAACCCTTTGATAGAAAAGAAAGCACCTTTCCCACAGTTGTTAATACAGAAAATAGTACATATGCCCTGCAGGCCCATTGCAGATCAAATGCTGGGAGTTAACATGTTCATCTACGTAGATAGGTGAGTGTAACTTCATTGCCACCAAAATATTTCAAATTTGATTTGTATTTTGTGTGTACATAAAGAAAAATAGGTGCTGGGCAGTGGTGGCACACACCTTTAGTCCCAGCACTCAGGAGGCAGAGGCAGGCAGATCTCTGAGAGTTCAAGGCAGAGTTCGAGTCCAGCCTGGTCTACAGAGCAAATTCCAGGACAGGCTCCAAAGCTACAGGGAAACTCTGTTTCCAAAAACAAAACAAAACAAAGAAAAAAAAAAGAAAAAGAAAAATAGACTGAAAGACCCGGATAAATCTTCATACTATACCTCTGGTTGTATCCAGTTCAGTGAGACCTATAAATAAAAAATGGTACCCATCAATAAAAATCAAAATTGTGGTGGTGCATGTTTTAATCCTAGCACTCTGGAGGCAGAGGCAGATGAATCTCTGAGTTAGAGGCTAGCCTGGTCTACAGAGTGAGTTCCAGGACAGCCACAGCTACACAGAGAAACCTAAAACCCTGTCTTGAAAAATCTAGATAAAACAAGCCAAAACCATAAATCAAACCAAACCTAAACAAAACAAAACTCCAGTGAATAGAGACAGCAGCCCCTTTTGGGCAGCAGAAGCTCACATACGTGAGGAAGCTTGGCCCTGAAGGCAGAGTCAACTCAGAAGAAACTAAGTCCATGTTTAATTGTGGATAGCGTGGAAACCACGAAGAAATAGACTGTTTTCTGTGGTATTTCATGTTATGGCTTTGGTCCCTGGTCCCTTTAAGAGACAAACCACTCCCACTCCCTCGCCATCCGCTAAGGCAGGCTCTTCAGCTTCCGGCTCTTTTCCATCTTCCTCTCAGAGAGGCAGCTTCACTTCTGCCTCTCTCCCCACTTCTCCGCTTCCCCCTTCTCTGTCTCTTTCTCCTCTTCTCTCTCTCCCCCCTTCACCCTTTCCCCTCTACAACCCCCTGAATAAATATTCAACCTCACTCTGCAAATCGTGTCTATCCATGTCTCTGTTTCCTGCCTGCCTGCCATGTGTCTCCCTGCCTGGAACCAGCCACTGCTCGAGGACTGGCAGCCATCTCTGGCTGCTCCCAGAGCCCACTGCCTGCTGCCACATGGCCTGCCACCACCACTTGGGCCACTGCTCTGCCTGGGACTGGCTGCTCGCAGGGCCCACTGTCTGCCACCACATGGCCTGCTACCACCACTTGGGCCACTGCTCTGCCTGGGACTGGCTGCTCGCAGGGCCCACTGTCTGCCACCACATGGCCTGCTACCACCATTTGGGCCACTGCTCTGCCTGGGACTGGCTGCTCGCAGGGCCCACTGTCTGCCACCACATGGCCTGCTACCACCACTTGGGCCACTGCTCTGCCTGGGACTGGCTGCTCGCAGGGCCCACTGTCTGCCACCACATGGCCTGCTACCACCACTTGGGCCACTGCTCTGCCTGGGACTGGCTGCTCGCAGGGCCCACTGCCTGCCACCACATGGCCTGCTACCACCACTTGGGCCACTGCTCTGCCTGGGACTGGCTGCTCGCAGGGCCCACTGTCTGCCACCACATGGCCTGCTACCACCATTTGGGACCTACAGCATTTCTGCTGCTTACTGCCGCTGGGGATCTTGCAGCATTTTTAAAAAAAATTATAAAATTTCACAATGGACACTATAATAGCTGCTTACAGCAACTTTTTGTAAATATCCCATGACCATCTCCTTATGGACACTAATAGCCAAGGAAGTGACAATCTCCTCAGAATATTCCCATGCAAAATGCTGATAATGGGGCTCAGCAGGTAAAGGCAGTTGCTGCCAAGCCTGACATTCTCAACCAGAACCCCAGGACCCACATGTTAGAGGCTGAGACCCAATTTCTGCAGGCTGTTTTCCGTCTTCCACACACCTACTTTGGCATGCGCACACACAGATAAATAAAAATGTCACTTTTACAAATTTAATATATTTTTATCAATTCTGTGAGAATGTCATATAGTGTATTTGATCATTTTCTCCCTACTCCTCCCAACTAATTCCTCCAAGATCCACTCCCTTCTCCCCATACCCCTCCACTTCATGTCTTCTCTTTGATTTGTTTCTTTTAGAGGACACTATCTCACAGCAGACATCCTAGTCTTTACAATATTTCAATTTTAATATAGTGATAACAATACCAATTTCCTACAAAAATTGTGGTAGTGCTGTGGGAGAATCCAAGAAAAGTACTTCAAGCAAATGCTTATATTTCAGAGAACAGATAAGCTGCTTCACACTTCTCTTTCTACTGTAGAAAATAGACTTCTGTGGGGTGTGGTGGTGCATGCCTTCAATCCAGCGCTCAGGTGACAGCGGCAGAGGAATCTCTGAGTTCGAGGCCAGTATGATCTACAAAGTGAGTTTCAAGCCAGCTAGACCGACATAATGAAAACTTAAGAGGAGGAGGTGGAGGGAGAGGAAGGAGTGGAGGGGGAGAGGGAGGAGGAAGAGGAGGAGAAAAAGGAAGAAGTGGAGGGGAGAAAGAAGAAGAAGAATTTATAAAAGGAAGGTAAACTTCCCATATCTGACCTTAATCTTTGTAGACCCAACTAGAAAGTTCTTTGACGGGTGCTGGAGAGATGGCTCAGCGGTTAAGAGCCAAAGGTCCTGAGTTCAATTCCCAGCAACCTCATGGTGGCTTACAACCATCTGTAATAAGGTCTGGTGCCCATTTCTGGCCTGCAGACATACACACAGACAGAACACTGTATACATAATACATAAATAAGTATTTTTTTAAAAAAGAAAGTTCTTTGACATGTTTCAAGATTGAATTTAAGTGTCCTCCATCCACGGGCCCTTCTCCAATATGCTGGTAGGCAAAGCTGTGGAATGTCACTTTTGAGCACTGTAGATCAGGCAGCTAGGAACGTGTGTGTGTGTGTGTGTGTGTGTGTGTGTGTGTGTGTGTGTGTGTTGGGGCGCAAGGTCTCTAAGGAGCAGAAAAGGTTCCCACCAGTCCCAACTTTGAAGTCCTTGCCTGCCATTACCTGTACTTTAATTGCCATCTGCTGCTGCTCTTCAAACCAGAGTTAAGAGGATCAGTTAAGGGCATAGCCAGTTGCAGAACAGATTACATACATTATTTAACAGTAGTTCATAAAATCCCAGTGTAGCAGCTCCCAGAGGGTTGATTCCAGGCTCGCTTCTGTTTGGCCAATCTTGGAGTCTTTTCAGGGCTGCAGCCTCCTGAGCAACTTTCGCTGAAAGGATTGAAAGGGACATACATTAGCCACATGTTCCCGGGGCGGGGAACAAGAGAGAGAGCAAGAAGCAGATGAACCCCACAGTCTTGAGAGGCAAAAGGGTTGCTGGAAGAAATACATGTGGGAACAGGCTGAAACATGGCTGAGAAAACTAAGTAGCTGAAAAGCCACGCATGCGCCTGGAGATGCATGCTTAGAGGAGACCTGAGAAGACCCCAGACTTTTACCACTGACTAAACTTTAAGTTCTGAACAAGCAGATTATAGGAGCGGGTAAAACTTCCAGAGACACAGTCTAACAAAGACCAGGTGAGCATTTTTATCTCTGCACCTATCGGGCATCCTGTTCGGTTATTTAGTGAACTGTGAAGCTATCAGAACAAGGAGTTTAGGGAATGCACGCAATAGATAAATTCTCTACACAACCAGTGTCCAACACTCACCAAACCCCAGTGAGAAGCCTGGGTGGTGCTCCCTCACTGTGATCCCAGCACTCAGGAACTAGAGGCAACAGGAGTAGGCACTGAAGGCCACCCTGGGCTACATAGTGAGTTTGAAGCTAGCCCGGGCTGTGAGTTCCTGACTCCAAAATGCAAAACCATAAACTTAAATTCAAACCCAAACTAAAACACCCTGCAGTCTGCAATGAACAACAACTATCCGGGGAAGCAGAAGAATCTTACTGCCAAAGGTATCATATTATAATATTCACTTCCCCCCAAAACATGAGATCCACACAAAGAATTCATAAAGTATGACCTGCATACAGAGTAACGAAAATGAATAGAAACGATCCCTAAGGGAGACTAGACATTTTGCTTACTAACCGAAGACTTTAAAACAGCCATGCCTCCCCTAGTGTTTCTGAGGAGTTGATGTTCCCATTACCTAGTAAAAATTAACCCATTCTGGGATTGCTCTCCTCTGTGAATGCTCCCAGCTCCAGCCTGCTTTGTGTGAAATCATAATGGCAAAGAGACCTGTGGTTCACCCCAGGGTAACTTCCTTTGGCTATCACTAGGCAGCAAATCAAGATAAATCCACCTGAAACATGCTCTCCAGGCTACGCACTTTCTTTAGGAAGAAAGTCTTAAATTTCTTCACCCACAGCAGAAACTTACTTTGCTAAAAACACTTGCTCCTTTTGGGAACTCTTCGAAACAAAGGCCACACATTTGACATTTGACTACTATTGTGAAAGGCGTCTGTTTTTATTTCACAAAGCTATCTGGTGGAGGACCCACTTAACAGATCTACTATCAGCCAAAATAGAACAGATCAACCCTGTTATTCAAAATCGATGGATGAAGGGAAAGTGTGACATCAAATTTCCCCTTAATCGATAATGTATATCAACTGGCTAATGACTAAAAATGAATAGGGCAAAGTTTCTCCCCCAACAATATATGCTGTACTCTACTAGAATGGTCATATACACACAGGAAAACACAATACTGCAAGACAACGTAGAGATCAACTCATTTAATCCTCCCAATGGCTCTATGAGAAAAATAATTTTATCACCATTTTACAGATGAGTAAATCAAGGTGCAAAGAAGCTAAGTTACCTAAGAGAGCACAGCTATCAAATAATGCAGCCAGAGGTTCTGGGTTTCTTTTGTTTCTTCAAGACAGCGTTTCTCTGTGTAACAGCCCTAGCTATCCTAGAAGGAACTAGCTTTTTTTTTTTTTTTAAAGATTTATTTATTATGTATTCAGTGTTCTGCCTGCATGTATCCCTGCAGGCCAGAAGGGGTCACCAGATCTCATTGTGAGCCACCATGTGGTTGCTGGGAATTGAACTCAGGACCTTTGGAAGAGCAGGCAAAGCTCTTAACCACTGAGACATCTCTCCAGCCCCAGGAACTGGCTCTTGTAGACCAGGCTGGCCTCGAACTCACAGAACTCCGCCTGCCTCTGCCTCCGGAGTGCTGGGATCAAAGATATGCACCACCATGTCTGTCAAGGATCTGAGTTTTGATTCCCAGTACCCACACGGGAGCTTAAAATCATGTGTAACTCCAGTCCCGGGGGATCTGATGCCCTCTTGCAGCCTCCCCAGAAACTAGACACATACGTGATACACAGACATACACAAATGCAAAATACTCATATGCATAAAAATAAAATAATGAGGCCTGGCTGGTAGAAGTTAAATCTATAAGTATACCTTAAAGGGTTAAATTGCAGGCCTGTCTAGTTCCAGTCCTGTCCCTGTGTCCTGGTCACTGTCATACAACACAAATGTACCAAATAACATTCTTTCCCAGCCACGATGGACTGTGTCCCCTGAACTCTGACAAAGATAAATTTCTCTCTTCTTGTTTAAATCAGTTATTCTGTCAAACTGACAAGAGGTAACTAATAATAACAATTTGGTTCATCTGTACCTCAGGGGAAACTCTTCCTCTCCCGCTTCTTGCCTTTGCCGTCCCCATCACCACCGTCATTATATTCCAACTCTGTTGTGGTGTTCTTTTATATGAGTAATTGAGAAACTATTACAACCAAGGGACATACCATTTAACATTTGTATCTGAAGAACAACACAGACATATTATACATTTTACACTATCATATACCAGCCTCCCTCCCTCCACCTCCCTACCTTGGCAACCCAAGCTCTTTTTTAAAGTTTTTTTTTATTGTTTTTATTGAGCTATACCGTTTTCTCCACTCCCCTCTCTTCCTCCCCTCTTCCCTTCTACCCTCTCCCGTGACCCCCAAACTCCCAAATTACTCAGGAGATCTTGTCTTTTCCACCTTCCTATGTAGATCCATGTATGTCTCTCTTAGGGTCCTCTTTGTTATCTAGTTTCTCTGAGGTTGTGGATTGTAGGCTGGTATTTCCTTTGCTTTATGTCTAAAAGTCCCTTATGTGTTAGTACACATTATATATATCTTCATGGGTCTACAGCCCATGCCCTGAAAACACCATCTCCAGTGGGTTTTTACTACACTGTTGAATGAAAACATTAAATCTGTGTAACCTGACAAAGGTGTGCCGCAGTGCTAATAATGGGTTCATGTTCCTTTTGGCTTTATTTCCCTAGGTTATTTTGACTGGCACTGCTTCAGAGCTCGTGGTCACTGATTTAGGCAGAAAATCACGAATTCTTCTGTGTCTGTGTTTCACGGCAAGTTTCTCAGTTTAGTCAATTTAGGTTCTTTCAATTCATATTTAAGTGTGTGTATATAGAAACATATATGTGAGTGTATATACATGTGTGCATATTCATGCATGTGTATATGCAAGTTGATCTGTGCATGTGGCTATTGTGTATTCTATAGCATGAATAATACAAACCCAGATACAGATATTGGGGTTCAAGCTGAAGATCAGAAAAGCAAAGCAGTCAGCCACTGGCTCTTCTACCTCAGACTGAAAACGGGCAATCCTGTCTACTCTGTACTAATCCTCAGAATGAGAGCTGTCTCCTCCCATCTTATATTCTTCTCTAGTGCTGGGATTAAAGGGGTGCACCTCCACCACCTGGTCTCTGTGACTAACCAGTGTGGCTGCTGGGATTAAAGGGGTGCACCTCCACCACCTGGCCTGTATGACTAACCAGTGTGGCTGCAGGGATTAAAGGGGTGCACCTCCACCACCTGGTCTCTGTGACTAACCAGTGTGGCTGCAGGGATTAAAGGGGTGCACCACCACCACCTGGTCTCTGTGACTAACCAGTGTGGCTGCTGGGATTAAAGGGGTGCACCTCCACCACCTGGTCTCTGTGACTAACCAGTGTGGCTGCAGGGATTAAAGGGGTGCACCTCCACCACCTGGCCTCTGTGACTAACCAGTGTGGCTGCTGGGATTAAAGGGGTGCACCTCCACCACCTGGCCTCTGTGACTAACCAGTGTGGCTGCTGGGATTAAAGGGGTGCACCTCCACCACCTGGCCTGTATGACTAACCAGTGTGGCTGCTGGGATTAAAGGGGTGCACCTCCACCACCTGGCCTGTATGACTAACCAGTGTGGCTGCAGGGATTAAAGGGGTGCACCTCCACCACCTGGCCTGTATGACTAACCAGTGTGGCTGCTGGGATTAAAGGGGTGCACCTCCACCACCTGGTCTCTGTGACTAACCAGTGTGGCTGCAGGGATTAAAGGGGTGCACCTCCACCACCTGGTCTGTATGACTAACCAGTGTGGCTGCTGGGATTAAAGGGGTGCACCTCCACCACCTGGCCTCTGTGACTAACCAGTGTGGCTGCTGGGATTAAAGGGGTGCACCTCCACCACCTGGCCTGTATGACTAACCAGTGTGGCTGCTGGGATTAAAGGGGTGCACCTCCACCACCTGGCCTGTATGACTAACCAGTGTGGCTGCTGGGATTAAAGGGGTGCACCTCCACCACCTGGCCTGTATGACTAACCAGTGTGGCTGCTGGGATTAAAGGGGTGCACCTCCACCACCTGGTCTCTGTGACTAACCAGTGTGGCTGCTGGGATTAAAGGGGTGCACCTCCACCTCCTGGCCTGTATGACTAACCAGTGTGGCTGCTGGGATTAAAGGGGTGCACCTCCACCACCTGGTCTGTATGACTAACCAGTGTGGCTGCTGGGATTAAAGGGGTGCACCTCCACCACCTGGACTGTATGACTAACCAGTGTGGCTGCTGGGATTAAAGGGGTGCACCTCCACCACCTGGTCTCTGTGACTAACCAGTGTGGCTGCAGGGATTAAAGGGGTGCACCTCCACCACCTGGTCTCTGTGACTAACCAGTGTGGCTGCTGGGATTAAAGGGGTGCACCTCCACCACCTGGCCTGTATGACTAACCAGTGTGGCTGCTGGGATTAAAGGGGTGCACCTCCACCACCTGGTCTCTGTGACTAACCAGTGTGGCTGCTGGGATTAAAGGGGTGCACCTCCACCACCTGGTCTCTGTGACTAACCAGTGTGGCTGCTGGGATTAAAGGGGTGCACCTCCACCACCTGGCCTGTATGACTAACCAGTGTGGCTGCTGGGATTAAAGGGGTGCACCTCCACCACCTGGCCTCTGTGACTAACCAGTGTGGCTGCTGGGATTAAAGGGGTGCACCTCCACCACCTGGCCTGTATGACTAACCAGTGTGGCTGCTGGGATTAAAGGGGTGCACCTCCACCACCTGGCCTGTATGACTAACCAGTGTGGCTGCTGGGATTAAAGGGGTGCACCTCCACCACCTGGCCTGTATGACTAACCAGTGTGGCTGCTGGGATTAAAGGGGTGCACCTCCACCACCTGGTCTGTATGACTAACCAGTGTGGCTGCTGGGATTAAAGGGGTGCACCTCCACCACCTGGACTGTATGACTAACCAGTGTGGCTGCTGGGATTAAAGGGGTGCACCTCCACCACCTGGTCTCTGTGACTAACCAGTGTGGCTGCAGGGATTAAAGGGGTGCACCTCCACCACCTGGTCTCTGTGACTAACCAGTGTGGCTGCTGGGATTAAAGGGGTGCACCTCCACCACCTGGCCTGTATGACTAACCAGTGTGGCTGCTGGGATTAAAGGGGTGCACCTCCACCACCTGGCCTCTGTGACTAACCAGTGTGGCTGCTGGGATTAAAGGGGTGCACCTCCACCACCTGGACTGTATGACTAACCAGTGTGGCTGCAGGGATTAAAGGGGTGCACCTCCACCACCTGGCCTGTATGGCTGACTAGTCTGGCTGCTTTGCACTGATCTCCAGGCAAGCTTTATTTATTAAAACAGAAATAATAGGCCACTATAGTGTTCAGCAGAGGACACTCTATCAAATGAGATATCCCGATTTTAATGGTTATATCAAGTGAACATGATTGTACCTACTTTAAGACTGAGTGTGGATATAGCCCCACCACACTGGCACTCCTGAGAAAAAGAGGACAAAAGTTGTAATAAGAAATAAATTTCTCATGCTAAAAGTGAAAACTAAGCCGAGCAGTGGTGGCAGATCTCTGTGAGTTCGAGACCAGCCTGGTCTACAAGAGCTTGTCCCAGGACAGGCTCCAAAGCTACAGAGAAACCCTGTCTCAAAAAAAAAAAAGTCTCTTAATAAAGGTGTGGTTGGGAGAGGGGGTAGGGAGTGCTAATCAGAAAACAGGGAAGAGACATGTAGGCTGGTCACCTGTGATGACAGTAGCCTCGTGTGTATGTGCAAACTGACCGCATCTCTCCTCCACCCCCTTCCCTCCTCTTTTCATGCTAACACACAATCAAAATGCATGTGACCACATACAGGAAATAAAAGAGGCAAAAATTTATAAAAACATCAACTCTGTATCATTCTGGGTTCTAGCTTTTGGATAATAATCCGCTAGAAGCCTACTAGCATAATAAACTGCTTCCTGGTTTAAAAAAAAAAAAACCCGAGGATTCTGTTTCTTGGACTATAAAGCTTGAAACAAAGGGCCTGAGGATAGAGCTCAGTTGGTGGAGTGCTTGCCTAGTTTGATCTCTATCACCATGGTAGGCGGTAGAGGTAGGGGTAGGGTATGTTTGTGTGTGTGTGTGTGTGTATGTGTGTGTGCATGTGCGTGCATGTGTGTGCGTGTGTGTGTGGTGTGTGCGTGTGCGCCTCTGATCTAGCCTAGGCCCATTTTACAAATGAGAGACCATCCCTAGCAATGACCCAGGACCCCCCCACCCCTGCTGCCTCCTTCACTATCCTCCTGACACTTCCTGCAACTGCAGGGCCACATCGCTGTGTGATTCAGGACCCGCCCCCAGATGGATCCAGATCTAGATTTGGGCTTCAAAGAAGAAAAGGTGGGGCACATCTACCTGCATACAGAGAAAAGAGAGGACACTTGATATTTAAGACAGCAGCAAGCGGGAGAGATGGCTCAGAAGTTGAGTTTGTAGCTGCTCTTTTGAAAGACTAGAGTTGAGTTCCCAGCAGGCATCTCTGGCAACCTCACAACTACCTGGAACTCCAAGTCCAAGGGAGATTTTGCCCTCTTCTGGCCTCTTGGGGTGCTGTCGTGAATGTATCGTACACTCACATATATACAAGACAGCAGCAACGGCTGAAGAGATAGCTGTCCCCAGCCAGGTATCAGTGCAGATTCTAAAGTCACCTCCTCAGGTCACTGCCCCAACCATGCCACTAAGACTATATACCCTTTGTGCGTTTGTTTCTTTACTTTGCCAGCCACGAGAGTGAGGATATTCTCACCATTGATGTCCTGTATATATCTGTAGCTTCCACTTTGGGTGGTAGAGGCAGGAGCATCAAAAGTTCAAAGTCATCCTTAGCTGTAACAAGTTTGAGGTTAGTTTGGGTTAGATAAAACCGGACCTTAGGGAGAAACAAGTTGGGCTTGCTGGGGATGCTAATGGTTTCTTTTGTAGAAATCTGAAAACTGAACCGCTGCAGTCAGATAAAGCATGGTGAGGGGCTGTTCTCAGGCTCCTATTGGTGAGCATATAAAATTTCCTCTCAGCGCCTAGTTGTCCTCAGCTGTCGCCTCTGATCTAGCCCAGGCCCAAATTTCTTCCTGCTTGAATGGTCACTAGCTGGCCTGGCTAATTCTACCATTAAACCCATCCCACATTCTGAGACCAAAACAATGAACCGTAAACTCACTCTCTTACCCTCTCATTCCTGAGACAATGAAGTCTAAACATATCTGTACAATGCCAAGAGCCTTCTCATTGGCTCACATCCCAAATGCCAGTCACCCCCATTTCCTATACCTCCGAATATGCTTGCTTCTACCTCTATTCTGGTCACGTGTTTAATCCCTGTCCCAAGACCCAGCAACGTCACTCATTCACAGATTGGTTTTTTCTCTTTTCTCTTTCACAGATTGTTAAATGATGATGAGATTCTGCACAATTTTTGCTTTGTTTTGTCTTTCGAGGCAGGGTTTCTCTGTGTAGCCTTGGCTGCATAATATTCAGCCAAGACAAGCTCCATAGAGGCCTGGGTCTCACAGTAGTTTACCCCAAGGCAATACCTGGTTCCAAGAAAGACCACAAACTGAGACCGCCCTGGCGCCACCCAGGAACAGACCATCCAAAAGGAAATTCCTAACATTCCAACCATTGTAGATAGGATCACCTGCCAGCACACACCCTTTGCTTTTCACCAGGACACCCCTAGACAAATGGTAGCCAATCAGGGGTCCTGAACCTTAGAAATCCCTCATCCCAACCTTTGCTATTATGAAAACCTCACCCCAGCTGAGCTTGGGGCTCTCCAATCATGCCAATACATTGGATACGTGGAGAGTATGTGCTGAAACTTGAATAAGAAAAATATGTAAAAGTTCTTTGCTTTTACATCCAGGACTTGGTTTCCTAGTTGGTTTTTGGGGACTCTGTGATCTGGGCATAGCAACTGTTCTGGAACTCACTTTGTAGACCAGGCTAGCCTCGAACTCAGAGATCTGTCAGCCTCTGCCTCCCGAGCTGAGGCTAAAGGTGTGCGCCACTACTGCCTGGCAGGTGCTATACAATTTCACTGGAAAATGTGGTTTATTCCTAATTTGTGCCAGGATATTGGGGAAATAGTATCACAAAACTACGCTAAGCAGTTCCTAGGCATTGGTAGAAAAGACAGACAACAGGCAATTGACATGCAGCTTGGTGAGAGGTCTGTGATCTAGGGCACTGCGGGAACCAGAAGAAAAGCATTCAACCCTCACTTGAAAGACTCCCGGGGTCTGGATTTATCCTGGTCTTTCACACTCACAGTGCAAAGGATTCCCAAAGAAGTGCTGTCAAGAAGCTGAAGAGTTAGCTCAGTGGTTAAGAATACTTGCTGCTCTCAAAGAGGACCTGGGATGGTTCCTAGCACTTAATGGCAGCTCACAACTGCCCATAATTCCAGTTCCAGGCAATCCAATACTGTCTTCTGGCCATCATGGGCACTGCACGCGCATGGTGGACTTACATACTTGCTGGCAAAAACACTCATACATATAAACATTTAAAATTAATTAATTAAAAAAGAAAGAAGGAGATGGTATTATGACTCTTAGATATTTGTTTGCTTTGTTCTATTCCAGTGTGTTTTCATTTTATTTATTATTATTATTTTTTAGATGCCTGTTTGTTTTCTTCTTTTTTGTTTTTAATTTTCATATATATATATTTGTTTTTTGAGACAGGGTTTCTGTCTCCTTGGCTTTCCTGGAACTCGCTCTGCAGACAGGATAGCCTCAAACTCACTGACATCCACCTGCTTCTGCTTTCAAAGTGCTGGAATTAAAGGTGTGAGCCACCACCCCCGATTGCCTGTTTTGTAATGGGGGTGTGGAATTGGAAGGGGAGAGAGGCGAGGAGGATCTGGGAGGAGTTGGGGAATTCGGAAATCATAATCAAAATATATTGTATAAAAAAATCTATTTTATTTTGTTTTATTTTTGGTTTTTCGAGTCAGGGTTTCTCTGTGTAACAGCCATAGTTGTCCTGGTACTCGCTCTGTAGCCCAGGCTGATCTCAAACTCACAGAGATCCACCTGCCTCTGCCTCCCCAATGCTGGGATTAAAGGCATGTGCCACCACTGCCCAGCTGAAAAAAAATCTATTTCAGATAAAAGAAAAATAGAAGACTTAATTAATTAAAAAAGAGAGTAGAGAGATTGTGTAATAACTCTAAGACACACAGGATGAGAGTTAGCCCGATGACTAGAAGGGGAAGTAGCGTTTTCCCGTCACAAACAACTGAATTGACTAAGGCCTGGACAGAGATCCAGCAGTTTGGGCTGATTGAAAGGTTGAAGAGGTGAAGAGGAGGTGAAATTGTTATGAGCACATATGAAAGGGATTGTTTGGTTCTGCTGATTAAAACGGAAGAACCAAAGAAGACAGTGCAGACAGTGGCAGTTTCAACACTTCTTAGTTATCTTTTCAAAACACCCCCCCCACACCCCTAATTGGTTCCAGTGCACAAGACACAAGCTCAGGAATTGGTAATTAGTTTTCTATTCTGTTTCTCTACCAGAGAGGCTACTCGGGTTCATTTTAGCCAGAGAATGTTGTAGTAGTCACGCTGTGGTCAGGATCTGCCCCAAATCTCAATAGAATTGAATTTTTTGTTTTCCACAAAACCCTTTTTTGGTTCAAGTGACAGACACTTTAGGACGTATCTTTTCCATGTGATGATTCAGTGGTATCTGCTACTTTGATTTTGTGACACCAACTCCTCTATATATTCTTTTATTAAATGGGCATTGGTGTTTTACCATGGGTGTCGGATCCCTTGAAACTGGAATTATAGACAGTTGTGAGCTGCCACGTGGGTGCTGAGAATTGAACCTGGGTCCTCTGGAAGAACAGCCAGTGCTCTTAACCACTAAGCCATCTCTCCAGCCTCTCTCCATATAGTCTATAAGTGACTGTGAAAGCAGGAAGAGAAATTGATGGCAGCGCTAAGACAATTCAATAGTCTAGTCATAGAAGCATCATATGCAGCTCAGTCAGTGATAAAGCAATTGCCTTGTATAGACAAGGCCCTGTTTTGTCCCCAGTATTTAAAAGGACAGGAAATAAGTGTGTGTGTGTGTGTGTGTGTGTGTTTTGTTTTTCTGAGACAGGGTTTCTTTGTATAACACTGCCTGTTCTGAAACTCATACTGTAGTCCAGGCTGGACTCAAACTCAGAGATCCACCTGCTTCTGCCTCCTCAGTGCTGGGATTAAAGGAGTGTGCCTCTGCCACAACCACCACTTCTGGCCCATGATCAACATTTTGAGGGCCCACCAAAGAGTTTTCCACAGCAGCTGTACCATGTTGCAATTTCATCAATACAGCACATGTCCCAGTTTCTACATTGTCCCCAAGTGTCATTGCCTGTGTCTTGTGTTATCTTAGTAGGTGTGAAGGAGACTCCTGTTTTTAATATGCTTCCTCCGTGACTGGTGATATTGAACATCTTCTCGTGTGCTTACTGGCCTTTTGCTTATCATCTTTGGAGAATTATCTGTCCAGTTCCTTTGCTAACCAAAACTATTTCCAGAGTAAAATATACAGAACTAGAGGTTATCATTCCAAGCATCCCAAGGGTGCAGTCCGGTGGGCCTTCACATCACTGTGCAGCAATCAGAGCTCATCCCCAGGACTCCTTTCATCACGATAGACCGACACTGTACTCAGTAAGTAAATCTCCCTCCTCCACCCCTGCCAACCATCATTCTCCGCTCTTTATGAATACAGCTGCTCTTGGTACCGCACACAGCAGCTGCAATCCTGTCTGTATCTGAAGGACCAGCTCTGCACGCCTGCAGAAGAGGGGTATTGAAATTTTGCTGGAGGTTGCATTGAATTGTAGGTCAGTTCCGAAGTTGCTCCCATCTTAACACTAGTAAATCTTTTGCGCTTTGAACTCAGATGCCTTTGCATGGGTTTAGGTCTTTAATCTCTTTAGAACATAATGAACCTTTAGAGCACGGGCTTTGCATCTTTCCTGGTAAATCCCAGTCCTCAGAATACGGCAAAAGATAATGATTTCATTATCTTTATGTGTTTTTTGTATTGTTACTGTAATCTTTGGAATGAGTAGTTTTTAATAAGAAATCACTGTGATCAACCTCTGAATTTACAGTCAGAAGTTGTGACTCTTCCTGGTGTGAGCAGGGGCAGCCGGGAAAGGGACCAGGGCCAGTAGCCTCCGTCTACATTTCCCAGTTGTTGTTTTCAGAGATTCCAGTCTTTTCCAATGGCCCACATAGTACTGAAGCTTAAAAACTGAAATATCCCAATTACTATGTTTGGTAATGTGTAAACAATCGACTTCACTAATGAACTTAACATTATCATAAAGATTCCAAACCAATCCCATCCTATTAGAGGAAGGTGGATGTAAAACTTTGGTTGTTCCTAGAACTTGTCCACCTGTCAAATATAAAATTTTAAAGGGTATGGGGCCAGGGAGATAGATAAGTTTGTAAACTGTTTGCTATAAAAGCATGCGGGCCAGTGTTCAAACCCGCAGAAGCCATTAAAAAATTTGGGGATGCCTGGTGACGGTGGTGATGTGCGTCTTTAATCCCAGCACTCAGGACGCAGAAACAGTGGGTCTCTGAGTTCAAAGTCAGCCTTATCTACAAAGCAAGTTTCAGGACAGCCGGGGCTACACTGAGAAACCCTGTCTCAAAAAAATAAGAAAAAAAAGGAGAGAGGAAGAAAAAAAAAGAAAAGAAGGAAGGAAAAGAAGCAGGCATCTAAAATTAATAAAATAAGATAAAACAGTTTTGTACCTTCCTTTTTCTATAGTTTCTGGGGGTCAAATTCAGATCCTTGTGCTTGTGAGGCAAGTCCTTGACTGTCTGACACAATGGTACGCACTTATGCTTCCAGTACTGCGGACACAGGAGAGGAGATTCCTTGGGCCTGATCCCAGCCTGCCTAAGCTAACTGGTGAAGTTCCAAGCCAATGAGAGACCCTGACTCAAAAATCAAGCTAGATGGCTCGTGAACACTAGAGGTTATCTATCCTCTGGGCTCCACAAGCGCACATGTGTATCTCACCCATGCATACACCTTCACAGACAATAACATACATACAAAATAGCAAAAGAAACCTTAAAAGAGCATCTACTAATGAATGTCAAGGTCTTAATAAAAAGAGCCAAAGACCAGCTAAGACAAAGAAATAACAAAGATGAAACTAATGTTATAAACTGAAAACTAATAGAAAGAAATACAAAAGAATAATGAAAAATATTTGGCTCTCTGGAATGATTAATAAGATTCATAAACCATTACCCTAAGTAGCCAAGAGACAAGGAGGAAAGACCCAAATTGACGAGGGGGGTTTTACAAGAGATAACAATGCACTCCAAAGAGTCAGAGATTATGCTGAAAATGTAAGCTCTAAAACAATGGAAAACTAAGAAAACTGATAAATGTCTACATCCATATGGTTTACCAAAATTGAACAAAGGGGACATTGAAAAACTAAACAGATAAATAACAACTCTGGAGAACTAATACAAATAATAATTTAAAAAGGAAAACAACACTTCCAATTCATTCATAAGAGTAATGAGGCAGATCTTCACTATATTAGAGTACTAAGGCCAAAGAAAGAAATAGAATGGATATAAATAGGGAGCAAAGAAGCCAAATTATCTGTTTATAGATATTAGTAACTTATACTTAGGAGCTATAGAGACTCCAACAAAATGCTATTGGAAATGGGCAGATACAGTAAGTATCAGAACACAAAACATAAACTATCAGTAGCTTTGTAATCTACCCATAGAAAACAAGAAAACAACCCTATTTATAATAACCTCAAAATGAATGAAACATAGAAGAACAAACAGCTAAGCCTAGTGGCGCACACTTTTAATCCCAGCACTCGGGAGGGCAGAGGCAGGGGAATCGCTGTAAGTTTAAGGCCAGCCTGGCCTATGGAATGAGTTCCAGGACAGTCAGGGCTGTTTATTACACAGAGAAACCCTGTCTCAAAAAAGAAAAAAAAGACTGAAAAGGGAGAATAAATGTTGCCAAGCAGGAGACTGAACTCTACAGTGCAGAAAATGATGACAAGAGGAGCTGGATGGGCTTCTTCTCCTCCACGCTCAGAGATCAGCAGAACAGATAGTGTGCCAATGGATCTTGGGCTGAATGCAATTGACAGGCTCAAAGCAATGCCCCAAATTCTAATTATATCATTCACAGGACTATTAAAGCAATTTAAAAACATCATATGTAAGATCAAAAGACCCCTGGGCAGCCCTGAGAAAACATAGAAGTGTAATATCATATTAGTTAATTTCAAATTACAGTATAGAGACATAGTAACAAAGCCACATGTATTGCCATAGAAAAGGTGTGCAGAACAAGGACAATGACACAGAGAAAACCAGAAGTAAATACCTACAGTCATCTGATTTATGACAAAGGTTAATAAAACATACATGTTTGCTGGATCGAAGGCTTAGCAGTTAAAAGCACTTACTCGGCTTAGATCCCAGCGCACACACGGCAGCTCATAACCATAATTCAAGTTCAAGGGGATCTGACACCCTTTTCTGAACACCCCAGGCACCAAGAAGGATCAGCGTTCACAAGTCTGCTTTAATTTGTTGTGTGGACTGCCTACTCTTGTGATACATGCTTCAGAGACAAAATTTTCTCTTTACAATCATCCAGAAAGGCCATTAGCATATCCAAAAGACATCTGAGGGAATTTCTATTTTTCAGGGTCTGTTATTTCAATAGCCACCTAGGCAAAGAGTGGTACAAGTGTCTCTTTAGGACACCCTTATTTCTGCCAGGATGGCTGCACTACCAAGCCCATGGCCACAAGTGCCCCCTCTCTAATATCACCTTTTTGTGAACAATATTGATTTTATTTTGATAACTTTATAATGTATAAAAATACCAACATATATTTAAAACATTCAACTTATAACATTATTTATAATGAGGTGTATCATCTATTAGCAATGATAGTAAAAATGACAGAACAAACCATCCCAACATTAACAAACTAGATAATTCATATGGAACAGAGTCCAGGAATCATATAAAAGTGTCTTCACACACAGGTCAGTTCTTCAGTTTTGGTCTTTTAGATTTACATTTTAAGTACACCGAGCATAAAGCAGTACTTACCTAAATCACATTTTGGCAATTTAATTGCCTTTTATGTGTAATATACTAGCTAGTTCTTCTTAAGACCTAATAACATAGTCCTTCATCTATTACATATAGAATTATAAAAAATCCTACCCACATCCAGAATGTTATTCTGTGTATGGGATGGGACTTCTCATAATCTCATCATGAAAGGCAGATTTTTAGTTGGTAGAGGGATCCTTTTAGATGTCCAAACTGTTCAGAGACTTCATCCAGCATGCATAGGAAAAGGCAGCAATGTATGGTGCCCTTTGAGGTCCTACATCAACCTGATCCCTTAAAATTTCTGCCTCCATATTTCACACCATTCTCTCACTTTTTCTGATGACTCCACTGAGCTTTTCCTCAGACACAGCAGGCACACGCTTGAGGTGCTCTCCCTCCACAGGTGGCTCCTTCTGCCTGGGATACTGTACCTCCAAATAGGTGCCTAGCTAAAGCCAGGGCAACGAAGGTTGTGGCAATGAGAAGAAAGGGTTCTGGGATGGTATCCCATCTCACCACACACACTGACGGAGTTCCAGCACAAGTACATGTAGCTATTGAAAGTCTCAAAAATGTTGCACACTCACAAGGCCCACACCCTCCAGGAACCTTGATGACAAATAGTGACCAACCGCTGTGTGGCCGGTCCTTAGACTGGAAATCACAATGGGATTTTTATTCTTGTGGAATCTGTTTTTTTTTTTGCCACCCTTCCCAAGTCAAACCTTTGAACCTCTTAGGGAAACACAGAAAGAAGCCCCCTCTCCTATCTCCACCCCCACCATTGCTGAGCACCTCAGGGCATCAGCTCTTTCTCTGAGTGAGTCTTTCCTACTGGTTAGCACACAACAGGTAGGAAAAGCCGTGTTTCCCAATTTAGTTTATTTTGTTAGCCATAGGAGTGTGGCTTCATAACGTCAACACTGAAACCAATAGGTTCCACACACAAACTAGGGGCCCACACACTGGCCACAACTTTGCTATCAGGCTCCATTTTCCAAAGAAGCTCACCTGCCTCAAGGACCTGCAGACTCGCGCTGTTAGCACATGCTCAGGATTCTGAGTCATTCCCGCCTTCTTCAAGAGGAGAAGGATAGACACCCCCTCCCCCCAGGAAAAGGAGCAGGTTCACCTGGAGGTATTCCTTTTTATCTCCTTTCTCCACCACTCAAAAAGCATTGGAGCTCAGGGAGACCTGAATGGCCAGGAGAGACTGTTGTTATTATCTGGAATGTCCATTCTGGGGACATTGGCCCTCATAGCGGGCGTGGAGGTCCTCGTGCTCACAGATAAGTGCTAGGGGAACCAGGCATGTTAAACACACAGAGTTGTCCCTTCAAAGGGAGAATGCATAACTGTTATCCACGAGAGCAGATGTACTTAATAGCTTGGAAACCTTTACGTGTATGCTGAGACCACACTGTCTCCTACCCCTAGACCTTATAGCATGCCAATCTATAGAAGCTATCTTTTTTAGAAGGTGTCACCTGTAGTCAACCTATAGAACCCACCTTTGTAGAAGATGTAACATGTACTGTTCAAAGAGTTTCGAGGTAGGCATGTCATAAGTTTTATTGTGTGCATGGGATGGAGTTATTTATCACCAGGAAATGTTTTACCAAATCGTGCTGTGTTTAAATATGCCTAAAATAAACTACTTGGGGTCAGACTCCCCATGTTTGAACCAATGCCGGCTAGTAAGTCCTGTGGAACTGAATTACCTTCTTGCCCCCACAGTTCCTGAGTCCTGAGAAAGGCAGACATTCTCTTGGTGGGCTAAAGGAAAGGGGACAAACTCCCAAGGGGTTGAACTGAGTTTCCCTTTGCAAAACTCACTTTGATATTTCCAGGAGATGGGAAACATCGCATTGTGTGTGAGCATCTGGTCCTGTTTTCCAAGGGTTTTGTGTTTGAAAGCAAGCAGGGCAGTGAGCCAGTCTTCAGCTGCGCACGGGACAACAGGAAACACAGTTTAGGGCTCTCTCTTTTGCCTATCCATGCCCCAGAGTTGGCAGAAAGGAGACATTTAAGGAAGACGGGTGGAAGTCTGCCAGTGGACGGTCAGTCTAACAAAACATGGGCAAGTCTGCTGGGGTGGGTGGTGTCTGTGCTCTGAGTGATAGGAATCTAGTTTGTGTCCAGTTGCTTAGGTGTGAAGAACGCCTGACCAGGGGATTTAAAACCTGGGATTTTCTTTTCCTTCCTTCCTTCCTTCCTTCCTTCCTTCCTTCCTTCCTTCCTTCCTTCCTTCCTTCCTTCCTTCCTTAATTTCTTTTCTTGGGGGGCGCGGTGAGGGTGTTTTGTTTTGAAGACACGGTTTCTCTGTGTAGCTCTGGTTCTTCTGGAACTCATTCTGTAGACCAGGTTGGCCTTGAACTCACAGAGATCTGCTCTGTCTGCTAAGTGCTGGGATTAAAGGTTTGTGCCACCACGGCCTGGTTCATAGCCTGGAATTTTTATCAATTAGTATTTAATTCTACTCAACAAGAGAAGCACAAGGATTTTTATGTTTGTTTAAAAAAAACCCAACAACAACAGCTAAGTCCTTGATGTACACAGCAGAAAGCCCACCGGTTTCTCACTCTGGGAACCTGTATTCCAGTCATTGAGGAGGGGGATGAGAACAGCCTCCTCTTTGGTCATTGCTAGTTGTATAATAGTAGGTGTCCCTAAGGGGCTTTCCGTATGCAGGTAAAATAATATCCTTTAACCTGTGCAAGGCATGCATGTTTCCAGGGTGCAAGGCATGCATGTTTCCAGGGAGTGGCCGTGTGGGCATCAGTTAATGTACACAATGGAAAGAAGCAGATGCTGCGAGTATCCTTGTTTAACAGCTGCACCCTGTTCAGGACGGTTTAGAATTGTGCTTAGGGTTATAAGGTTGACCTTTGTAGGAAGACTAAGCAATCTGGATCCCACCTTCATGCTCTTGACCGTGGCCTTCCACTGTGTGTGGTTGCCAGCAGATTGTGCTTTACAGAGAAAAGGGGCACAAGCGGGACTTGAACTTGGTTACTCTGCCTCCAGAATCCCACACAGATCACCGTTATGCCCAACTTGTCTGTCCTCTGGTTCAGAAATCAGAGCCATTCTGTTTCTAGGAGATGGTTGTCTACCTTGTCTTTCTCTTGGAAGAATTGTTTGTGGCAAACGTTATTAGCTTTTCAGATTAATAAATAGAATCTGGTGTTTACCTGTCTTATAGGTGAAGCCAAATTAAAATCTGTGCCAGGAGTTGTGACGGGTTATTCTGGTGATTATGGCTGGACAGAATCACTTATATCCTTTAATGCTGATGTTGTGACGGGTAACACACCTCTGAGTGTCTGGCAGACAGTTACTGCTGAAGTAGAATATCCAAACACCAGTGGATTGAAAGCTACTCAAGGAAGATTTGCATGAATTGGGGGATAGTTTCTTTTCTTAATGGTGTTTCAGTATTGTTTCTATTTTTAATTCAACCACTTACAAGTGAGCTCTCTAGTATATCTAGAGGGTTTTGAAGTTCTTTACCCTTGAAGTTTTAGGTTCTTTTCTTACTTTCTCCTGCACCCTTTCTTTTGCTTGAGACAGACAAGGAACACACAGAGATCCTCCTGCCTCCCCAAGTGCTGTGCTGGGATTAAAGCCACATCCCCCACATCCAGCCCTAGCCTCTTTTCTAATAGTTGTAGTGCTCTCTCTATAAAAAAGGAATACATGCAAGAAAAGCAGGGCCTCCTGCTGTAGCTCAGGCACACCTGAAATTCACTTCCGAGCTTTGAGCTCGTGATTTTCTGATCTCTGCCTCCAGAGTGCTGGGATTAGAGGCATGTGCCACCATGCCTGGGTGGGGGGGGGGATGTAAGGAAGAGTCCCAGCATGCAGCTGGAGCCAGCACTTCACAGTCATAGGGCCCAAATAAGGTATCAGAGTGCAGAGAGGTCTAGCTATTCCAGGAGTTTTCTGTGATGGTTCCTGGGTAGGCTGTGGCACAGGACAGATCTTCATGATTTTACTATAGGCTGCCCTCCGAGGCAGATGGAGACCTGCTGCTGCCAAGGCCTTTGCCTCACCACCAAGCTGGATGGCGGTTTAGGGAAGTTGGGTGGCCAGTTAACTCTTTCAATGCATTTTGTCAGTGCTTGAAGCACAGAGTTTTGTAAACCATCACGTCATGCCTAAGTGTGGTCCTGCATGCACACTCTTCCTCAGAATAACTGTTTAAATGTTTTAGGACAAACTCTTGCTCACTAGCGCAAGCTAGCCTTGAACTAATTGGGTTCGAGGGATCCTCCAGCCTCAGCCTTCTAGGATCTGGGAACCTCGGGATTTCACTGAACACAATGAGAAACACCAGGTTTGAAGCGCTTCTTGAACAACATTTTAAGCCAATGATTCTCAACCGATTTGCGGTATATCTCAGATATTTACATTGCAATTCCTAACAGTAGCCAAATTACAGCTATGAAGCAGTAATGAAAATAATGTTAAGGCTGGAGTCACCACAACATGAGGAACTGTATTAAAGGGTCTCAGCATCAGGAAGGTTGAGAACGACTATTTTAAAGATTTGAATATACTCTTTTGGTCCTATTTTAAGTACTTGTTTCCTTATGCTATAGGTGGATGTTGCCCCTGATAAATCTGTGACCACCAGCCTATCATACCATGGATCCAGATATTTGTTTGTTTCCTTCTTTTTTCTTTTCCTTCTTCTTTTTTTTTTTTTGGGGGGGGGTGTTTCGATACAAGGTTTCTCAATAGCCCAGAACTAGCTCTTGTAGACCAGGCTGGCCTCAAACTCACAGAGATCCGCCTGCCTCTGCCTCCCGAGTGCTGGGATTAAAGGCATGCGCCACCACCGCTGGGCTGGGATCCAGATCTTTAGTTGGTCATGTTACCTGTGTAAAGAAAAATACTTTGTATGTTGAAAACAATTTTTTTCTTCTCTCTCAGCTATGTAATTGAAAGTATGGTTTATGTGTCAAAGCACATAATGATTAATATTTTGGTAATATTTTAAAACTGAAATTGTTTCTACTTTTGATGCCATTCAGTGGCTTTTTAATATTTGCGATGGACTTTGGGCATAGAAGGGAAAATGCAAAACAGAGATGAGAGGGCAATATTTGTAAAATTCATGCTATTGTTTATTAGGTACCCATCAATGAAATGTACTTTATCTCTGGTCAGTCTCTCATAAAGTCAATCATTTTCTCATTCACGTACATAGTTTCCTATACTAAAAGATACTCTATTTGATATATTTGAATAGAGACAGCATCCTAAAATAAGTGAGGATATATAAGATTCTGCAGTGGGCTATGATGTGCTTGCCTCGCAAGCCCAATGGCCTGGGTTACATCCTTGGGACCCACATAAATGTGGAAGGAAAGATACACTCCAGAGACATCTGACTTTCATGCCTGAACGTTGTCATGTAAGCCCTATTGAACACACAATGAAAAACACTTTTAGCCAGGCGGTGGTGCTTTAATCCCAGCACTTGGAGGCAGAGACAGGCGGATCTCTGTGAGTTCGAGGCTAACCTGGTCTACAAGAGTTAGCTCCAGGACAGGCTCCAAAGCTACAGAGAAACTCTGTCTCAAAAAACTAAAAGAGAAAAAAGAAAAAAAGAAAAACACTCTTAAATACTGAAAATGCTTAAAAATAAGATGGGATGGGTGTATAGTTTTTTGTGTATACTGTGTGTCTACTGTTGAATTCTATTTCTTTGAGATTTTGTTTATATTCAAAACTATAGTTTCTATGTTTTCCCTCTAAAGCAGTTGACATGTAACTGGAGTAAAAGAAGGGGGCAGAATTAAACCATCCCCAACCAGGCAATGTGCAAGGTTTCCTACTGTGGGTGTAAATGCTCCTGTGATGTTGACTCTCTTCTTTGCGGATGATGCACTGTATGCAGCAAAGGCAGAGCCAGGAAAATGATGCGGCAATCTTAGACAAGGTGATGGAGGCCCTCAGGATTCTTGAGGACCTCAGGACTCTTTATGCCAGGCATATTTGGAAGTTAGTAATAAATCTTATAATGGGCCAAGCAATGATTTAATTAATACAGTTTCTGTGTGATTATTTCAGAGTCAGGGAGAGACACCATGAAGCCACTGGAGACAGACACTGGAAATTTTACCCGGTAAGCCACAGAATCATGGTGATACACAGATTAATAAAATGAGTTAAATTAGGATCTAAGAGTTAGCCAATAAGAAGCTAGAGCTAATGGGCCAAACAGTGGTTTAATTAATATAGTTTCCATGAGGTTATTTTGGTTCAGGGCAGCCGGGACAAACAAGCATCCTCCCCCTGCAACAATATTTTAGGGTAGACATGGAGCTTACTGTAAAGGAGGAATCACAGGTTACTTCCGAGTTTTGAGCTGTGTCTCCTCCCCATAGCATTACTGAGGTATTCTTGACAATTGTAAGTACCTAACATTTTCCATGTGGCATTTGGAGCAATACACACACACATCATGAAATAATTAACAGATCCAGCTGACTGCATAGCCTCAGCCTGATGTAGTAGTTACTGTTGTTTTGTGTGTGATTGAAACACGTGAGATCCACGCCTTCAGACAGTTTAAGCCATTACTGTTAACAGTAGTCGCCATGGTTCGAATTTGCTCCAGTACCTACCTTATGGCTGGAAGTTTCCAGACTTGGCCATTGTCTCTGGTTGTCTATGGGATGGCTAGTTGTTGTCAGAGGAGGCTTCTGAAGTCCTGTGCAGAGGTTGCCCTTGGGAATGACAGTAGCTCATGCTATGGGACAGAGGCTGGTGACTCCACCCTTTCCATTTGTCCCTAACCATCTTCTAGCACCTCAGCTGGTCTTTTCCCAGAATCCCACCTGCGGTGAAACAGAAGCAGTCATTTGGGTCGGGTTCCCCAATAGGTGGGGATGCTAAGTATTCACTTTTTTATCCCTTTCCTTTTGAGGGGAACCTAGGACCAAAAGAATTCCCCCTGCATTCTAAGGACTGTCTGCCTGGAAGGTGGGATTAGGCAAGACGAAGCTCTAATTTCTGCTTGGGGCACAAGGTTTTGTTTCGGTTTCTGTTTTCTCCTGCACTGCTGCTGCATTTTACCCGAGCTCCTGCACTCTCAGCTGCCAGCTGTCCCCGCTACTGGGGATATGTACAATCGCTGCCTGTGGGAGGACAGAAAGCTGAGATCTCCTACTACGGAGTCTTGCATTGGTCCTCTTTGCCGCCAGTGACTGCAGGTGTTTGCCTGAGCCACAGTAAGGCTGCAGCCGCCAGTCTGAGATGTGGAAGGAAGACTCATGGCAAGTTGGGCCAGAAGAGGCACAACGGGCTTTACACATAGGCCCTCGGATAGTAGAATGTGGGTTTGATTAGACCTGGAGGTGTATATGTTTGGAAACTGCCATCTCAATAGGTAATGCATACAATAGGTAACAGCCACAGCAAAGAAATGAATTCAGATGAGAGAAAAAAATGAGTGAGAAAGCTGTGTCCTTCCACACTTCTGGTTATGGAGTAGTCAAATGTTTGACTTTTTCAGTAGCACATGTTAACTGAAGTGGGTGGGCCAACAACACTCTCACCTGCGGGATGTGAGATTTCCAGTTACTGTAGATTCCTTGTTATCCTGGGGCATTTTTTCAAGTTATTTTTATTTCATGTTCATTGGTGTTTTTCCTGTATGTATGTCTATGTGAGAGTATTGGATTCCTTGGAACTGGAGTTATAGATGGTTGTGAGCTGCCATGTTGGTGCTGGGAATTGAACCCATCTTTCCAGGCCCTCTTTTTTTTTCTTTTGGTTTTTTGAGACAGAGATTCTCTGTAGCTTTGGTGCCTGTCCTGGAGCTCACTCTGTAGACCAAGCTGACCTCAAACTCACAGAGATCCACCTGCCTCTGCCTCCCAAGTATGAGGATTAAAGGTGTGCACACCACCGCCCAGTCCCTCTTTTTTTTAACTTCTATTTTTTCTCACATAACATATCATAATTGCAGTCCCCTACTCCTTCCAGCTCCCCCCTACCTCCCCTTCCACCTGGATCCATCCCATTTTTGTCTCTCATTAGAAAACAAATAGGCTTCTAAAGGATAATAATAGAATAGAATAAAATAAGACAAAACAAAAACTCACATATCAGAATAGGACAAAACAACCGGAAGGAAAAGAGCCCAAGAGCAGATATAGGGGCAGAGATTTTCTCATCCTCACATGCAGGAATCCCATAAAAACACTAAACAGAAAGCCATAGCATATATGTAAAGGGCCTACAGGGCAAAAAAGAGAAGTGTGTGTGTGTGTGTGTGTGTGTGTGTATGTGTGTGTGTGAGTGTGTGTGTGTGAGTGTGTGTGAGTGTATGTGTGTGTGAGTGTGTGTGTGTGTGAGTGAGTGTGAGTGTGTGTGTGTGAGTGTGTCTGAGTGTGTGTATAAGTGTGTGAGTGTGTGTGAGTGTGTGTGTAAGTGAGTGTGAGTGTGTGTCTGAGTGTGTGTGTGAGTGAGTGTGAGTGTGTGTGTGTGAGTGTGTGTGTGAGTGAGTGTGAGTGTGTGTGTGAGTGTGTGTATGAGTGAGTGTGAGTGTGTGTGTGAGTGAGTGTGAGTGTGTATCTGAGTGTGTCTGAGTGTGTGTATAAGTGTGTGTGAGTGTGTGTGTGTGAGTGTGTGTGTGAGTGAGTGTGAGTGTGTGTGAGTGTGTGTATGAGTGAGTGTGAGTGTGTGTGAGTGTGTGTGTGAGTGTGTGTGTGTGAGTGTGTGTGAGTGTGTGTGTGAGTGTGTGTGTGTGAGTGTGTGTGTGTGAAAATAAGACAGAATTTTAAAAAGATAGGGAAAGCCCTGACACAACATTATGAGAGCAGGAACCTCCAAAGATGCAGCTGGGTTTGTTTTCTGTTGCCTAGCTACAGCTAGGCAGGCATCCAGCCCTTAAGAGTAATTAGTTTCCTCAGTGAGACTCCCTTGGAGAAATCTAAATTTTCATTTGCAAGGGGTTATCGGTCAGAGAATGCTTCTGAATTAGGGGTGAGGGAATATGTGCATTTCCCCTCTTAGGGCTGGAACCCCATCCGGGTGGAGTCATGCAGGCCCCGTGCAGGCTGCCTCAGCCTCTGGAGTCATAGTGTTGATGTTGTTGACTTAGAAGGCCTTATTTTCTTGGTGTCCTCCATTCCCTCTGGCTCTCACACTCTTTCTGCCTCCTCTTCCACAGGGTTTCCTGAGTCCTGCAGGGAGATGGAGGCATTCCAATTACAGGCAGAGTATTCCAAGGTGCCTCACTCTCTGTGTAATGTCTGGCTGTGCCTCTCTGCATTTGTCCTCATCTGCTACAGAAGGAAGCTTCTTCTGATGATTATCCCAGGACTGTAAAACTACGTATTTACAACCATAAGATACAGTGTGTGTCTTCTGCATATAATATACATTTTATAGACTGTATTTGTAGTCATATGTTCTTCTTGCTATTATGTTTATGAGTTCTTCAGCTGGCTCAGACACTTTTGGAAACAGATTCATTTTTACCTTGACACAGTTTCCTAACGCAATTAACATACCAAGTAGGAATCAATATTATCAATATTCATGTGGTGCTTACCATACGGCAGGCCTCATTCTGTGAGATGGAGCCATAATTGCCACTACAGGGGATATGAGTCTAGGGACAGTGACTCTTCTCAGGGAAGGGGGCCCAGGCTCTGGAATGGCAAGCCCCTTCCCCGAGATTGTAAAGTCTCTTTAAAAAGCTTTGAGTATGGGCAGCAGGTGGAGAAATATGCTCTTCCCTGTGAAGGGGGCATTGAGTTTGAACAAATGTGGAATAAACCCTGTGGGAAGTTGACTACGAAGGTGAAGGCCGTAGAGAACGGGAGACTTAAAGTCTAAGCTTTTGACCCTAGTGTAGTAATATGGAGCGGCAGCGGGGCTGCGTCCCCAACACCCCAGCCACCTGCTCGGCTAGCTTATGCCCTGAAATAATTACATGGACACTGTATTCTTTCAATCACTGCTTGGCCCTTTAGCTCTAGCCCTTACTGGCTAATTCTGATATCCTGATCAACCCATCTCTAATAATCTGTGAGCACCGGTCTTACCGGGAAGATTCTAGCCTGAGTCCATCCTGGGTCGGAGCTGGGGCATGGCGTCTCTCTGAGGCGTCTGCTCTGGAGAGGAGAGCTGTGGAGTCTGAGCTCACTTCCTCTTCCTCCCAGCATTCTGTTCTGTTTACTCCACCTACCTGTGTCCTAACCAATAAAATGGGCCAAGGCAGTTCCTTTATTAGCCAATGACATTCCTCCATCATTTCCCCTTTTTCTGTTTAAACAAAAAAAAAGGCTTTAACTTTAACATAGCAAAATTACATATAACAAAACAGTTATCAAATAAAAGTTACAATAATCTTTATCATAACTAAGGAAAACTATAACTATAACTAACTATTCTTAACTCCATCAAAGATTCCAGAAAGATACAATACTACCTAAGCAAACAAGAAAAAAGCAACTTTTAAAACTCTAGAAATGACAGAGACATCTCGCTGCCTGGACAGTCACCCAAAGTTCTTTTGTACCGTTGGGGCATCCATCTTCAGCCTTCAGGCCCATAGTATCCAGCAGACATTTTCATCAAGCAGGAAATTCCAAAGACAGTTCAGTCACTTTCTGATGTGTCCTGCAGAATGTCTCGCAGACTCTTTCATGAGTCAGGAACCCCAAAAAGACCATCTCACCTTTAGGCAAGTTCAGCCGTCCTCTCTCTGCGGGTTCTTTGTGTCCAGTTTATGCAACAGTCCAGGCAAGAGCAGTTTCTTGCCCAAATGGCTATCAAACTCCATAACGAGCCTCTTCGATGCCCATCTTCCTCTTGAAGTAGATTGGTGCTGCCAGGAGCAGAGTGTCTCATTGTCATGAAAAGTCCTAAGTTATTAAAACATTAAATGTCCTATTCTGTAATCTTTGAAAGACATGAAGAATGTCTATCTAAAATATATCTCTATATATCTAGAAAATCTAACTAACATGACTACAAGCTTTACTATTATCGATGATTATCCATTAACAACCTATATTTCTTAATTATACAGTACATATTTAAATGAACTACACAATCACAATACCTTAATCAATATCAGAAATACGTATACATATAACAAAATTGACCATAAATCTCTATCAATAAAGCAAAATCTATACTAATACAAATTATTCATATCTATATCATATCCCCCTTTAAATGTAAAAGAACATTTATAAACTATATTTGGGAACATGGGCGCAGTTTTTTCTCTCCAAACTGCTTCCTGCTGAATGGGGGCGTCGTTAATGATTTTAGGGTGTAACCTGTGTGCCAGGTTTATCTCAGTTGGCAGTTGAGTGATGTAATTTTTTGAGGATGTTCACAGCAACTTTTTGGGAGGTCTTGGTCTATCATACCATATCGGGATAGATGCAATCCACAGGGTTTGGTCCTCTGTGAAAACAAAAGAAGACCCTTTCCAAAGCATCATATCCTTAGACCCAAATTCTGAAGTCATACCCTCATGATATCCGTTTTGGTTCCATTTGGCAGCCCATATAATGAAATGTCTCTCTGTACTTAGCTCCTCCTTCACAGTCAAAAATTTTAAAGAAAACACAATGTACATAATCCAGACTCTCTGTGAATTTTCCATTTTTACGTGGCTTATTTTTCTTTATTTCTTTTAATCTCTTAACTATCTGTATTCTGTCTCTTTAAAGACTATACCTTTTTTTTAAACCATTAACTTTATTCTCTATATTCTTTTTCTTCTCTCTCCCAAGCCTACGTACATTCATCCAACAGTGTGACTCATTTAGTGGTCTGAATCTGTCCTATTGTGAATCTGCAATTTTTTACTATCCAGGAGCACTTTTGATTTGTGCCTTTAAATCACTAGGTGCTTAAGAACCTAAGCTGTGACATTCCTAGGTTAACTTTTTGCTTTTTGAGCGTATATCTTTGACCTGGAATAACTCTGTAGACCAGGCTGTCTTTGAACTCTCAGAGATCCGCCTGTCTCTGCCTCCCAGGCATTGGGATTAAAGGTGTTTGCTACTGCACCTTGAGCTCACAGAGAACTGTTTGTCTCTGCCTTCTAGACACTGGGATTAAAGGTGTGTGCTACCACACCTTGAAGTCACAGAGGTCAATCTCCCTCTGCCTTCCAAGTGTTGGGATTAAAGGTGTGTACTACCACACACAACTCTCTTCCTTTTTTTTCTTTAAGAACTTCAACTTTTAGCTTGCATATATTTTTAACACACAGTAAACCATTTAGAAATTTTATTTGTTTTTGAATCTCTCTTTACTGTATATCTCTCTTTTTCTGACCACAAGAGCCTTTAAATTACTGAGCAATATCAGTAGGACTAAAGGTGTGGCTTTGCCAGCTAGATCCAGTCCATTCCTTAGCTTTCTGCCATTCCAACCTTGTGGCTGAGGTACCGGCCAGAGCCGCGTTCAGTGCCACAAGTCTACAGTGTTTCCATGTCCCTGCCAGCAAGCGAGCTTCAGCAGCCTGTGCTTGCAAACCGCATGAACCGCCTGCGTAAAAGAGTCAGAGTCTGCCCTGGCAGGACAGCCCAGAAAGCTGGCATTTTAAACTGTGCAGCTTTTTTCCTGCTACGGCTGAAAACCGAAAAGCATGTGTTCAGCTTTTCATCAACACCATTTAAGTGTTTTGTGGCAGGACCTCTTAATGAGCTGCAGGATTTTGCAGCTAAAGCTGAGTCAGGAAGCCTCTCTTAGATGAGAGCACTTGCTTGCCTCTAGCAAGCAGAGCAGACCCGAAAAATCGCTGTTATCAAGAAAACATGATTTACTCTTTCCAAAGGTTTTTCAGGCTTTCTGTGGATTTAGTTGTCCACGTGGGCGCCATTTGCAGTAATATGGAGCGGCGGCAGGGCTGTGTCCCCAACACCCCAGCCGCTTATGCCCTGAAATAATTACATGGACACTGTATTCTTTTAATCACTGCTTGGCCCTTTAGCTCTAGCCCTTACTGGCTAATTCTGATATCCCGATCAACCCATCTCTAATAATCTGTGAGCACCGGTCTTACCGGGAAGATTCTAGCCTAAGTCCATCCTGGGTCGGAGCTGGGGCATGGCGTCTCTCTGAGGCATCTGCTCTGGAGAGGAGAGCTGTGGAGTCTGAGCTCACTTCCTCTTCCTCCCAACATTCTGTTCTGTTTACTCCACCTACCTATGTTCTAACCAATAAAATGGGCCAAGGCAGTTCCTTTATTAGCCAATGACCTTCCTCCATCACCCTAGAGGATTATAAATCCCCTTCTGGCAGAAGGCTGCTAAAGGGCATCTTTTAACAGGTGTGCATGAGATAATTTACACTGAATACCAACTGCGGGGAAGGAGTTGGAAGTCACAGAACTGCTGCAAAAGCAGAAAGAATTACACTCAAATTTTCCCTCGGCTCCTTTAGGTTTTCTGCCTTATCGGGGTGACTGATTAGAAGTGGAGGATTTCAAGCTTCGGTGGATCTCAAAACTCAATGTACGGTCAGCAAAGCCCACCAAAGTCAAGCTCTTGCAGGAGGAGATTTGTTCCTATGTTGCACTTGACCTTAGTTTCTCTGAGACTACAGGATGCGTTTTGTGGCCAGAAAATCTCTCGGGTGTGCCGGAAAGCATGCAATCTTTACCAAGAGGAGCCTGTTTTCTTATAGAAATGGCAACACCTCCCAAAGGAAATAGTTTGGAAATAATACAGAGGAAATACATAAAATTAAGCTCCTAGCTACACAGTATTTTTTGGAACATTAACCAGGGGTATTCTTAGCTGATTGGAAGAAAAACAACCATCCTACTGAAGGAAGGGAGTGGCTGGTGGGGTCAGACCTTCCCAGGAATAGCTAGCTGTTATTGAGATAATGGAGACTGGCCATGAGTTTCAACAATCAAGCAGATGAAATAATGTGGATAGGAGACCAAGGGACCACTTAGTCAGTGAAGTGCACCCCGTGCAAGCTTGGGAACCAGAGTTCAATTCCAAACACCTACATTAAAAACCTGACATGGCAGCATACACTTGGAAACCCGGCGCTGTGGAGACAGATAGGAAGATCATGGGGCTTGCTGACCAGCAAGTCTAGGCTAATTGGCAAGCACGGGCTTCAGTGAGAGACCCTGTCACAAAAAGAAGGCTCCTAATTCGTGAAGAACACCATCTGACATTGCTCTCAGGCCTCTAGATGCATGCACACACATACTCATCACCCCACACACCTGTAGCTGGGCACCCACGAAATACACAAACACCTGAATACATACATGCGCGTGCGTGTGCGCGCACACACACACAAAATCTTGGAATGTGACAGGTTAGTGGCAACAATAATTGTCATCTTACCTGCCTTAATCCTTTCTCGGCCAAATCTTTCTGGCTTCTTAACTTGGATTGTAAGGGGTTAATGGCCACTGTGATTAATATTCAGAGCCACAGAGCACATTCTTCTAATTGGTGTGAGGTGGGATTCAGGCATGTGGTGTGGCTTACACAACACCCAGGTACTGTGAATGTTCCAGACAGAAAAGGAACCAGGCATGGGATGGAGCAGGAATCTGCCAGTTAGAGCCAGAGGAGGGGCAGAGCCTACAAGCGCAGATTGGGTTTCTCTATAAACTGTTCTAGCCTGTGTGTTTTGTAGGTCTATATTACTCCCCCAGAGGAAAGACATGGAATGATAGAATACTCCATCTTTTTCAGCTTGGATTCACTGAAACTTCCGCCTGGATATGACCCTAATGTGTGTGATGTTATGAACATGACCATAGTGGAACGCGTTTAGGTTTTCTCTGTTTGGAGAGCAATTTCTATGACCTCAGTGGAAAGATCATGAGAAAACATTTCTAGGGGGCTAGGAAGATGGCTCAGAAGTTAAGAGCATCGGTTTCTCTTCCAGAGGTCCTGAGTTCAATTCCCAGCACCTACATGGTGGTTCACAGACATCTATAATGAGATCTGGTGCCCTCTTCTCTCATGCCAGCATACAAGCAGGCAGAACACTGTATGCATAATAAATACATCTTTTTTTAAAGAGAAACTTTCTATTCTTTGTTCCATGTTTCTCCCTTGGCTTTCTCTTTTGTTCTTTTGTTTAACATTTATTTTTTTTTTATTTTGAGACAGCATCTCATTGAGTCAAGGCTAGCCTTAAGCTCCCCTATGTGGCCGAGGGTGCCTTTCCTCCTCTGGTCCCTCTTTCCTTCACCTGTCCAGTGCTGAGATTATGAACACGTGCCACCTTGCCAAGTTTATGAAGTAATGGAGAGCGAACCCAGAGCTTCACATATGCTGTGCAAATGCTATACCAGTGGACTATGTCCCCAGCTCGCATCTTCTTTGTATGTGCAGGCAAATGTTTGAATGGGAAAGTTTAAACACTGCTTTGAAATTATGC
Source organism: Microtus pennsylvanicus (assembly GCF_037038515.1). Taxonomy (NCBI): domain Eukaryota; kingdom Metazoa; phylum Chordata; class Mammalia; order Rodentia; family Cricetidae; genus Microtus; species Microtus pennsylvanicus. The sequence continues at coordinate 3,898,175 of NC_134601.1, read as the reverse complement.
CTCAGGTAAATTCTACTGAACTACTGTCGAAGGACAGGAATGTTAGCACACATATATTCCAAAACTTGTAAAACAGTAGGCTTGAGAATTTGAGACCAGCATGGACAATATAGTCTTTGTTCCTCCAAATTTTTTCAAAAAATTATATTAGGCCATTCTTTTTTTCTTTTCTTTTCTTTTTGGTTGTTTGTTTTTTACTGTAAAAGACAGGGTTTCTCTGTGTAGCCCTGGCTGTCCTGGAGCTCGCTCTGTAGACCAGACTAGCCTCCAACTCGCAGAGATCCACCTGCCTCTGCCTCCCGAGTGCTGGGATTAAAGGTGTGCACCAACACTGCCTGGCTCTAGGCCATTCTTTTTGGACCATGAGCCAACTTTTTTTGAACACAGGGTCAGGTCACATGTATACTAGACAAACACACCATCATTGAACTAAATCTTAGCTTCTTTTCTTTGCTTTTCCTTTTGAAAACAGTCTGTTTCCCTGAGTGGCTTTGATACAAGCCTACATCTCCATGCCGAGCTATGAGCCCACCTTAGGAAGGTGCCTTAAATGTGCTCTTGATTGTAGCAAAGATGCAACATTGCCAGTTGGTTAAGTTCCTTATTTTTCATGGTCACCAGTGGGTTCTGTCATGGCAGCAACACTCAGAGCAATCTGTGTCAATACTAGATCTACATTACATATTATTAAAATAAATTAAACCATCAAGCAGAGATAATTTTTTTCGAGACAATTTCTTTGTGTGGCCTTGGTTGTTGAAATAAGAGTGGTGGGGCTGCGTCCCAGGCACCCGGCCGCCCGCACGGCTAGCTTTACCTGAAATAATTACACGGAAACTGTATTCTTTTAAACACCGCTTGGCCCATTATATCTAGCCTTTTCTTGGCTAACTCTCGCACCTGGACTAGCCCATTTCTTATAATCTGTGTAGCCCACGAGCTGGCTTACCAGGAATGATCTTAACCTGCGTCTGCCTGGAGTGGGAGAATCATGGCGACTCCTTGACTCAGCTTTTTTCTATGAAACCATCATTCATTAGCCATTCAACACCAGTGACAGTCACAGACAAGGCTACTCAGAGTCCAGCGTGAACCATAGACTCCTCGACTACTGACCACAACTCCCCAGCTGATAGGGAAGAATATTGTCAGGAAGCCATTTGGATGTGGTCAGTCCAGACATTCAGACGGGATCCGGCCACCTCCCTTGTTTGCTATAGAAGTTTTTCCTGCCCGTGACAGCATGGGCATTGGGGTGTTGGCTCTGCCCCCTCGCCTGAGGCAGGTGGCCCAATGGCCTGGACTGACCAGCTCAGCTATCACCCAGGCCCGCAGCCAGATATTGGGTTGGCCTACCTTAGCATCACCCTATCTGGGACCTGCTGGAGCTCGTGAAGGGTCTGGTCCTGTGGAACAATACCTGAAGGATCTTCATGACTTGGGGAAGCCACAAGATATCCTGGAGGAGTTTCAGGGAGGACCCAGTGATGATGGTGTACCAGAAACCAGAGGCCTTGAACCAGGCCAGTGACTCATGGCAATGAACATCTGCTAGTAGAGCTGATTGGACAAAAGGATATACTATGTGACACCCTGCTCCCAGTGCCATCTGCATGAATGAAGAGGTGTTGGAGAGGCAAGAAATGAGAAGCAAAGAGGGTTTTTGTTTCTTGTTCTTTGGATTTTTTGTTTATTTTGTTCTTGTTTGTTTTTTTGTTTACTAGCTTTGTTTTGTTTTGATCTTTTAAATTTTTCTTTGGGGGGTGCTGCAGGGGTGAGGGGAGGATATGGGGGAACTAGAAGGTGAGTAGAATTGGGGTGCATGATGTGAAACTCCCAAAGAATCAATAAAGAAGTTAACTCTACAAAAAAAGAAAGAAGAAAGAAATTGTGGCCTGTTTTCTCTTCCAAGATCTCTTGAATGGAATTTTTTTTACATGTTTTATACATGCTCCTAACATGTAATGGATATCCATTTTGGGTCTTCAGTAGCATCTGCTGCTGGCATCAAGCTCTTTTTTGCATGTATGTATTTATTCATACACATATGTAACAATAATAAAGAAAGAGGGGGCATGAATTTGAGAGGGAGTTGGGAGGAGGCACGGGAGGGGTTAGATGAAGGAGTGGGGGAGAAATGATGTAACTATCTTTTAAATAAATTTTCAAAAGGAAGTAAAAGTTGGGGGAAATCCAGGAGCGGACAGACATGAAGTGCTAAGAGATTTGAATGTGCACCTCCTGAGATGACTGAAAGCGAGCAGCTAGGCATCCTCTTATCAGCTTAAGACAAAACAAGAACAAATGCTGAGCTGGAATCGCAGTGTTTGCCTATCTGTCAGTGCTTCCTGGGCAGCTCCTAATAGCCTTCAACTTATTATCTCAGCTCTTCCTGACTGCCAAGGTCTTGGCTTTTGAGAGACTCAAGTTTTGAAAACATCTCCCAAACAATCTTCCAAGTCATGATTTCACCACGCTTCTAGCAAGCGTGGTTAGCGAAACCTCAGCCCTAAGCCTAAGGTCCCTTCTTCTGCTTTCGAACGGTTTACCACGCCCACAGGACAGGTGCTTTCTTGGACAGGATTTCCTATGTTTTGAGGATTTGATTTCAGAGGGTTGCAGGTCTATTGGGTAAGGCAGCAGGAAAGCAACCTCCCTCACTGAGGGGACCCTGCAGGTGCCTAGGTAGGGAAGCAAGCTCAAAGAGATGAAAACTCATTCAGGCAGTTGATTCTCAACAAATTTAAACACAGTGCAATTTCAAAAAAAGTTTTCTGGTGTAATGCAATCTCTGATGCACAAAGAACCGTAATTACATTGAAAACACAACTCCAGGTAATGTCATTTCTGCCAAGAAGATGGGTTCTAGAGATAAGCTGCCCATACTAGCTTAAGGGCCTAGACAAGGTTCTGGCCTGGCCTTGGTCATAGAGATAGCTTAGAGGTCATTTGGGTTATTAGTCACCTCTGGTTCTGGTTGTGGGAGCTTGTGGGAGCTTCTGGCTCTATGGATGATCTCAAGGGGCATTTAGACCATTCGGCATCTCTGGTCCTGTTTGTGGGCACAACAGATAACAGGTCACTAAACTATTAATTACTTTCAGTTCCAAGCTTTCTGGATGGAAGAACAGGTTTTTTTTGTTTTTTTTTTTTAAACATCTTTTCCATTGGAAAGACAATCTTGCATGCTTAACATTCCTGGTTTCCCTGGAGATCTGTGGGGACAAGGACATTCCTGTTATGCTCCCTATACCCCACCAAAAAACTTAGTCTGCTACTCCTCAGTTTAACCTCAGATAAATTATTTTTCTTATTTCTTTCTTTCTTTTTTTGGCACGAGGCTTTTGGACCTCCGAAACCATGAGTCAAACTATCTGGCTCACAAAGTCACTCTGCCACATGTCTGGCTGTTAGCAAGTTGCTTTACTTCTCTGAGCCTCGATTAATTTTTCTTCATAGAGGGATTATGTACATTCTTTTCTGGAGCCCTCCTGACTAACGTACTGTCTAGTCTATGTGTTTAGAGCAGTACCTGACACAAAATAAGTTCCAAACATCCTTTATTCACTGTCAAACATCCTTATTCTCCTTCGTGTATTGATAACCCTTTTAAAAACTCAGTACCAGTATATTTTAATTGTACAGATAAATTGTGATGTTTTCCTGTGTATATAGAAGACACTTGGCCATATTCGCTTTCTCAAATCCCCCCTTATCTGCCTCTCCACGCTTATCTGAACTTCTTTCTTTCGTCTCTGTAAGACACAATCATTCCACTTTTGTGACTTTTCCCCTAGATTCCACATACGTGAGAGAAAACACATGAACCTCTTCTCTCTGAGCCTGCTTTATTTCAGTTTGCTTGTAGCCTTGAACTCTGAATCTTCCTACCTCTAACCCCAGAGTGTTGGGACTTATGGTGTGTGCCACTATGCCAATCTGGCTTATTTCACTTAACATGATCTCCAGTTTTATCTGTTTTCCTGAAAATGACACAATTTTATTCTTTACGACTAACACTTTGGTTGTTTGTGTCCTATACATTTTCTTTATTCATTCATTCATCCATTCATTCATGGCTGCCCAGGCCGATTCCACAGCTTGGCTGTTGTGAATAGCAGTGTGATGGGCAGGGGTGTTGAGGTATCTGTTGTATGCTGTCCTTAATTGTTTGGGGAATATACTCCGGAATAACATAAGACAGTTCTACTTTCGGTCTTTGGAGAAAAGTCCATGTCGGTTTCCATAGTTGCTATTCTAATTTATATTTCCAGCAGCAGTGCATAAGGCTTCTTCCTCCCGCATTCTCACCAGAATTTTCTCCCGTCTCATTTTCTTGATAATAGCCATTCTGCTTCAGTAGGAATGGAACCTCATTATAGTCTTGACTGGCATTGTCCTAATGGCTAAAGACACACGGGGTTTTCGTTGTTGTTTTTCTCCATGTTTTGACTCTGTATGACTTCCTACCCACATGTGTTTGTGGAAGGAGCAAACAACTAAATGTCATTTTCAGTGTAGTCAGTCTTTGCTTTATAATTGGAGAATTTGCTTTCAGAGGTATTGTCTTCCTAATGACTTTCTTTCCTAGTTCTCCTTAGCTGACCTACTCCTGCCAGGAAGTTGACTACCCTCTCCCGCTTGTCTTATCTTCTACTTCCTGTGTACAGGGTGCCTTCAAGTGTCTCCTGCAGTGATAATTTAGCAGTCATGATTTCTTTAAATTGAAGCTTATCTTGAAAAACCCTAGCTTTTCTTGATTGTGAATGCTAACTTTGTTGGCTATAGTAAACTGGATTAGCAGTTCTTTTATGTGAGAGCTTGAACTGTATTACACATGCCCCCTTGGCCTTTGGCGCTTCTACTGAGACATAGGTGGCTGTTTTGTTTTGCTTTGTTCTGTTTTTCTGAGACAGGGTTTCTCTGTGTAACAGCCCTGGCTGTCCTGGAACTCACTCTGTAGACCAGGCTGGCCTCGAACTCACAGAGAACCGCCTGTCTCTGCCTCCGGAGTGCTGGGATTAAAGGCATGCACCACCACTGCCCTGCATCCTATATGGATATTTTAATGGACTGTCTTTTTTAGTAATTTGGAACTTCCATTCCTGAGTTTCTAGTATTCTCTTTACTTTATTCTTAGCATTTGAACTGTGAATATGGATATCATCTCACGATTGTAACCCTTGTTCTTGGGAGGCTGAGGCAGGACCAGCTTTGGCTATGGAGCGGGATCTTGTTTCAAAAGCACACAAAGATAAACTATAGAATGGCACAGGAAAAGTATTTTTCATCTTGTTTGTTGAATTTAAAAGCATCTTGTATTCAGATATCTGTGTCATGAATTTCCCAACAGAAGTTCTCTTATTTAACCATAGAGATTTTCTGTGACTTTCATCCATACCCCCAGTACCTTCTACACCTGAACACTTACTTTTGATATTTTTTCTAAGAATAACAATTAATGTTTATTGAACATTTAATATTGAACAACATTCTTACAAGCACCTTTCCATATTTTTAAATATAGTATATGTATTAATTTTTTGAGAATTTCATAGAATGTATGCTGGTCACATTTATCTTCCGCTCCTCCTCCTAATGTCTCTCAGGTCCATGCCCACTTCCTTGCCCACTCTCAACTTTGTGTCTTTAAAAAAAGAAAGAAGGAAGGAATGAGAAAACAACCCTGTCTGATATGTGCTTACTAGATACGCCCAGGATTGGGAACCATCCACTGAAACATTGGTGACCCACCAAGGGTTGAACTCTTAAATTAGTTCCTTTCCCCCTCCTAGAAGCCACCAATTGTCAATAGCTCCTCAGTTATGTGTGGGAGATCATGAGCCACTCCCCTTCCAAGGTTTGGTCTTAGGATTATTTTATTTTTAATTATGGGAAGACAGGTAAAGGGTAATATACCCATGAGTGAAGATGTTCACAGAAGCCAAAAGAGGATCTTGTATTCTGCAGATCTAGAATTACAAGCAGTCGTGAGAAGCTCAACATGAGTGCTGGAAACAAAATTTGGGTCCTCTGCAGTGGCAGTCTGCACTTTTAACTACTGGGCCATCTCTCCAGCTCCTTAAGTTTGGTCTTTTTAGTCATGGCCCTGAATGCTTGAATAGTTCATCAGTGAAAAAGAAAGAAAATCTTTGTATGTGTGTGTGTATGTTTTTAGAGCCAGGGTTTCTTTGTGTAACAGCCTTGTCTGTCCTGGAACTCACTCTGTTCCAGGCTGGCTTCAAACTCACACAGATCCACCTGCCTCTGCTTCCTGAGTGCTGGGACTAAAGGCATGCGCCACCATGCTCGACCTGAGAAAGAAGATCTCAGTGAGAAAATACTGTCTCCATTGTAGTGTGTGTGTAAGAGTGGGTATTCCTCTGGCTGGGCATGGTCACGCTCTTCATTTCTGTCGGAGTCTCCCTGTGCTGTGTGCCCCTTGGTGAGAGCAACTGGCAGGAAGTGTGTTTGGGGATGAAAGCACATTCAAATGGCCTCAGTGTTCCTGCTTGCTGGTAGAAGGCAGCATGGGATCAAAGTGCCCCCAACTGCAGTTCACTCCGAGATTAGCTCCCCGATGCCACAGCGTTTGTCTGACAGCCTTGCACACATCCAGGTCTCAGGCATCACCACCCAAGCCCACATTGTTCTAGGCCCAGCAGGTCCTGCACTTCCACCATCTGCCACTAGGGACTTCTAAACCTGGGCAAGGACAGGGCATTGCACAAATTTATTCAATTTCCTGCTAGCACAGCTAGTACTCAAGAGGCGTGAGTTCCATGTTTACGTTTCTTTTCTTTCTTTCTTTTTGTTTTTTCGAGACAGGGTTTCTCTGTAGCTTTGGAGCCTGTCCTGGAACTAGCTCTTGTAGACCAGGCTGGCCTTGAACTCACAAAGATCCGCCTGCCTCTGCTCCTGAGTGCTGGGATTAAAGGCGTGCGCCACCAGCACCCAGCCTATGTCTGTGTTTCTGACCCAACCCCACAATATGTAATTTTCAGTGAACTTGCTTCAGTGAATACCTTTCGGTACATATGGAGCTGCAGCAATATGCATTTGAGTACAGTCTGACAAAGATTGCTGGGAGTCCCATGAACAAGAAAAATGCAAGGAATTCATGTTTCCCAAAGTAGAGTTTGAGTGGAACCTTTTCAGAAAGGCTCTGCTCATGGCATCACAGTTCTGTGCTGAGAAATTCCTAAGCCCTTAGATTAGCTGGTCAGGTGTTCATCCCAAAGCCATGTATGAAGCCTATGTTAACAGAAAGGTTCTCATGGGGATTGAGTCTTGATGGTGAGCCTTTTTCAAGCCACGGCTTGGACATGAGAATTAATTTTCTTGAGTCACAAGCAAGCAAGTCAAGATGTCCTGGCTCCCGTTCGTGGCAGACAGTACACTGGTACCACAAAGGCCCGCATAAATTACATAGTTACAGCCCCACCCCCACTCTGCCCTCACCCTGCACGGGGTGCCTGTTTGTTGCTGGCTGACTTTCCTGGCCCCCCAGACCCGCTTTCGGTTCCACTCATCGTTCTGGCCGCCTGCTGTTTCTGTCTGCTTCACTTTGGAGAGCAGCTAGTGTTCCTAAATGATGCTATGCCATGTGTTAGTAGAGAGGGTGGAGGATGGAACAAGCGCCACTTGTCTACCGCACACATTCAAGCTGACAGCCTGGCCCGAAATCATTTCCCATTAATCAATGATGGAAAAGAACACCCCATTTCCTCTTTTTAAAAACACACTGCTTCTGTTTGAAAAGACAAATACAAGTGGCCAATAGACATATGACCACATACTGTCCTAATGTGTATTGAAAGAAATCTAAAATGGATTCTTATAATAAGCCATTTTAATGCATCAAACTGAAATAGTTAAAAGCCTAATGGATGTCTGACAGACAATGGGGTCAAGTTCTCTGTCCACAGAGACTAGGAGACAAGATTTAATTTGGGCCATGAACGGTGAAGAGAGAAAAGTTTTAGGAAAGTAATGGGCTCAACTGAATATATTGGTATTGGAGAGAGAACTGTACACAGCTTGAGGCAGAGAGAGAACTGTACCCAGCTTGAGGCAGAGAGAGAACTGTACCCAGCCTGAGGCAGAGAGAGAACTGTACCCAGCTTGAGACAGAGAGAGAACTGTACCCAGCTTGAGACAGAGGGAGAACTGTACCCAGCTTGAGACAGAGAGAGAACTGTACCCAGCCTGAGACAGAGAGAACTGTACCCAGCCTGAGACAGAGAGAGAACTGTACCCAGCTTGAGACAGAGAGAACTGTACCCAGCCTGAGACAGAGAGAACTGTACCCAGCTTGAGACAGAGAGAGAACTGTACCCAGCTTGAGACAGAGAGAACTGTACCCAGCCTGAGACAGAGAGAGAACTGTACCCAGCTTGAGACAGAGAGAGAACTGTACCCAGCCTGAGACAGAGAGAGAACTGTACCCAGCTTGAGACAGAGAGAGAACTGTACCCAGCTTGAGACAGAGAGAACTGTACCCAGAGACAGAGAGAACTGTACCCAGCCTGAGACAGAGAGAACTGTACCCAGCCTGAGACAGAGAGAGAACTGTACCCAGCTTGAGACAGAGAGAACTGTACCCAGCCTGAGACAGAGAGAACTGTACCCAGCTTGAGACAGAGAGAACTGTACCCAGCTTGAGACAGAGAGAGAACTGTACCCAGCTTGAGACAGAGAGAGAACTGTACCCAGCCTGAGACAGAGAGAACTGTACCCAGCTTGAGACAGAGAGAACTGTACCCAGCTTGAGACAGAGGGAGAACTGTACCCAGCTTGAGACAGAGAGAGAACTGTACCCAGCCTGAGACAGAGAGAACTGTACCCAGCCTGAGACAGAGAGAGAACTGTACCCAGCTTGAGACAGAGAGAACTGTACCCAGCTTGAGGCAGAGAGAGAACTGTACCCAGCCTGAGACAGAGAGAACTGTACCCAGCCTGAGACAGAGAGAACTGTACCCAGCTTGAGACAGAGAGAATTGTACCCAGCTTGAGGCAGAGAGAGAACTGTACCCAGCCTGAGACAGAGAGAACTGTACCCAGAGACAGAGAGAGAACTGTACCCAGCTTGAGGCAGAGAGAACTGTACCCAGCTTGAGACAGAGAGAGAACTGTACCCAGCTTGAGACAGAGAGAGAACTGTACCCAGCTTGAGACAGAGAGAGAACTGTACCCAGCTTGAGACAGAGGGAGAACTGTACCCAGCTTGAGACAGAGAGAACTGTACCCAGCTTGAGACAGAGAGAACTGTACCCAGCTAAAGACAGAGATAGAACTGTACCCAGCCTGAGGCAGAGAGAGAACTGTACCCAGCCTGAGACAGAGAGAGAACTGTACCCAGCCTGAGACAGAGAGAGAGCTGTACCCAGCTTGAGACAGAGAGAACTGTACCCAGCTTGAGACAGAGAGAACTGTACCCAGCCTGAGACAGAGAGAGAACTGTACCCAGCTTGAGACAGAGAGAGAACTGTACCCAGCTTGAGACAGAGAGAGAACTGTACCCAGCTTGAGACAGAGAGAACTGTACCCAGCCTGAGACAGAGAGAGAACTGTACCCAGCAAAAGACAGAGATAGAACTGTACCCAGCCTGAGGCAGAGAGAGAACTGTACCCAGCTTGAGACAGAGAGAACTGTACCCAGCTTGAGACAGAGAGAACTGTACCCAGCTAAAGACAGAGATAGAACTGTACCCAGCCTGAGGCAGAGAGAGAACTGTACCCAGCTTGAGACAGAGAGAACTGTACCCAGCTTGAGGCAGAGAGAGAACTGTACCCAGCCTGAGACAGAGAGAACTGTACCCAGCTTGAGACAGAGAGAACTGTACCCAGCTTGAGGCAGAGAGAGAACTGTACCCAGCCTGAGACAGAGAGAACTGTACCCAGAGACAGAGAGAGAACTGTACCCAGCTTGAGGCAGAGAGAACTGTACCCAGCTTGAGACAGAGAGAACTGTACCCAGCTTGAGACAGAGAGAGAACTGTACCCAGCTTGAGACAGAGAGAGAACTGTACCCAGCCTGAGACAGAGAGAGAACTGTACCCAGCCTGAGACAGAGAGAGAGCTGTACCCAGCTTGAGACAGAGAGAACTGTACCCAGCTTGAGACAGAGAGAACTGTACCCAGCCTGAGACAGAGAGAGAACTGTACCCAGCTTGAGACAGAGAGAGAACTGTACCCAGCTTGAGACAGAGAGAGAACTGTACCCAGCTTGAGACAGAGAGAACTGTACCCAGCCTGAGACAGAGAGAGAACTGTACCCAGCAAAAGACAGAGATAGAACTGTACCCAGCCTGAGGCAGAGAGAGAACTGTACCCAGCTTGAGACAGAGAGAACTGTACCCAGCTTGAGACAGAGAGAACTGTACCCAGCTAAAGACAGAGATAGAACTGTACCCAGCCTGAGGCAGAGAGAGAACTGTACCCAGCTTGAGACAGAGAGAACTGTACCCAGCTTGAGACAGAGAGAACTGTACCCAGCTTGAGACAGAGAGAACTGTACCCAGCCTGAGACAGAGGGAGAACTGTACCCAGCCTGAGACAGAGAGAGAACTGTACCCAGCTTGAGACAGAGAGAGAACTGTACCCAGCTTGAGACAGAGAGAGAACTGTACCCAGCTTGAGACAGAGGGAGAACTGTACCCAGCTTGAGACAGAGAGAACTGTACCCAGCTTGAGACAGAGGGAGAACTGTACCCAGCCTGAGACAGAGAGAACTGTACCCAGCTTGAGACAGAGAGAACTGTACCCAGCTTGAGACAGAGAGAACTGTACCCAGCTTGAGACAGAGAGAACTGTACCCAGCCTGAGACAGAGGGAGAACTGTACCCAGCTTGAGACAGAGAGAACTGTACCCAGCCTGAGACAGAGGGAGAACTGTACCCAGCTTGAGACAGAGAGAACTGTACCCAGCTTGAGACAGAGAGAACTCTACCCAGAGACAGAGAGAGAACTGTACCCGCTTGAGACAGAGAGAACTGTACCCAGCCTGAGACAGAGAGAACTGTACCCAGCTTGAGACAGAGAGAACTGTACCCAGCTTGAGACAGAGAGAACTGTACCCAGCCTGAGACAGAGGGAGAACTGTACCCAGCTTGAGACAGAGAGAACTGTACCCAGCTTGAGGCAGAGAGAGAACTGTACCCAGCTTGAGACAGAGAGAGAACTGTACCCAGCTTGAGACAGAGAGAACTGTACCCAGCTTGAGACAGAGAGAGAACTGTACCCAGCTTGAGACAGAGAGAACTGTACCCAGCTTGAGACAGAGAGAACTCTACCCAGAGACAGAGAGAGAACTGTACCCAGCCTGAGACAGAGGGAGAACTGTACCCAGCTTGAGACAGAGAGAGAACTGTACCCAGCTTGAGGCAGAGAGAGAACTGTACCCAGCTTGAGGCAGAGAGAGAACTGTACCCAGCTTGAGACAGAGAGAGAACTGTACCCAGCTTGAGGCAGAGAGAGAACTGTACCCAGCTTGAGGCAGAGAGAGAACTGTACCCAGCCTGAGACAGAGAGAGAGAACTGTACCCAGCCTGAGACAGAGGGAGAACTGTACCCAGCCTGAGACAGAGAGAACTGTACCCAGCTTGAGACAGAGAGAACTGTACCCAGCTTGAGACAGAGAGAACTGTACCCAGCCTGAGACAGAGGGAGAACTGTACCCAGCTTGAGACAGAGAGAACTGTACCCAGCCTGAGACAGAGGGAGAACTGTACCCAGCCTGAGACAGAGAGAACTGTACCCAGCCTGAGACAGAGAGAGAACTGTACCCAGCCTGAGACAGAGAGAACTGTACCCAGCTTGAGACAGAGAGAGAACTGTACCCAGCCTGAGACAGAGAGAGAGAGAACTGTACCCAGCCTGAAACAGAGGGAGAACTGTACCCAGCCTGAGACAGAGAGAACTGTACCCAGCTTGAGACAGAGAGAACTGTACCCAGCTTGAGACAGAGAGAACTGTACCCAGCCTGAGACAGAGGGAGAACTGTACCCAGCTTGAGACAGAGAGAACTGTACCCAGCCTGAGACAGAGGGAGAACTGTACCCAGCCTGAGACAGAGAGAACTGTACCCAGCTTGAGACAGAGGGAGAACTGTACCCAGCTTGAGACAGAGAGAACTGTACCCAGCCTGAGACAGAGAGAGAACTGTACCCAGCCTGAGACAGAGAGAGAACTGTACCCAGCCTGAGACAGAGAGAGAACTGTACCCAGCTTGAGACAGAGGGAGAACTGTACCCAGCTTGAGACAGAGAGAACTGTACCCAGCTTGAGACAGAGAGAACTGTACCCAGAGACAGAGAGAGAACTGTACCCAGCCTGAGACAGAGAGAACTGTACCCAGCTTGAGACAGAGAGAGAACTGTACCCAGCTTGAGACAGAGAGAGAACTGTACCCAGCTTGAGACAGAGGGAGAACTGTACCCAGCTTGAGACAGAGAGAACTGTACCCAGCTTGAGACAGAGAGAGAACTGTACCCAGCCTGAGACAGAGAGAGAACTGTACCCAGCCTGAGACAGAGAGAACTGTACCCAGCTTGAGACAGAGAGAGAACTGTACCCAGCCTGAGACAGAGAGAGAGAACTGTACCCAGCCTGAGACAGAGGGAGAACTGTACGCAGCCTGAGACAGAGAGAACTGTACCCAGCTTGAGACAGAGAGAACTGTACCCAGCTTGAGACAGAGAGAACTGTACCCAGCCTGAGACAGAGGGAGAACTGTACCCAGCTTGAGACAGAGAGAACTGTACCCAGCCTGAGACAGAGAGAACTGTACCCAGCTTGAGACAGAGAGAACTGTACCCAGCTTGAGACAGAGAGAGAACTGTACCCAGCTTGAGACAGAGAGAGAACTCTCCCAGAGACAGAGAGAGAACTGTACCCAGCCTGAGACAGAGGGAGAACTGTACCCAGCTTGAGACAGAGGGAGAACTGTACCCAGCTTGAGACAGAGAGAACTGTACCCAGCCTGAGACAGAGAGAGAACTGTACCCAGCCTGAGGCAGAGAGAGAACTGTACCCAGCTTGAGACAGAGAGAACTGTACCCAGCCTGAGGCAGAGAGAGAACTGTACCCAGCTTGAGACAGAGAGAACTGTACCCAGAGACAGAGAGAGAACTGTACCCAGCCTGAGACAGAGAGAACTGTACCCAGCTTGAGGCAGAGAGAACTGTACCCAGCTTGAGACAGAGAGAACTGTACCCAGCTTGAGACAGAGAGAACTGTACCCAGCTAAAGACAGAGATAGAACTGTACCCAGCCTGAGGCAGAGAGAGAACTGTACCCAGCTTGAGACAGAGAGAACTGTACCCAGCTTGAGACAGAGAGAACTGTACCCAGCTTGAGACAGAGAGAACTGTACCCAGCTTGAGACAGAGAGAACTGTACCCAGCTTGAGACAGAGAGAACTGTACCCAGCCTGAGACAGAGGGAGAACTGTACCCAGCCTGAGACAGAGAGAACTGTACCCAGCTTGAGACAGAGAGAACTGTACCCAGCTTGAGACAGAGAGAGAACTGTACCCAGCTTGAGACAGAGGGAGAACTGTACCCAGCCTGAGACAGAGAGAACTGTACCCAGCTTGAGACAGAGAGAGAACTGTACCCAGCCTGAGACAGAGGGAGAACTGTACCCAGCTTGAGACAGAGAGAACTGTACCCAGCTTGAGACAGAGAGAACTGTACCCAGCCTGAGACAGAGAGAACTGTACCCAGCTTGAGACAGAGAGAACTGTACCCAGCTTGAGACAGAGAGAACTGTACCCAGCCTGAGACAGAGGGAGAACTGTACCCAGCTTGAGACAGAGAGAACTGTACCCAGCTTGAGGCAGAGAGAGAACTGTACCCAGCTTGAGACAGAGAGAGAACTGTACCCAGCTTGAGACAGAGAGAACTGTACCCAGCTTGAGACAGAGAGAGAACTGTACCCAGCTTGAGACAGAGAGAACTGTACCCAGCTTGAGACAGAGAGAACTCTACCCAGAGACAGAGAGAGAACTGTACCCAGCCTGAGACAGAGGGAGAACTGTACCCAGCTTGAGACAGAGAGAGAACTGTACCCAGCTTGAGACAGAGGGAGAACTGTACCCAGCTTGAGACAGAGAGAACTGTACCCAGCTTGAGGCAGAGAGAGAACTGTACCCAGCTTGAGACAGAGAGAGAACTGTACCCAGCTTGAGGCAGAGAGAGAACTGTACCCAGCCTGAGACAGAGAGAACTGTACCCAGCTTGAGACAGAGAGAGAACTGTACCCAGCTTGAGACAGAGAGAGAACTGTACCCAGCTTGAGACAGAGGGAGAACTGTACCCAGCTTGAGACAGAGAGAACTGTACCCAGCTTGAGACAGAGAGAACTGTACCCAGCTTGAGACAGAGAGAACTGTACCCAGCCTGAGACAGAGAGAACTGTACCCAGCTTGAGACAGAGAGAACTGTACCCAGCTTGAGACAGAGAGAGAACTGTACCCAGCTTGAGACAGAGGGAGAACTGTACCCAGCCTGAGACAGAGAGAACTGTACCCAGCTTGAGACAGAGAGAGAACTGTACCCAGCCTGAGACAGAGGGAGAACTGTACCCAGCTTGAGACAGAGAGAACTGTACCCAGCTTGAGACAGAGAGAACTCTACCCAGCCTGAGACAGAGGGAGAACTGTACCCAGCTTGAGACAGAGAGAACTGTACCCAGCTTGAGGCAGAGAGAGAACTGTACCCAGCTTGAGACAGAGAGAGAACTGTACCCAGCTTGAGACAGAGAGAACTGTACCCAGCTTGAGACAGAGAGAGAACTGTACCCAGCTTGAGACAGAGAGAACTGTACCCAGCTTGAGACAGAGAGAACTGTACCCAGCTTGAGGCAGAGAGAGAACTGTACCCAGCTTGAGACAGAGAGAGAACTGTACCCAGCTTGAGGCAGAGAGAGAACTGTACCCAGCTTGAGACAGAGAGAGAACTGTACCCAGCTTGAGACAGAGAGAACTGTACCCAGCTTGAGGCAGAGAGAGAACTGTACCCAGCTTGAGACAGAGAGAGAACTGTACCCAGCTTGAGACAGAGAGAGAACTGTACCCAGCCTGAGACAGAGAGAGAACTGTACCCAGCTTGAGACAGAGGGAGAACTGTACCCAGCTTGAGACAGAGAGAACTGTACCCAGCTTGAGACAGAGAGAACTCTACCCAGAGACAGAGAGAGAACTGTACCCAGCCTGAGACAGAGAGAACTGTACCCAGCTTGAGACAGAGAGAGAACTGTACCCAGCCTGAGACAGAGAGAGAGAACTGTACCCAGCCTGAGACAGAGGGAGAACTGTACCCAGCCTGAGACAGAGAGAACTGTACCCAGCTTGAGACAGAGAGAACTGTACCCAGCTTGAGACAGAGAGAACTGTACCCAGCCTGAGACAGAGGGAGAACTGTACCCAGCTTGAGACAGAGAGAACTGTACCCAGCCTGAGACAGAGGGAGAACTGTACCCAGCCTGAGACAGAGAGAACTGTACCCAGCTTGAGACAGAGGGAGAACTGTACCCAGCTTGAGACAGAGAGAACTGTACCCAGCCTGAGACAGAGAGAGAACTGTACCCAGCCTGAGACAGAGAGAGAACTGTACCCAGCCTGAGACAGAGGGAGAACTGTACCCAGCTTGAGACAGAGGGAGAACTGTACCCAGCTTGAGACAGAGAGAACTGTACCCAGCTTGAGACAGAGAGAACTCTACCCAGAGTCAGAGAGAGAACTGTACCCAGCCTGAGACAGAGAGAACTGTACCCAGCTTGAGACAGAGAGAGAACTGTTCCCAGCCTGAGACAGAGAGAGAGAACTGTACCCAGCCTGAGACAGAGGGAGAACTGTACCCAGCCTGAGACAGAGAGAACTGTACCCAGCTTGAGACAGAGAGAACTGTACCCAGCTTGAGACAGAGAGAACTGTACCCAGCCTGAGACAGAGGGAGAACTGTACCCAGCTTGAGACAGAGAGAACTGTACCCAGCCTGAGACAGAGGGAGAACTGTAACCAGCCTGAGACAGAGAGAACTGTACCCAGCTTGAGACAGAGGGAGAACTGTACCCAGCTTGAGACAGAGAGAGAACTGTACCCAGCTTGAGACAGAGAGAACTGTACCCAGCCTGAGACAGAGAGAGAACTGTACCCAGCCTGAGACAGAGAGAGAACTGTACCCAGCCTGAGACAGAGAGAGAGAACTGTACCCAGCCTGAGACAGAGGGAGAACTGTACCCAGCTTGAGACAGAGGGAGAACTGTACCCAGCTTGAGACAGAGAGAACTGTACCCAGCTTGAGACAGAGAGAACTGTACCCAGAGACAGAGAGAGAACTGTACCCAGCCTGAGACAGAGAGAACTGTACCCAGCTTGAGACAGAGAGAGAACTGTACCCAGCTTGAGACAGAGAGAGAACTGTACCCAGCTTGAGACAGAGGGAGAACTGTACCCAGCTTGAGACAGAGAGAACTCTACCCTGCTTGAGACAGAGAGAGAACTGTACCCAGCCTGAGACAGAGAGAGAACTGTACCCAGCTTGAGACAGAGAGAGAACTGTACCCAGCTTGAGACAGAGGGAGAACTGTACCCAGCTTGAGACAGAGAGAACTGTACCCAGCTTGAGACAGAGAGAACTCTACCCAGAGACAGAGAGAGAACTGTACCCAGCCTGAGACAGAGAGAACTGTACCCAGCTTGAGACAGAGAGAGAACTGTACCCAGCCTGAGACAGAGAGAGAGAACTGTACCCAGCCTGAGACAGAGGGAGAACTGTACCCAGCCTGAGACAGAGAGAACTGTACCCAGCTTGAGACAGAGAGAACTGTACCCAGCTTGAGACAGAGAGAACTGTACCCAGCCTGAGACAGAGGGAGAACTGTACCCAGCTTGAGACAGAGAGAACTGTACCCAGCCTGAGACAGAGAGAACTGTACCCAGCTTGAGACAGAGAGAACTGTACCCAGCTTGAGACAGAGAGAGAACTGTACCCAGCTTGAGACAGAGAGAACTGTACCCAGCTTGAGACAGAGAGAACTCTACCCAGAGACAGAGAGAGAACTGTACCCAGCCTGAGACAGAGGGAGAACTGTACCCAGCTTGAGACAGAGGGAGAACTGTACCCAGCTTGAGACAGAGAGAACTGTACCCAGCCTGAGACAGAGAGAGAACTGTACCCAGCCTGAGACAGAGAGAACTGTACCCAGCCTGAGGCAGAGAGAGAACTGTACCCAGCTTGAGACAGAGAGAACTGTACCCAGAGACAGAGAGAGAACTGTACCCAGACTGAGACAGAGAGAACTGTACCCAGCTTGAGGCAGAGAGAACTGTACCCAGCTTGAGAAAGAGAGAAGTGTACCCAGCTTGAGACAGAGAGAACTGTACCCAGCCTGAGACAGAGATAGAACTGTACCCAGCCTGAGACAGAGAGAGAACTGTACCCAGCCTGAGACAGAGAGAGAACTGTACCCAGCTTGAGACGGAGGGAGAACTGTACCCAGCCTGAGACAGAGAGAACTGTACCCAGCTTGAGACAGAGAGAGAACTGTACCCAGCTTGAGACAGAGAGAGAACTGTACCCAGCTTGAGACAGAGGGAGAACTGTACCCAGCCTGAGACAGAGAGAACTGTACCCAGCTTGAGACAGAGAGAGAACTGTACCCAGCTTGAGACAGAGAGTTCTGTACCCAGCTTGAGGCAGAGAGAGAACTGTACCCAGCCTGAGACAGAGGGAGAACTGTACCCAGCTTGAGACAGAGAGAACTGTACCCAGCCTGAGACAGAGGGAGAACTGTACCCAGCTTGAGACAGAGAGAACTGTACCCAGCTTGAGACAGAGAGAACTGTACCCAGCTTGAGGCAGAGAGAGAACTGTACCCAGCTTGAGACAGAGAGAGAACTGTACCCAGCTTGAGACAGAGAGAGAGAACTGTACCCAGCCTGAGACAGAGAGAACTATACCCAGCTTGAGACAGAGAGAGAACTGTACCCAGCTTGAGACAGAGAGAGAACTGTACCCAGCCTGAGACAGAGAGAGAACTGTACCCAGCTTGAGACAGAGGGAGAACTGTACCCAGCTTGAGACAGAGAGAACTGTACCCAGCTTGAGACAGAGAGAACTCTACCCAGAGACAGAGAGAGAACTGTACCCAGCCTGAGACAGAGAGAACTGTACCCAGCTTGAGACAGAGAGAGAACTGTACCCAGCCTGAGACAGAGAGAGAGAACTGTACCCAGCCTGAGACAGAGGGAGAACTGTACCCAGCCTGAGACAGAGAGAACTGTACCCAGCCTGAGACAGAGAGAACTGTACCCAGCTTGAGACAGAGGGAGAACTGTACCCAGCTTGAGACAGAGAGAACTGTACCCAGCTTGAGACACAGAGAACTCTACCCAGAGACAGAGAGAGAACTGTACCCAGCCTGAGACAGAGAGAACTGTACCCAGCTTGAGACAGAGAGAGAACTGTACCCAGCCTGAGACAGAGAGAGAGAACTGTACCCAGCCTGAGACAGAGGGAGAACTGTACCCAGCCTGAGACAGAGAGAACTGTACCCAGCTTGAGACAGAGAGAACTGTACCCAGCTTGAGACAGAGAGAACTGTACCCAGCCTGAGACAGAGGGAGAACTGTACCCAGCTTGAGACAGAGAGAACTGTACCCAGCCTGAGACAGAGGGAGAACTGTACCCAGCCTGAGACAGAGAGAACTGTACCCAGCTTGAGACAGAGGGAGAACTGTACCCAGCTTGAGACAGAGAGAACTGTACCCAGCCTGAGACAGAGAGAGAACTGTACCCAGCCTGAGACAGAGAGAGAACTGTACCCAGCCTGAGACAGAGGGAGAACTGTACCCAGCTTGAGACAGAGGGAGAACTGTACCCAGCTTGAGACAGAGAGAGAACTGTACCCAGCTTGAGACAGAGAGAACTGTACACAGCTTGAGACAGAGAGAGAACTGTACCCAGCCTGAGACAGAGAGAACTGTACCCAGCTTGAGACAGAGAGAGAACTGTACCCAGCTTGAGACAGAGAGAGAACTGTACCCAGCTTGAGACAGAGGGAGAACTGTACCCAGCTTGAGACAGAGAGAACTGTACCCAGCTTGAGACAGAGAGAGAACTGTACCCAGCCTGAGACAGAGAGAGAACTGTACCCAGCTTGAGACAGAGAGAGAACTGTACCCAGCTTGAGACAGAGGGAGAACTGTACCCAGCTTGAGACAGAGAGAACTGTACCCAGCTTGAGACAGAGAGAACTCTACCCAGAGACAGAGAGAGAACTGTACCCAGCCTGAGACAGAGAGAACTGTACCCAGCTTGAGACAGAGAGAGAACTGTACCCAGCCTGAGACAGAGAGAGAGAACTGTACCCAGCCTGAGACAGAGGGAGAACTGTACCCAGCCTGAGACAGAGAGAACTGTACCCAGCCTGAGACAGAGAGAACTGTACCCAGCTTGAGACAGAGGGAGAACTGTACCCAGCTTGAGACAGAGAGAACTGTACCCAGCTTGAGACACAGAGAACTCTACCCAGAGACAGAGAGAGAACTGTACCCAGCCTGAGACAGAGAGAACTGTACCCAGCTTGAGACAGAGAGAGAACTGTACCCAGCCTGAGACAGAGAGAGAGAACTGTACCCAGCCTGAGACAGAGGGAGAACTGTACCCAGCCTGAGACAGAGAGAACTGTACCCAGCTTGAGACAGAGAGAACTGTACCCAGCTTGAGACAGAGAGAACTGTACCCAGCCTGAGACAGAGGGAGAACTGTACCCAGCTTGAGACAGAGAGAACTGTACCCAGCCTGAGACAGAGGGAGAACTGTACCCAGCCTGAGACAGAGAGAACTGTACCCAGCTTGAGACAGAGGGAGAACTGTACCCAGCTTGAGACAGAGAGAACTGTACCCAGCCTGAGACAGAGAGAGAACTGTACCCAGCCTGAGACAGAGAGAGAACTGTACCCAGCCTGAGACAGAGGGAGAACTGTACCCAGCTTGAGACAGAGGGAGAACTGTACCCAGCTTGAGACAGAGAGAGAACTGTACCCAGCTTGAGACAGAGAGAACTGTACACAGCTTGAGACAGAGAGAGAACTGTACCCAGCCTGAGACAGAGAGAACTGTACCCAGCTTGAGACAGAGAGAGAACTGTACCCAGCTTGAGACAGAGAGAGAACTGTACCCAGCTTGAGACAGAGGGAGAACTGTACCCAGCTTGAGACAGAGAGAACTGTACCCAGCTTGAGACAGAGAGAGAACTGTACCCAGCCTGAGACAGAGAGAGAACTGTACCCAGCTTGAGACAGAGAGAGAACTGTACCCAGCTTGAGACAGAGGGAGAACTGTACCCAGCTTGAGACAGAGAGAACTGTACCCAGCTTGAGACAGAGAGAACTCTACCCAGAGACAGAGAGAGAACTGTACCCAGCCTGAGACAGTGAGAACTGTACCCAGCTTGAGACAGAGAGAGAACTGTACCCAGCCTGAGACAGAGAGAGAGAACTGTACCCAGCCTGAGACAGAGAGAACTGTACCCAGCTTGAGACAGAGAGAACTGTACCCAGCTTGAGACAGAGAGAACTGTACCCAGCTTGAGACAGAGAGAACTGTACCCAGCCTGAGACAGAGAGAACTGTACCCAGCTTGAGACAGAGAGAACTGTACCCAGCTTGAGACAGAGAGAACTGTACCCAGCCTGAGACAGAGGGAGAACTGTACCCAGCTTGAGACAGAGAGAACTGTACCCAGCCTGAGACAGAGAGAACTGTACCCAGCTTGAGACAGAGAGAACTGTACCCAGCTTGAGACAGAGAGAACTGTACCCAGCCTGAGACAGAGGGAGAACTGTACCCAGCTTGAGGCAGAGGGAGAACTGTACCCAGCTTGAGACAGAGGGAGAACTGTACCCAGCCTGAGACAGAGAGAACTGTACCCAGCTTGAGACAGAGAGAACTGTACCCAGCTTGAGACAGAGAGAACTGTACCCAGCCTGAGACAGAGGGAGAACTGTACCCAGCTTGAGACAGAGAGAACTGTACCCAGCCTGAGACAGAGAGAACTGTACCCAGCTTGAGACAGAGAGAACTGTACCCAGCTTGAGACAGAGAGAGAACTGTACCCAGCCTGAGACAGAGAGAACTGTACCCAGCTTGAGACAGAGAGAACTCTACCCAGAGACAGAGAGAGAACTGTACCCAGCCTGAGACAGAGGGAGAACTGTACCCAGCTTGAGACAGAGGGAGAACTGTACCCAGCTTGAGGCAGAGAGAGAACTGTACCCAGCCTGAGACAGAGAGAACTGTACCCAGCTTGAGACAGAGAGAACTGTACCCAGCTTGAGACAGAGAGAACTGTACCCAGCTTGAGGCAGAGGGAGAACTGTACCCAGCTTGAGACAGAGAGAGAACTGTACCCAGCTTGAGACAGAGAGAACTGTACCCAGCTTGAGACAGAGAGAACTGTACCCAGCTTGAGGCAGAGGGAGAACTGTACCCAGCTTGAGACAGAGAGAACTGTACCCAGCTTGAGACAGAGAGAACTCTACCCAGAGACAGAGAGAGAACTGTACCCAGCCTGAGACAGAGAGAACTGTACCCAGCTTGAGACAGAGAGAGAACTGTACCCAGCCTGAGACAGAGAGAGAGAACTGTACCCAGCCTGAGACAGAGGGAGAACTGTACCCAGCCTGAGACAGAGAGAACTGTATCCAGCTTGAGACAGAGAGAACTGTACCCAGCTTGAGACAGAGAGAACTGTACCCAGCCTGAGACAGAAGGAGAACTGTACCCAGCTTGAGACAGAGAGAACTGTACCCAGCCTGAGACAGAGAGAACTGTACCCAGCTTGAGGCAGAGAGAACTGTACCCAGCCTGAGACAGAGAGAACTGTACCCAGAGACAGAGAGAGAACTGTACCCAGCTTGAGACAGAGGGAACTGTACCCAGCCTGAGACAGAGGGAGAACTGTACCCAGCCTGAGACAGAGGGAGAACTGTACCCAGCTTGAGACAGAGAGAGAACTGTACCCAGCCTGAGACAGAGAGAACTGTACCCAGCTTGAGACAGAGGGAGAACTGTACCCAGCTTGAGACAGAGGGAGAACTGTACCCAGCTTGAGACAGAGAGAACTGTACCCAGCTTGAGACAGAGAGAGAACTGTACCCAGCTTGAGACAGAGAGAACTGTACCCAGCTTGAGACAGAGAGAACTGTACCCAGCCTGAGACAGAGAGAGAACTGTACCCAGCCAGAGACAGAGAGAACTGTACCCAGCTTGAGACAGAGAGAGAACTGTACCCAGCTTGAGACAGAGAGAGAACTGTACCCAGCCTGAGACAGAGAGAACTGTACCCAGCCTGAGACAGAGAGAACTGTACCCAGCTTGAGACAGAGAGAACTGTACCCAGCTTGAGACAGAGAGAACTGTACCCAGCCTGAGACAGAGAGAACTGTACCCAGCTTGAGACAGAGAGAGAACTGTACCCAGCTTGAGACAGAGAGAACTGTACCCAGCCTGAGACAGAGGGAGAACTGTACCCAGCTTGAGACAGAGAGAACTGTACCCAGCCTGAGACAGAGAGAGAACTGTACCCAGCTTGAGACAGAGAGAGAACTGTACCCAGCTTGAGACAGAGGGAGAACTGTACCCAGCTTGAGACAGAGAGAACTGTACCCAGCTTGAGACAGAGAGAACTCTACCCAGAGACAGAGAGAGAACTGTACCCAGCCTGAGACAGAGAGAACTGTACCCAGCTTGAGACAGAGAGAGAACTGTACCCAGCTTGAGACAGAGAGAGAACTGTATCCAGCTTGAGACAGAGAGAACTGTACCCAGCTTGAGACAGAGAGAACTGTACCCAGCTTGAGACAGAGAGAGAACTGTACCCAGCTTGAGACAGAGAGAACTGTACCCAGCTTGAGACAGAGAGAGAACTGTACCCAGCTTGAGACAGAGAGAGAACTGTACCCAGCCTGAGACAGAGAAAACTGTACCCAGCTTGAGACAGAGAGAGAACTGTACCCAGCTTGAGACAGAGAGAACTGTACCCAGCCTGAGACAGAGAGAGAACTGTACCCAGCCTGAGACAGAGAGAGAACTGTACCCAGAGACAGAGAGAGAACTGTACCCAGCTTGAGACAGAGAGAACTGTACCCAGCTTGAGGCAGAGGGAGAACTGTACCCAGCTTGAGACAGAGAGAGAACTGTACCCAGCTTGAGACAGAGAGAGAACTGTACCCAGCTTGAGACAGAGAGAACTGTACCCAGCTTGAGACAGAGAGAACTCTACCCAGAGACAGAGAGAGAACTGTACCCAGCCTGAGACAGAGGGAGAACTCTACCCAGCTTGAGACAGAGGGAGAACTGTACCCAGCTTGAGACAGAGGGAACTGTACCCAGCCTGAGACAGAGGGAGAACTGTACCCAGCCTGAGACAGAGGGAGAACTGTACCCAGCTTGAGACAGAGAGAGAACTGTACCCAGCCTGAGACAGAGAGAACTGTACCCAGCTTGAGACAGAGGGAGAACTGTACCCAGCTTGAGACAGAGGGAGAACTGTACCCAGCTTGAGACAGAGAGAACTGTACCCAGCTTGAGACAGAGAGAGAACTGTACCCAGCTTGAGACAGAGAGAACTGTACCCAGCTTGAGACAGAGAGAACTGTACCCAGCTTGAGGCAGAGAGAGAACTGTACCCAGCCTGAGACAGAGAGAACTGTACCCAGCCTGAGCAGAGAGAGAACTGTACCCAGCCTGAGACAGAGAGAACTGTACCCAGCTTGAGACAGAGAGAGAACTGTACCCAGCTTGAGACAGAGAGAGAACTGTACCCAGCCTGAGACAGAGAGAACTGTACCCAGCCTGAGACAGAGAGAACTGTACCCAGCTTGAGACAGAGAGAACTGTACCCAGCTTGAGACAGAGAGAACTGTACCCAGCCTGAGACAGAGAGAACTGTACCCAGCTTGAGACAGAGAGAGAACTGTACCCAGCTTGAGACAGAGAGAACTGTACCCAGCCTGAGACAGAGAGAGAACTGTACCCAGCTTGAGACAGAGAGAGAACTGTATCCAGCTTGAGACAGAGAGAACTGTACCCAGCTTGAGACAGAGAGAACTGTACCCAGCTTGAGACAGAGAGAGAACTGTACCCAGCTTGAGACAGAGAGAACTGTACCCAGCTTGAGACAGAGAGAGAACTGTACCCAGCTTGAGACAGAGAGAGAACTGTACCCAGCCTGAGACAGAGAGAACTGTACCCAGCTTGAGACAGAGAGAGAACTGTACCCAGCTTGAGACAGAGAGAACTGTACCCAGCCTGAGACAGAGAGAGAACTGTACCCAGCCTGAGACAGAGAGAGAACTGTACCCAGAGACAGAGAGAGAACTGTACCCAGCTTGAGACAGAGAGAACTGTACCCAGCTTGAGGCAGAGGGAGAACTGTACCCAGCTTGAGACAGAGAGAGAACTGTACCCAGCTTGAGACAGAGAGAGAACTGTACCCAGCTTGAGACAGAGAGAACTGTACCCAGCTTGAGACAGAGAGAGAACTGTACCCAGCTTGAGGCAGAGAGAGAACTGTACCCAGCCTGAGACAGAGAGAACTGTACCCTGCTTGAGACAGAGAGAACTGTACCCAGCTTGAGACAGAGAGAACTGTACCCAGCTTGAGGCAGAGGGAGAACTGTACCCAGCTTGAGACAGAGAGAGAACTGTACCCAGCTTGAGACAGAGAGAGAACTGTACCCAGCTTGAGGCAGAGGGAGAACTGTACCCAGCTTGAGACAGAGAGAACTGTACCCAGCCTGAGACAGAGGGAGAACTGTACCCAGCCTGAGACAGAGAGAACTGTACCCAGCTTGAGACAGAGGGAGAACTGTACCCAGCTTGAGACAGAGAGAACTGTACCCAGCCTGAGACAGAGAGAGAACTGTACCCAGCCTGAGACAGAGAGAGAACTGTACCCAGCCTGAGACAGAGGGAGAACTGTACCCAGCTTGAGACAGAGGGAGAACTGTACCCAGCTTGAGACAGAGAGAGAACTGTACCCAGCTTGAGACAGAGAGAACTGTACCCAGAGACAGAGAGAGAACTGTACCCAGCCTGAGACAGAGAGAACTGTACCCAGCTTGAGACAGAGAGAGAACTGTACCCAGCTTGAGACAGAGAGAGAACTGTACCCAGCTTGAGACAGAGGGAGAACTGTACCCAGCTAGAGACAGAGAGAACTGTACCCAGCTTGAGACAGAGAGAGAACTGTACCCAGCCTGAGACAGAGAGAGAACTGTACCCAGCTTGAGACAGAGAGAGAACTGTACCCAGCTTGAGACAGAGGGAGAACTGTACCCAGCTTGAGACAGAGAGAACTGTACCCAGCTTGAGACAGAGAGAACTCTACCCAGAGACAGAGAGAGAACTGTACCCAGCCTGAGACAGAGAGAACTGTACCCAGCTTGAGACAGAGAGAGAACTGTACCCAGCCTGAGACAGAGAGAGAACTGTACCCAGCTTGAGACAGAGGGAGAACTGTACCCAGCCTGAGACAGAGAGAACTGTACCCAGCTTGAGACAGAGAGAACTGTACCCAGCTTGAGACAGAGAGAACTGTACCCAGCCTGAGACAGAGGGAGAACTGTACCCAGCTTGAGACAGAGAGAACTGTACCCAGCCTGAGACAGAGAGAACTGTACCCAGCTTGAGACAGAGAGAACTGTACCCAGCTTGAGACAGAGAGAGAACTGTACCCAGCTTGAGACAGAGAGAACTGTACCCAGCTTGAGACAGAGAGAACTCTACCCAGAGACAGAGAGAGAACTGTACCCAGCCTGAGACAGAGGGAGAACTGTACCCAGCTTGAGACAGAGGGAGAACTGTACCCAGCTTGAGACAGAGAGAACTGTACCCAGCCTGAGACAGAGAGAGAACTGTACCCAGCCTGAGACAGAGAGAACTGTACCCAGCTTGAGACAGAGAGAACTGTACCCAGCTTGAGACAGAGAGAACTGTACCCAGCTTGAGACAGAGAGAACTGTACCCAGCCTGAGACAGAGGGAGAACTGTACCCAGCCTGAGACAGAGAGAGAACTGTACCCAGCTTGAGACAGAGAGAGAACTGTACCCAGCCTGAGACAGAGAGAGAACTGTACCCAGCCTGAGACAGAGAGAGAGAACTGTACCCAGCCTGAGACAGAGGGAGAACTGTACCCAGCCTGAGACAGAGAGAACTGTACCCAGCTTGAGACAGAGAGAACTGTACCCAGCTTGAGACAGAGAGAACTGTACCCAGCCTGAGACAGAGGGAGAACTGTACCCAGCTTGAGACAGAGAGAACTGTACCCAGCCTGAGACAGAGAGAACTGTACCCAGCTTGAGACAGAGAGAACTGTACCCAGCTTGAGGCAGAGAGAGAACTGTACCCAGCTTGAGACAGAGAGAGAACTGTACCCAGCTTGAGACAGAGAGAACTGTACCCAGCTTGAGACAGAGAGAGAACTGTACCCAGCTTGAGACAGAGAGAACTGTACCCAGCTTGAGACAGAGAGAACTCTACCCAGAGACAGAGAGAGAACTGTACCCAGCCTGAGACAGAGGGAGAACTGTACCCAGCTTGAGACAGAGAGAGAACTGTACCCAGCTTGAGACAGAGGGAGAACTGTACCCAGCTTGAGACAGAGAGAACTGTACCCAGCTTGAGGCAGAGAGAGAACTGTACCCAGCTTGAGACAGAGAGAGAACTGTACCCAGCTTGAGGCAGAGAGAGAACTGTACCCAGCCTGAGACAGAGAGAACTGTACCAAGCTTGAGACAGAGGGAGAACTGTACCCAGCTTGAGACAGAGAGAACTGTACCCAGCCTGAGACAGAGAGAGAACTGTACCCAGCCTGAGACAGAGAGAGAACTGTACCCAGCTTGAGACAGAGGGAGAACTGTACCCAGCTTGAGACAGAGAGAACTGTACCCAGCTTGAGACAGAGAGAACTCTACCCAGAGACAGAGAGAGAACTGTACCCAGCCTGAGACAGAGAGAACTGTACCCAGCTTGAGACAGAGAGAGAACTGTACCCAGCTTGAGACAGAGAGAACTGTACCCAGCCTGAGACAGAGAGAGGACTGTACCCAGCCTGAGACAGAGAGAGAGAACTGTACCCAGCCTGAGACAGAGGGAGAACTGTACCCAGCCTGAGACAGAGAGAACTGTACCCAGCTTGAGACAGAGAGAACTGTACCCAGCTTGAGACAGAGAGAACTGTACCCAGCCTGAGACAGAGGGAGAACTGTACCCAGCTTGAGACAGAGAGAACTGTACCCAGCCTGAGACAGAGGGAGAACTGTACCCAGCCTGAGACAGAGAGAACTGTACCAAGCTTGAGACAGAGGGAGAACTGTACCCAGCTTGAGACAGAGAGAACTGTACCCAGCCTGAGACAGAGAGAGAACTGTACCCAGCCTGAGACAGAGAGAGAACTGTACCCAGCCTGAGACAGAGGGAGAACTGTACCCAGCTTGAGACAGAGGGAGAACTGTACCCAGCTTGAGACAGAGAGAACTGTACCCAGCTTGAGACAGAGAGAACTGTACCCAGCCTGAGACAGAGAGAGAACTGTACCCAGCAAAAGACAGAGATAGAACTGTACCCAGCCTGAGGCAGAGAGAGAACTGTACCCAGCTTGAGACAGAGAGAACTGTACCCAGCTTGAGACAGAGAGAACTGTACCCAGCTAAAGACAGAGATAGAACTGTACCCAGCCTGAGGCAGAGAGAGAACTGTACCCAGCTTGAGACAGAGAGAACTGTACCCAGCTTGAGACAGAGAGAACTGTACCCAGCTTGAGACAGAGAGAACTGTACCCAGCCTGAGACAGAGGGAGAACTGTACCCAGCCTGAGACAGAGAGAGAACTGTACCCAGCTTGAGACAGAGAGAGAACTGTACCCAGCTTGAGACAGAGAGAGAACTGTACCCAGCTTGAGACAGAGGGAGAACTGTACCCAGCTTGAGACAGAGAGAACTGTACCCAGCTTGAGACAGAGGGAGAACTGTACCCAGCCTGAGACAGAGAGAACTGTACCCAGCTTGAGACAGAGAGAGAACTGTACCCAGCTTGAGACAGAGAGAACTGTACCCAGCTTGAGACAGAGAGAACTGTACCCAGCTTGAGACAGAGAGAACTGTACCCAGCCTGAGACAGAGGGAGAACTGTACCCAGCTTGAGACAGAGAGAACTGTACCCAGCCTGAGACAGAGGGAGAACTGTACCCAGCTTGAGACAGAGAGAACTGTACCCAGCTTGAGACAGAGAGAACTCTACCCAGAGACAGAGAGAGAACTGTACCCGCTTGAGACAGAGAGAACTGTACCCAGCCTGAGACAGAGAGAACTGTACCCAGCTTGAGACAGAGAGAACTGTACCCAGCTTGAGACAGAGAGAACTGTACCCAGCCTGAGACAGAGGGAGAACTGTACCCAGCTTGAGACAGAGAGAACTGTACCCAGCTTGAGGCAGAGAGAGAACTGTACCCAGCTTGAGACAGAGAGAGAACTGTACCCAGCTTGAGACAGAGAGAACTGTACCCAGCTTGAGACAGAGAGAGAACTGTACCCAGCTTGAGACAGAGAGAACTGTACCCAGCTTGAGACAGAGAGAACTCTACCCAGAGACAGAGAGAGAACTGTACCCAGCCTGAGACAGAGGGAGAACTGTACCCAGCTTGAGACAGAGAGAGAACTGTACCCAGCTTGAGGCAGAGAGAGAACTGTACCCAGCTTGAGGCAGAGAGAGAACTGTACCCAGCTTGAGGCAGAGAGAACTGTACCCAGCTTGAGACAGAGAGAACTGTACCCAGCCTGAGACAGAGGGAGAACTGTACCCAGCTTGAGACAGAGAGAACTGTACCCAGCCTGAGACAGAGGGAGAACTGTACCCAGCTTGAGACAGAGAGAACTGTACCCAGCTTGAGGCAGAGAGAGAACTGTACCCAGCTTGAGACAGAGAGAGAACTGTACCCAGCTTGAGGCAGAGAGAGAACTGTACCCAGCTTGAGACAGAGAGAACTGTACCCAGCTTGAGACAGAGAGAACTCTACCCAGAGACAGAGAGAGAACTGTACCCAGCCTGAGACAGAGGGAGAACTGTACCCAGCTTGAGACAGAGAGAGAACTGTACCCATCTTGAGGCAGAGAGAGAACTGTACCCAGCTTGAGGCAGAGAGAGAACTGTACCCAGCTTGAGGCAGAGAGAGAACTGTACCCAGCTTGAGACAGAGAGAACTGTACCCAGCTTGAGACAGAGAGAACTCTACCCAGAGACAGAGAGAGAACTGTACCCAGCCTGAGACAGAGGGAGAACTGTACCCAGCTTGAGACAGAGAGAGAACTGTACCCAGCTTGAGGCAGAGAGAGAACTGTACCCAGCTTGAGGCAGAGAGAGAACTGTACCCAGCTTGAGGCAGAGAGAGAACTGTACCCAGCTTGAGACAGAGAGAGAACTGTACCCAGCTTGAGACAGAGAGAACTGTACCCAGCTTGAGACAGAGAGAACTCTACCCAGAGACAGAGAGAGAACTGTACCCAGCCTGAGACAGAGGGAGAACTGTACCCAGCTTGAGACAGAGAGAGAACTGTACCCAGCTTGAGGCAGAGAGAGAACTGTACCCAGCTTGAGGCAGAGAGAGAACTGTACCCAGCTTGAGGCAGAGAGAGAACTGTACCCAGCTTGAAGCAGAGAGAGAACTGTACCCAGCCTGAGACAGAGAGAGAGAACTGTACCCAGCCTGAGACAGAGGGAGAACTGTACCCAGCCTGAGACAGAGAGAACTGTACCCAGCTTGAGACAGAGAGAACTGTACCCAGCTTGAGACAGAGAGAACTGTACCCAGCCTGAGACAGAGGGAGAACTGTACCCAGCTTGAGACAGAGAGAACTGTACCCAGCCTGAGACAGAGGGAGAACTGTACCCAGCCTGAGACAGAGAGAACTGTACCCAGCTTGAGACAGAGGGAGAACTGTACCCAGCTTGAGACAGACAGAACTGTACCCAGCCTGAGACAGAGAGAGAACTGTACCCAGCCTGAGACAGAGAGAACTGTACCCAGCCTGAGACAGAGGGAGAACTGTACCCAGCTTGAGACAGAGGGAGAACTGTACCCAGCTTGAGACAGAGAGAACTGTACCCAGCTTGAGACAGAGAGAACTCTACCCAGAGACAGAGAGAGAACTGTACCCAGCCTGAGACAGAGAGAACTGTACCCAGCTTGAGACAGAGAGAGAACTGTACCCAGCCTGAGACAGAGAGAGAGAACTGTACCCAGCCTGAGACAGAGGGAGAACTGTACCCAGCCTGAGACAGGGAGAACTGTACCCAGCTTGAGACAGAGAGAACTGTACCCAGCTTGAGACAGAGAGAACTGTACCCAGCCTGAGACAGAGGGAGAACTGTACCCAGCTTGAGACAGAGAGAACTGTACCCAGCCTGAGACAGAGGGAGAACTGTACCCAGCCTGAGACAGAGAGAACTGTACCCAGCTTGAGACAGAGGGAGAACTGTACCCAGCTTGAGACAGAGAGAACTGTACCCAGCCTGAGACAGAGAGAGAACTGTACCCAGCCTGAGACAGAGAGAGAACTGTACCCAGCCTGAGACAGAGGGAGAACTGTACCCAGCTTGAGACAGAGGGAGAACTGTACCCAGCTTGAGACAGAGAGAACTGTACCCAGCTTGAGACAGAGAGAACTGTACCCAGAGACAGAGAGAGAACTGTACCCAGCCTGAGACAGAGAGAACTGTACCCAGCTTGAGACAGAGAGAGAACTGTACCCAGCTTGAGACAGAGAGAGAACTGTACCCAGCTTGAGACAGAGGGAGAACTGTACCCAGCTTGAGACAGAGAGAACTGTACCCAGCTTGAGACAGAGAGAGAACTGTACCCAGCCTGAGACAGAGAGAGAACTGTACCCAGCCTGAGACAGAGAGAACTGTACCCAGCTTGAGACAGAGAGAGAACTGTACCCAGCTTGAGACAGAGAGAGAACTGTACCCAGCCTGAGACAGAGAGAACTGTACCCAGCCTGAGACAGAGAGAACTGTACCCAGCTTGAGACAGAGAGAACTGTACCCAGCTTGAGACAGAGAGAACTGTACCCAGCCTGAGACAGAGAGAACTGTACCCAGCTTGAGACAGAGAGAGAACTGTACCCAGCTTGAGACAGAGAGAACTGTACCCAGCCTGAGACAGAGGGAGAACTGTACCCAGCTTGAGACAGAGAGAAATGTACCCAGCCTGAGACAGAGAGAGAACTGTACCCAGCTTGAGACAGAGAGAGAACTGTACCCAGCTTGAGACAGAGGGAGAACTGTACCCAGCCTGAGACAGAGAGAACTGTACCCAGCTTGAGACAGAGAGAACTCTACCCAGAGACAGAGAGAGAACTGTACCCAGCCTGAGACAGAGAGAACTGTACCCAGCTTGAGACAGAGAGAGAACTGTGCCCAGCTTGAGACAGAGAGAGAACTGTATCCAGCTTGAGACAGAGAGAACTGTACCCAGCTTGAGACAGAGAGAACTGTACCCAGCTTGAGACAGAGAGAGAACTGTACCCAGCTTGAGACAGAAAGAACTGTACCCAGCTTGAGACAGAGAGAGAACTGTACCCAGCTTGAGACAGAGAGAGAACTGTACCCAGCCTGAGACAGAGAGAACTGTACCGACTTGAGACAGAGAGAGAACTGTACCCAGCTTGAGACAGAGAGAACTGTACCCAGCCTGAGACAGAGAGAGAACTGTACCCAGCCTGAGACAGAGAGAGAACTGTACCCAGAGACAGAGAGAGAACTGTACCCAGCTTGAGACAGAGAGAACTGTACCCAGCTTGAGGCAGAGGGAGAACTGTACCCAGCTTGAGACAGAGAGAGAACTGTACCCAGCTTGAGACAGAGAGAGAACTGTACCCAGCTTGAGACAGAGAGAACTGTACCCAGCTTGAGACAGAGAGAGAACTGTACCCAGCTTGAGGCAGAGAGAGAACTGTACCCAGCCTGAGACAGAGAGAACTGTACCCTGCTTGAGACAGAGAGAACTGTACCCAGCTTGAGACAGAGAGAACTGTACCCAGCTTGAGGCAGAGGGAGAACTGTACCCAGCTTGAGACAGAGAGAGAACTGTACCCAGCTTGAGACAGAGAGAGAACTGTACCCAGCTTGAGGCAGAGGGAGAACTGTACCCAGGTTGAGACAGAGAGAACTGTACCCAGCCTGAGACAGAGGGAGAACTGTACCCAGCCTGAGACAGAGAGAACTGTACCCAGCTTGAGACAGAGGGAGAACTGTACCCAGCTTGAGACAGAGAGAACTGTACCCAGCCTGAGACAGAGAGAGAACTGTACCCAGCCTGAGACAGAGAGAGAACTGTACCCAGCCTGAGACAGAGGGAGAACTGTACCCAGCTTGAGACAGAGGGAGAACTGTACCCAGCTTGAGACAGAGAGAGAACTGTACCCAGCTTGAGACAGAGAGAACTGTACCCAGAGACAGAGAGAGAACTGTACCCAGCCTGAGACAGAGAGAACTGTACCCAGCTTGAGACAGAGAGAGAACTGTACCCAGCTTGAGACAGAGAGAGAACTGTACCCAGCTTGAGACAGAGGGAGAACTGTACCCAGCTTGAGACAGAGAGAACTGTACCCAGCTTGAGACAGAGAGAGAACTGTACCCAGCCTGAGACAGAGAGAGAACTGTACCCAGCTTGAGACAGAGAGAGAACTGTACCCAGCTTGAGACAGAGGGAGAACTGTACCCAGCTTGAGACAGAGAGAACTGTACCCAGCTTGAGACAGAGAGAACTCTACCCAGAGACAGAGAGAGAACTGTACCCAGCCTGAGACAGAGAGAACTGTACCCAGCTTGAGACAGAGAGAGAACTGTACCCAGCCTGAGACAGAGAGAGAACTGTACCCAGCTTGAGACGGAGGGAGAACTGTACCCAGCCTGAGACAGAGAGAACTGTACCCAGCTTGAGACAGAGAGAACTGTACCCAGCTTGAGACAGAGAGAACTGTACCCAGCCTGAGACAGAGGGAGAACTGTACCCAGCTTGAGACAGAGAGAACTGTACCCAGCCTGAGACAGAGAGAACTGTACCCAGCTTGAGACAGAGAGAACTGTACCCAGCTTGAGACAGAGAGAGAACTGTACCCAGCTTGAGACAGAGAGAACTGTACCCAGCTTGAGACAGAGAGAACTCTACCCAGAGACAGAGAGAGAACTGTACCCAGCCAGACAGAGGGAGAACTGTACCCAGCTTGAGACAGAGGGAGAACTGTACCCAGCTTGAGACAGAGAGAACTGTACCCAGCCTGAGACAGAGAGAGAACTGTACCCAGCCTGAGACAGAGAGAACTGTACCCAGCTTGAGGCAGAGAGAACTGTACCCAGCTTGAGACAGAGAGAACTGTACCCAGCTTGAGACAGAGAGAACTGTACCCAGCTTGAGACAGAGAGAACTGTACCCAGCCTGAGACAGAGGGAGAACTGTACCCAGCCTGAGACAGAGAGAGAACTGTACCCAGCTTGAGACAGAGAGAGAACTGTACCCAGCCTGAGACAGAGAGAGAACTGTACCCAGCCTGAGACAGAGAGAGAGAACTGTACCCAGCCTGAGACAGAGGGAGAACTGTACCCAGCCTGAGACAGAGAGAACTGTACCCAGCTTGAGACAGAGAGAACTGTACCCAGCTTGAGACAGAGAGAACTGTACCCAGCCTGAGACAGAGGGAGAACTGTACCCAGCTTGAGACAGAGAGAACTGTACCCAGCCTGAGACAGAGAGAACTGTACCCAGCTTGAGACAGAGAGAACTGTACCCAGCTTGAGGCAGAGAGAGAACTGTACCCAGCTTGAGACAGAGAGAGAACTGTACCCAGCTTGAGACAGAGAGAACTGTACCCAGCTTGAGACAGAGAGAGAACTGTACCCAGCTTGAGACAGAGAGAACTGTACCCAGCTTGAGACAGAGAGAACTCTACCCAGAGACAGAGAGAGAACTGTACCCAGCCTGAGACAGAGGGAGAACTGTACCCAGCTTGAGACGGAGAGAGAACTGTACCCAGCTTGAGACAGAGGGAGAACTGTACCCAGCTTGAGACAGAGAGAACTGTACCCACCCTGAGACAGAGAGAACTGTACCCAGCTTGAGACAGAGGGAGAACTGTACCCAGCTTGAGACAGAGAGAACTGTACCCAGCCTGAGACAGAGAGAGAACTGTACCCAGCCTGAGACAGAGAGAGAACTGTACCCAGCTTGAGACAGAGGGAGAACTGTACCCAGCTTGAGACAGAGAGAACTGTACCCAGCTTGAGACAGAGAGAACTCTACCCAGAGACAGAGAGAGAACTGTACCCAGCCTGAGACAGAGAGAACTGTACCCAGCTTGAGACAGAGAGAGAACTGTACCCAGCTTGAGACAGAGAGAACTGTACCCAGCCTGAGACAGAGAGAGGACTGTACCCAGCCTGAGACAGAGAGAGAGAACTGTACCCAGCCTGAGACAGAGGGAGAACTGTACCCAGCCTGAGACAGAGAGAACTGTACCCAGCTTGAGACAGAGAGAACTGTACCCAGCTTGAGACAGAGAGAACTGTACCCAGCCTGAGACAGAGGGAGAACTGTACCCAGCTTGAGACAGAGAGAACTGTACCCAGCCTGAGACAGAGGGAGAACTGTACCCAGCCTGAGACAGAGAGAACTGTACCCAGCTTGAGACAGAGGGAGAACTGTACCCAGCTTGAGACAGAGAGAACTGTACCCAGCCTGAGACAGAGAGAACTGTACCCAGCTTGAGACAGAGGGAGAACTGTACCCAGCTTGAGACAGAGAGAACTGTACCCAGCCTGAGACAGAGAGAGAACTGTACCCAGCCTGAGACAGAGAGAGAACTGTACCCAGCTTGAGACAGAGGGAGAACTGTACCCAGCTTGAGACAGAGAGAACTGTACCCAGCTTGAGACAGAGAGAACTCTACCCAGAGACAGAGAGAGAACTGTACCCAGCCTGAGACAGAGAGAACTGTACCCAGCTTGAGACAGAGAGAGAACTGTACCCAGCTTGAGACAGAGAGAACTGTACCCAGCCTGAGACAGAGAGAGGACTGTACCCAGCCTGAGACAGAGAGAGAGAACTGTACCCAGCCTGAGACAGAGGGAGAACTGTACCCAGCCTGAGACAGAGAGAACTGTACCCAGCTTGAGACAGAGAGAACTGTACCCAGCTTGAGACAGAGAGAACTGTACCCAGCCTGAGACAGAGGGAGAACTGTACCCAGCTTGAGACAGAGAGAACTGTACCCAGCCTGAGACAGAGGGAGAACTGTACCCAGCCTGAGACAGAGAGAACTGTACCCAGCTTGAGACAGAGGGAGAACTGTACCCAGCTTGAGACAGAGAGAACTGTACCCAGCTTGAGACAGAGAGAACTGTACCCAGCCTGAGACAGAGAGAACTGTACCCAGCTTGAGACAGAGAGAGAACTGTACCCAGCTTGAGACAGAGAGAACTGTACCCAGCCTGAGACAGAGGGAGAACTGTACCCAGCTTGAGACAGAGAGAACTGTACCCAGCCTGAGACAGAGAGAGAACTGTACCCAGCTTGAGACAGAGAGAGAACTGTACCCAGCTTGAGACAGAGGGAGAACTGTACCCAGCTTGAGACAGAGAGAACTGTACCCAGCTTGAGACAGAGAGAATTCTACCCAGAGACAGAGAGAGAACTGTACCCAGCCTGAGACAGAGAGAACTGTACCCAGCTTGAGACAGAGAGAGAACTGTACCCAGCTTGAGACAGAGAGAGAACTGTATCCAGCTTGAGACAGAGAGAACTGTACCCAGCTTGAGACAGAGAGAACTGTACCCAGCTTGAGACAGAGAGAGAACTGTACCCAGCTTGAGACAGAGAGAACTGTACCCAGCTTGAGACAGAGAGAGAACTGTACCCAGCTTGAGACAGAGAGAGAACTGTACCCAGCCTGAGACAGAGAGAACTGTACCGAGCTTGAGACAGAGAGAGAACTGTACCCAGCTTGAGACAGAGAGAACTGTACCCAGCCTGAGACAGAGAGAGAACTGTACCCAGCCTGAGACAGAGAGAGAACTGTACCCAGAGACAGAGAGAGAACTGTACCCAGCTTGAGACAGAGAGAACTGTACCCAGCTTGAGGCAGAGGGAGAACTGTACCCAGCTTGAGACAGAGAGAGAACTGTACCCAGCTTGAGACAGAGAGAGAACTGTACCCAGCTTGAGACAGAGAGAACTGTACCCAGCTTGAGACAGAGAGAGAACTGTACCCAGCTTGAGGCAGAGAGAGAACTGTACCCAGCCTGAGACAGAGAGAACTGTACCCTGCTTGAGACAGAGAGAACTGTACCCAGCTTGAGACAGAGAGAACTGTACCCAGCTTGAGGCAGAGGGAGAACTGTACCCAGCTTGAGACAGAGAGAGAACTGTACCCAGCTTGAGACAGAGAGAGAACTGTACCCAGCTTGAGGCAGAGGGAGAACTGTACCCAGGTTGAGACAGGAGAACTGTACCCAGCCTGAGACAGAGGGAGAACTGTACCCAGCCTGAGACAGAGAGAACTGTACCCAGCTTGAGACAGAGGGAGAACTGTACCCAGCTTGAGACAGAGAGAACTGTACCCAGCCTGAGACAGAGAGAGAACTGTACCCAGCCTGAGACAGAGAGAGAACTGTACCCAGCCTGAGACAGAGGGAGAACTGTACCCAGCTTGAGACAGAGGGAGAACTGTACCCAGCTTGAGACAGAGAGAGAACTGTACCCAGCTTGAGACAGAGAGAACTGTACCCAGAGACAGAGAGAGAACTGTACCCAGCCTGAGACAGAGAGAACTGTACCCAGCTTGAGACAGAGAGAGAACTGTACCCAGCTTGAGACAGAGAGAGAATTGTACCCAGCTTGAGACAGAGGGAGAACTGTACCCAGCTTGAGACAGAGAGAACTGTACCCAGCTTGAGACAGAGAGAGAACTGTACCCAGCCTGAGACAGAGAGAGAACTGTACCCAGCTTGAGACAGAGAGAGAACTGTACCCAGCTTGAGACAGAGGGAGAACTGTACCCAGCTTGAGACAGAGAGAACTGTACCCAGCTTGAGACAGAGAGAACTCTACCCAGAGACAGAGAGAGAACTGTACCCAGCCTGAGACAGAGAGAACTGTACCCAGCTTGAGACAGAGAGAGAACTGTACCCAGCCTGAGACAGAGAGAGAACTGTACCCAGCTTGAGACAGAGGGAGAACTGTACCCAGCCTGAGACAGAGAGAACTGTACCCAGCTTGAGACAGAGAGAACTGTACCCAGCTTGAGACAGAGAGAACTGTACCCAGCCTGAGACAGAGGGAGAACTGTACCCAGCTTGAGACAGAGAGAACTGTACCCAGCCTGAGACAGAGAGAACTGTACCCAGCTTGAGACAGAGAGAACTGTACCCAGCTTGAGACAGACAGAGAACTGTACCCAGCTTGAGACAGAGAGAACTGTACCCAGCTTGAGACAGAGAGAACTCTACCCAGAGACAGAGAGAGAACTGTACCCAGCCTGAGACAGAGGGAGAACTGTACCCAGCTTGAGACAGAGGGAGAACTGTACCCAGCTTGAGACAGAGAGAACTGTACCCAGCCTGAGACAGAGAGAGAACTGTACCCAGCCTGAGACAGAGAGAACTGTACCCAGCTTGAGGCAGAGAGAACTGTACCCAGCTTGAGACAGAGAGAACTGTACCCAGCTTGAGACAGAGAGAACTGTACCCAGCTTGAGACAGAGAGAACTGTACCCAGCCTGAGACAGAGGGAGAACTGTACCCAGCCTGAGACAGAGAGAGAACTGTACCCAGCTTGAGACAGAGAGAGAACTGTACCCAGCCTGAGACAGAGAGAGAACTGTACCCAGCCTGAGACAGAGAGAGAGAACTGTACCCAGCCTGAGACAGAGGGAGAACTGTACCCAGCCTGAGACAGAGAGAACTGTACCCAGCTTGAGACAGAGAGAACTGTACCCAGCTTGAGACAGAGAGAACTGTACCCAGCCTGAGACAGAGGGAGAACTGTACCCAGCTTGAGACAGAGAGAACTGTACCCAGCCTGAGACAGAGAGAACTGTACCCAGCTTGAGACAGAGAGAACTGTACCCAGCTTGAGGCAGAGAGAGAACTGTACCCAGCTTGAGACAGAGAGAGAACTGTACCCAGCTTGAGACAGAGAGAACTGTACCCAGCTTGAGACAGAGAGAGAACTGTACCCAGCTTGAGACAGAGAGAACTGTACCCAGCTTGAGACAGAGAGAACTCTACCCAGAGACAGAGAGAGAACTGTACCCAGCCTGAGACAGAGGGAGTACTGTACCCAGCTTGAGACGGAGAGAGAACTGTACCCAGCTTGAGACAGAGGGAGAACTGTACCCAGCTTGAGACAGAGAGAACTGTACCCAGCCTGAGACAGAGAGAACTGTACCCAGCTTGAGACAGAGGGAGAACTGTACCCAGCTTGAGACAGAGAGAACTGTACCCAGCCTGAGACAGAGAGAGAACTGTACCCAGCCTGAGACAGAGAGAGAACTGTACCCAGCTTGAGACAGAGGGAGAACTGTACCCAGCTTGAGACAGAGAGAACTGTACCCAGCTTGAGACAGAGAGAACTCTACCCAGAGACAGAGAGAGAACTGTACCCAGCCTGAGACAGAGAGAACTGTACCCAGCTTGAGACAGAGAGAGAACTGTACCCAGCTTGAGACAGAGAGAACTGTACCCAGCCTGAGACAGAGAGAGGACTGTACCCAGCCTGAGACAGAGAGAGAGAACTGTACCCAGCCTGAGACAGAGGGAGAACTGTACCCAGCCTGAGACAGAGAGAACTGTACCCAGCTTGAGACAGAGAGAACTGTACCCAGCTTGAGACAGAGAGAACTGTACCCAGCCTGAGACAGAGGGAGAACTGTACCCAGCTTGAGACAGAGAGAACTGTACCCAGCCTGAGACAGAGGGAGAACTGTACCCAGCCTGAGACAGAGAGAACTGTACCCAGCTTGAGACAGAGGGAGAACTGTACCCAGCTTGAGACAGAGAGAACTGTACCCAGCCTGAGACAGAGAGAGAACTGTACCCAGCCTGAGACAGAGAGAGAACTGTACCCAGCCTGAGACAGAGGGAGAACTGTACCCAGCTTGAGACAGAGGGAGAACTGTACCCAGCTTGAGACAGAGAGAACTGTACCCAGCTTGAGACAGAGAGAACTGTACCCAGAGACAGAGAGAGAACTGTACCCAGCCTGAGACAGAGAGAACTGTACCCAGCTTGAGACAGAGAGAGAACTGTACCCAGCTTGAGACAGAGAGAGAACTGTACCCAGCTTGAGACAGAGGGAGAACTGTACCCAGCTTGAGACAGAGAGAACTGTACCCAGCTTGAGACAGAGAGAGAACTGTACCCAGCCTGAGACAGAGAGAGAACTGTACCCAGCTTGAGACAGAGAGAGAACTGTACCCAGCTTGAGACAGAGGGAGAACTGTACCCAGCTTGAGACAGAGAGAACTGTACCCAGCTTGAGACAGAGAGAACTCTACCCAGAGACAGAGAGAGAACTGTACCCAGCCTGAGACAGAGAGAACTGTACCCAGCTTGAGACAGAGAGAGAACTGTACCCAGCCTGAGACAGAGAGAGAGAACTGTACCCAGCCTGAGACAGAGGGAGAACTGTACCCAGCCTGAGACAGAGAGAACTGTACCCAGCTTGAGACAGAGAGAACTGTACCCAGCTTGAGACAGAGAGAAATGTACCCAGCCTGAGACAGAGAGAACTGTACCCAGCTTGAGACAGAGAGAACTGTACCCAGCTTGAGACAGAGAGAGAACTGTACCCAGCTTGAGACAGAGAGAACTGTACCCAGCTTGAGACAGAGAGAACTCTACCCAGAGACAGAGAGAGAACTGTACCCAGCCTGAGACAGAGGGAGAACTGTACCCAGCCTGAGACAGAGGGAGAACTGTACCCAGCCTGAGACAGAGAGAACTGTACCCAGCTTGAGACAGAGAGAACTGTACCCAGCTTGAGACAGAGAGAACTGTACCCAGCCTGAGACAGAGGGAGAACTGTACCCAGCTTGAGACAGAGAGAACTGTACCCAGCCTGAGACAGAGAGAACTGTACCCAGCTTGAGACAGAGAGAACTGTACCCAGCTTGAGACAGAGAGAGAACTGTACCCAGCCTGAGACAGAGGGAGAACTGTACCCAGCTTGAGACAGAGAGAGAACTGTACCCAGCTTGAGACAGAGAGAACTCTACCCAGAGACAGAGAGAGAACTGTACCCAGCCTGAGACAGAGAGAACT
Source organism: Microtus pennsylvanicus (assembly GCF_037038515.1). Lineage (NCBI taxonomy): Eukaryota > Metazoa > Chordata > Mammalia > Rodentia > Cricetidae > Microtus > Microtus pennsylvanicus. The sequence continues at coordinate 3,857,790 of NC_134601.1, read as the reverse complement.
GTACCCAGCTTGAGACAGAGGGAGAACTGTACCCAGCTTGAGACAGAGAGAACTGTACCCAGCCTGAGACAGAGAGAGAACTGTACCCAGCCTGAGACAGAGAGAGAACTGTACCCAGCCTGAGACAGAGAGAACTGTACCCAGCTTGAGACAAAGAGAGAACTGTACCCAGCTTGAGACAGAGAGAACTGTACCCAGCCTGAGACAGAGGGAGAACTGTACCCAGCTTGAGACAGAGAGAACTGTACCCAGCTTGAGGCAGAGAGAGAACTGTACCCAGCTTGAGACAGAGAGAGAACTGTACCCAGCTTGAGACAGAGAGAACTGTACCCAGCTTGAGACAGAGAGAGAACTGTACCCAGCTTGAGACAGAGAGAACTGTACCCAGCTTGAGACAGAGAGAACTCTACCCAGAGACAGAGAGAGAACTGTACCCAGCCTGAGACAGAGGGAGAACTGTACCCAGCTTGAGACAGAGAGAGAACTGAACCCAGCTTGAAACAGAGAGAGAACTGTATCCAGCTTGAGACAGAGAGAACTGTACCCAGCTTGAGACAGAGAGAACTGTACCCAGCTTGAGACAGAGAGAACTGTACCCAGCCTGAGACAGAGAGAGAACTGTACCCAGCTTGAGACAGAGGGAGAACTGTACCCAGCTTGAGACAGAGAGAACTGTACCCAGCTTGAGACAGAGGGAGAACTGTACCCAGCCTGAGACAGAGAGAACTGTACCCAGCTTGAGACAGAGAGAGAACTGTACCCAGCCTGAGACAGAGAGAACTGTACCCAGCTTGAGACAGAGAGAGAACTGTACCCAGCCTGAGACAGAGAGAACTGTACCCAGCTTGAGACAGAGAGAACTGTACCCAGCTTGAGACAAAGAGAACTGTACCCAGCTTGAGACAGAGAGAACTGTACCCAGCCTGAGACAGAGGGAGAACTGTACCCAGCCTGAGACAGAGAGAGAACTGTACCCAGCTTGAGACAGAGAGAGAACTGTACCCAGCCTGAGACAGAGAGAACTGTACCCAGCTTGAGACAAAGAGAGAACTGTACCCAGCTTGAGACAGAGAGAACTGTACCCAGCCTGAGACAGAGGGAGAACTGTACCCAGCTTGAGACAGAGAGAACTGTACCCAGCTTGAGGCAGAGAGAGAACTGTACCCAGCTTGAGACAGAGAGAGAACTGTACCCAGCTTGAGACAGAGAGAACTGTACCCAGCTTGAGACAGAGAGAGAACTGTACCCAGCTTGAGACAGAGAGAACTGTACCCAGCTTGAGACAGAGAGAACTCTACCCAGAGACAGAGAGAGAACTGTACCCAGCCTGAGACAGAGGGAGAACTGTACCCAGCTTGAGACAGAGAGAGAACTGAACCCAGCTTGAAACAGAGAGAGAACTGTATCCAGCTTGAGACAGAGAGAACTGTACCCAGCTTGAGACAGAGAGAACTGTACCCAGCTTGAGACAGAGAGAGAACTGTACCCAGCTTGAGACAGAGAGAACTGTACCCAGCTTGAAACAGAGGGAGAACTGTACCCAGCTTGAGACAGAGAGAACTGTACCCAGCTTGAGACAGAGGGAGAACTGTACCCAGCCTGTGACAGAGAGAACTGTACCCAGCTTGAGACAGAGAGAGAACTGTACCCAGCCTGAGACAGAGAGAACTGTACCCAGCTTGAGACAGAGAGAGAACTGTACCCAGCTTGAGACAGAGAGAGAACTGTACCCAGCCTGAGACAGAGAGAACTGTACCCAGCCTGAGACAGAGAGAGAACTGTACCCAGCTTGAGACAGAGAGAACTCTACCCAGCCTGAGACAGAGAGAGAACTGTACCCAGCCTGAGACAGAGAGAACTGTACCCAGCTTGAGACAGAGAGAACTGTACCCAGCCTGAGACAGAGAGAACTGTACCCAGCTTGAGACAGAGAGAACTGTACCCAGCCTGAGACAGAGAGAGAACTGTACCCAGCTTGAGACAGAGAGAACTGTACCCAGCTTGAGACAGAGAGAACTGTACCCAGCCTGAGACAGAGAGAACTGTACCCAGCTTGAGACAGAGAGAGAACTGTACCCAGCTTGAGACAGAGAGAACTGTACCCAGCTTGAGACAGAGAGAACTGTACCCAGCTTGAGACAGAGAGAGAACTGTACCCAGCCTGAGACAGAGGGAGAATGTACCCAGCTTGAGACAGAGAGAGAACTGTGCCCAGCCTGAGACAGAGAGAACTGTACCCAGCTTGAGACAGAGAGAGAACTACCTAGCCTGAGACAGAGAGAACTGTACCCAGCTTGAGACAGAGAGAGAACTGTACCCAGCTTGAGACAGAGAGAACTGTACCCAGCTTGAGACAGAGGGAGAACTGTACCCAGCTTGAGACAGAGAGAGAACTGTACCCAGCTTGAGGCAGAGGGAGAACTGTACCCAGCTTGAGACAGAGAGAGAACTGTACCCAGAGACAGAGAGAGAACTGTACCCAGCTTGAGACAGAGAGAACTGTACCCAGCTTGAGGCAGAGGGAGAACTGTACCCAGCTTGAGACAGAGAGAGAACTGTACCCAGCTTGAGACAGAGAGAGAACTGTACCCAGCTTGAGACAGAGAGAACTGTACCCAGCTTGAGACAGAGAGAGAACTGTACCCAGCTTGAGGCAGAGAGAGAACTGTACCCAGCCTGAGACAGAGAGAACTGTACCCAGCTTGAGACAGAGAGAACTGTACCCAGCTTGAGACAGAGAGAACTGTACCCAGCTTGAGACAGAGAGAACTGTACCCAGCTTGAGACAGAGGGAGAACTGTACCCAGCCTGAGACAGAGAGAACTGTACCCAGCTTGAGACAGAGGGAGAACTGTACCCAGCTTGAGACAGAGAGAACTGTACCCAGCTTGAGACAGAGAGAGAACTGTACCCAGCTTGAGGCAGAGAGAGAACTGTACCCAGCCTGAGACAGAGAGAACTGTACCCAGCCTGAGACAGAGAGAGAACTGTACCCAGCCTGAGACAGAGAGAACTGTACCCAGCTTGAGACAGAGAGAGAACTGTACCCAGCTTGAGACAGAGAGAGAACTGTACCCAGCCTGAGACAGAGAGAACTGTACCCAGCCTGAGACAGAGAGAGAACTGTACCCAGCTTGAGACAGAGAGAACTCTACCCAGCCTGAGACAGAGAGAGAACTGTACCCAGCCTGAGACAGAGAGAGAACTGTACCCAGCTTGAGACAGAGAGAACTGTACCCAGCCTGAGACAGAGAGAGACCTGTACCCAGCTTGAGACAGAGAGAACTGTACCCAGCTTGAGACAGAGAGAACTGTACCCAGCCTGAGACAGAGAGAACTGTACACAGCCTGAGACAGAGAGAGAACTGTACCCAGCTTGAGACAGAGAGAGAACTGTACCCAGCTTGAGACAGAGAGAACTGTACCCAGCTTGAGACAGAGAGAACTGTACCCAGCTTGAGACAGAGAGAGAACTGTACCCAGCCTGAGACAGAGGGAGAACTGTACCCAGCTTGAGACAGAGAGAGAACTGTACCCAGCCTGAGACAGAGAGAACTGTACCCAGCTTGAGACAGAGAGAGAACTGTACCCAGCCTGAGACAGAGAGAACTGTACCCAGCTTGAGACAGAGAGAGAACTGTACCCAGCTTGAGACAGAGAGAACTGTACCCAGCTTGAGACAGAGAGAACTGTACCCAGCTTGAGACAGAGAGAACTGTACCCAGCTTGAGGCAGAGGGAGAACTGTACCCAGCTTGAAACAGAGAGAGAACTGTACCCAGCTTGAGACAGAGAGAGAACTGTACCCAGCTTGAGACAGAGAGAACTGTACCCAGCTTGAGACAGAGAGAGAACTGTACCCAGCTTGAGGCAGAGAGAGAACTGTACCCAGCCTGAGACAGAGAGAACTGTACCCAGCTTGAGACAGAGAGAACTGTACCCAGCTTGAGACAGAGAGAACTGTACCCAGCCTGAGACAGAGAGAGAACTGTACCCAGCTTGAGACAGAGAGAACTCTACCCAGCCTGAGACAGAGAGAGAACTGTACCCAGCCTGAGACAGAGAGAACTGTACCCAGCTTGAGACAGAGAGAACTGTACCCAGCCTGAGACAGAGAGAGAACTGTACCCAGCTTGAGACAGAGAGAACTGTACCCAGCTTGAGACAGAGAGAACTGTACCCAGCCTGAGACAGAGAGAACTGTACCCAGCTTGAGACAGAGAGAGAACTGTACCCAGCTTGAGACAGAGAGAACTGTACCCAGCTTGAGACAGAGAGAACTGTACCCAGCTTGAGACAGAGAGAGAACTGTACCCAGCCTGAGACAGAGGGAGAATGTACCCAGCTTGAGACAGAGAGAGAACTGTGCCCAGCCTGAGACAGAGAGAACTGTACCCAGCTTGAGACAGAGAGAGAACTACCTAGCCTGAGACAGAGAGAACTGTACCCAGCTTGAGACAGAGAGAGAACTGTACCCAGCTTGAGACAGAGAGAACTGTACCCAGCTTGAGACAGAGGGAGAACTGTACCCAGCTTGAGACAGAGAGAGAACTGTACCCAGCTTGAGGCAGAGGGAGAACTGTACCCAGCTTGAGACAGAGAGAGAACTGTACCCAGAGACAGAGAGAGAACTGTACCCAGCTTGAGACAGAGAGAACTGTACCCAGCTTGAGGCAGAGGGAGAACTGTACCCAGCTTGAGACAGAGAGAGAACTGTACCCAGCTTGAGACAGAGAGAGAACTGTACCCAGCTTGAGACAGAGAGAACTGTACCCAGCTTGAGACAGAGAGAGAACTGTACCCAGCTTGAGGCAGAGAGAGAACTGTACCCAGCCTGAGACAGAGAGAACTGTACCCAGCTTGAGACAGAGAGAACTGTACCCAGCTTGAGACAGAGAGAACTGTACCCAGCTTGAGACAGAGAGAACTGTACCCAGCTTGAGACAGAGGGAGAACTGTACCCAGCCTGAGACAGAGAGAACTGTACCCAGCTTGAGACAGAGGGAGAACTGTACCCAGCTTGAGACAGAGAGAACTGTACCCAGCTTGAGACAGAGAGAGAACTGTACCCAGCTTGAGGCAGAGAGAGAACTGTACCCAGCCTGAGACAGAGAGAACTGTACCCAGCCTGAGACAGAGAGAGAACTGTACCCAGCCTGAGACAGAGAGAACTGTACCCAGCTTGAGACAGAGAGAGAACTGTACCCAGCTTGAGACAGAGAGAGAACTGTACCCAGCCTGAGACAGAGAGAACTGTACCCAGCCTGAGACAGAGAGAGAACTGTACCCAGCTTGAGACAGAGAGAACTCTACCCAGCCTGAGACAGAGAGAGAACTGTACCCAGCCTGAGACAGAGAGAACTGTACCCAGCTTGAGACAGAGAGAACTGTACCCAGCCTGAGACAGAGAGAGACCTGTACCCAGCTTGAGACAGAGAGAACTGTACCCAGCTTGAGACAGAGAGAACTGTACCCAGCCTGAGACAGAGAGAACTGTACACAGCCTGAGACAGAGAGAGAACTGTACCCAGCTTGAGACAGAGAGAGAACTGTACCCAGCTTGAGACAGAGAGAACTGTACCCAGCTTGAGACAGAGAGAACTGTACCCAGCTTGAGACAGAGAGAGAACTGTACCCAGCCTGAGACAGAGGGAGAACTGTACCCAGCTTGAGACAGAGAGAGAACTGTACCCAGCCTGAGACAGAGAGAACTGTACCCAGCTTGAGACAGAGAGAGAACTGTACCCAGCCTGAGACAGAGAGAACTGTACCCAGCTTGAGACAGAGAGAGAACTGTACCCAGCTTGAGACAGAGAGAACTGTACCCAGCTTGAGACAGAGAGAACTGTACCCAGCTTGAGACAGAGAGAACTGTACCCAGCTTGAGGCAGAGGGAGAACTGTACCCAGCTTGAAACAGAGAGAGAACTGTACCCAGCTTGAGACAGAGAGAGAACTGTACCCAGCTTGAGACAGAGAGAACTGTACCCAGCTTGAGACAGAGAGAGAACTGTACCCAGCTTGAGGCAGAGAGAGAACTGTACCCAGCCTGAGACAGAGAGAACTGTACCCAGCTTGAGACAGAGAGAACTGTACCCAGCTTGAGACAGAGAGAACTGTACCCAGCTTGAGGCAGAGGGAGAACTGTACCCAGCTTGAGACAGAGAGAGAACTGTACCCAGCTTGAGACAGAGAGAACTGTACCCAGCTTGAGACAGAGAGAACTGTACCCAGCTTGAGGCAGAGGGAGAACTGTACCCAGCTTGAGACAGAGAGAACTGTACCCAGCTTGAGACAGAGAGAGAACTGTACCCAGCTTGAGGCAGAGAGAGAACTGTACCCAGCCTGAGACAGAGAGAACTGTACCCAGCTTGAGACAGAGAGAACTGTACCCAGCTTGAGGCAGAGAGAGAACTGTACCCAGCTTGAGACAGAGAGAGAACTGTACCCAGCTTGAGACAGAGAGAACTGTACCCAGAGACAGAGAGAGAACTGTACCCAGCCTGAGACAGAGAGAACTGTACCCAGCCTGAGACAGAGGGAGAACTGTTCCCAGCTTGAGACAGAGAGAGAACTGTACCCAGCCTGAGACAGAGAGAACTGTACCCAGCTTGAGGCAGAGAGAACTGTACCCAGCCTGAGACAGAGAGAACTGTACCCAGAGACAGAGAGAGAACTGTACCCAGCTTGAGACAGAGGGAACTGTACCCAGCCTGAGACAGAGGGAGAACTGTACCCAGCCTGAGACAGAGGGAGAACTGTACCCAGCTTGAGACAGAGAGAGAACTGTACCCAGCCTGAGACAGAGAGAACTGTACCCAGCTTGAGACAGAGGGAGAACTGTACCCAGCTTGAGACAGAGGGAGAACTGTACCCAGCTTGAGACAGAGAGAGAACTGTACCCAGCCTGAGACAGAGAGAACTGTACCCAGCTTGAGACAGAGAGAGAACTGTACCCAGCCTGAGACAGAGAGAGAACTGTACCCAGCCTGAGACAGAGAGAACTGTACCCAGCTTGAGACAGAGAGAGAACTGTACCCAGCTTGAGACAGAGAGAGAACTGTACACAGCTTGAGACAGAGAGAACTGTACCCAGCCTGAGACAGAGAGAACTGTACCCAGCTTGAGACAGAGAGAACTGTACCCAGCTTGAGACAGAGAGAACTGTACCCAGCCTGAGACAGAGAGAACTGTACCCAGCTTGAGACAGAGAGAGAACTGTACCCAGCTTGAGACAGAGAGAACTGTACCCAGCCTGAGACAGAGGGAGAACTGTACCCAGCTTGAGACAGAGAGAACTGTACCCAGCCTGAGACAGAGAGAGAACTGTACCCAGCTTGAGACAGAGAGAGAACTGTACCCAGCTTGAGACAGAGGGAGAACTGTACCCAGCTTGAGACAGAGAGAACTGTACCCAGCTTGAGACAGAGAGAACTGTACCCAGCTTGAGACAGAGAGAGAACTGTACCCAGCTTGAGACAGAGAGAGAACTGTATCCAGCTTGAGACAGAGAGAACTGTACCCAGCTTGAGACAGAGAGAACTGTACCCAGCTTGAGACAGAGAGAGAACTGTACCCAGCTTGAGACAGAGAGAACTGTACCCAGCTTGAGACAGAGAGAGAACTGTACCCAGCTTGAGACAGAGAGAACTCTACCCAGAGACAGAGAGAGAACTGTACCCAGCCTGAGACAGAGAGAACTGTACCCAGCTTGAGACAGAGAGAACTGTACCCAGCTTGAGACAGAGAGAACTGTACCCAGCCTGAGACAGAGAGAGAACTGTACCCAGCCTGAGACAGAGAGAGAACTGTACCCAGAGACAGAGAGAGAACTGTACCCAGCTTGAGACAGAGAGAACTGTACCCAGCTTGAGGCAGAGGGAGAACTGTACCCAGCTTGAGGCAGAGAGAGAACTGTACCCAGCCTGAGACAGAGAGAACTGTACCCTGCTTGAGACAGAGAGAACTGTACCCAGCTTGAGACAGAGAGAACTGTACCCAGCTTGAGGCATAGGGAGAACTGTACCCAGCTTGAGACAGAGAGAGAACTGTACCCAGCTTGAGACAGAGAGAGAACTGTACCCAGCTTGAGACAGAGAGAACTGTACCCAGCTTGAGACAGAGAGAGAACTGTACCCAGCTTGAGGCAGAGAGAGAACTGTACCCAGCCTGAGACAGAGAGAACTGTACCCTGCTTGAGACAGAGAGAACTGTACCCAGCTTGAGACAGAGAGAACTGTACCCAGCTTGAGGCAGAGGGAGAACTGTACCCAGCTTGAGACAGAGAGAACTGTACCCAGCTTGAGACAGAGAGAGAACTGTACCCAGCTTGAGGCAGAGAGAGAACTGTACCCAGCCTGAGACAGAGAGAACTGTACCCAGCTTGAGACAGAGAGAACTGTACCCAGCTTGAGGCAGAGAGAGAACTGTACCCAGCTTGAGACAGAGAGAGAACTGTACCCAGCTTGAGACAGAGAGAACTGTACCCAGAGACAGAGAGAGAACTGTACCCAGCCTGATACAGAGAGAACTGTACCCAGCCTGAGACAGAGGGAGAACTGTACCCAGCTTGAGACAGAGAGAGAACTGTACCCAGCCTGATACAGAGAGAACTGTACCCAGCTTGAGACAGAGAGAACTGTACCCAGCTTGAGACAGAGAGAACTGTACCCAGAGACAGAGAGAGAACTGTACCCAGCTTGAGACAGAGAGAGAACTGTACCCAGCCTGAGACAGAGAGAGAACTGTACCCAGCTTGAGACAGAGAGAACTGTACCCAGCCTGAGACAGAGAGAACTGTACCCAGCTTGAGACAGAGAGAACTGTACCCAGCTTGAGACAGAGAGAACTGTACCCAGAGACAGAGAGAGAACTGTACCCAGCTTGAGACAGAGAGAGAACTGTACCCAGCCTGAGACAGAGGGAGAACTGTACCCAGCTTGAGACAGAGAGAGAACTGTACCCAGCCTGAGACAGAGATAACTGTACCCAGCCTGAGACAGAGGGAGAACTGTACCCAGCTTGAGACAGAGAGAGAACTGTACCCAGCCTGAGACAGAGGGAGAACTGTACCCAGCTTGAGACAGAGAGAACTGTACCCAGCCTGAGACAGAGAGAACTGTACCCAGCCTGAGACAGAGAGAGAACTGTACCCAGCCTGAGGCAGAGAGAGAACTGTACCCAGCTTGAGACAGAGAGAACTGTACCCAGCTTGAGACAGAGAGAGAACTGTACCCAGCTTGAGACAGAGAGAACTGTACCCAGCTTGAGACAGAGAGAGAACTGTACCCAGCTTGAGACAGAGAGAACTGTACCCAGCTTGAGACAGAGGGAGAACTGTACCCAGCTTGAGACAGAGGGAGAACTGTATCCAGCTTGAGACAGAGAGAGAACTGTACCCAGCTTGAGACAGAGAGAACTGTACCCAGCCTGAGACAGAGAGAACTGTACCCAGCCTGAGACAGAGAGAGAACTGTACCCAGCTTGAGGCAATGGAAGTCTGTAGCATTTGTTGTTGTTGTTTGAGACAGGGTTTCTCTGTAACTTTGGAGCCTGTCCTGGAACTCACTCTGTAGACCAGGCTGGTCTCGATCTCACAAAGATCTGTCTGCCTCTGCCTCCCGAGTGCTGGGATTAAAGGTGTGCGCCACCACTGCCTGGCAGACTGTAGCATTCTTAAATGCTGCTGTGACCCAGAATGTGACCCTTTCCTCAAAAAAGCCTCTCACCCCTGGCCGAGCTGAGGAAAGTGACTTGGTACCAAGATGCTGGAGCTAAACAAAAGCCCCATCCATGCCGACCTTTCATCTGCATCTAAAAGCATGCATTTAGAAACCCATCACGAGTATGCCACGTATTCATCCTTCATGACAGTTGTCATTTCATCGCCTATAAAATTGCATAACAGCAAACAAAAAAGATACCCCCCCCAAAAAAAAACTTCCAGAAAACAGAAAAACCGTGGACAGAAACAAAGGGCGTGAGAAAACATGGAGAAATGCAATATACCTTCCTATAAGGGGCTAAGGCAGCTTTGAATATAGAAAAAAATCAACTATATGGAATGATAAGCAAGAAGTGGGAGGAACGAAGACCGGATTTGCCACAGCTCAGTTTCACATTCTACTTCCCTGCGCCTCCACATTCACCCAAGACTCTGCAGCCTTTGTGGGAGGTGCAGCAGGGGATCAGTGACAGGAACGTTTGTTTGCTCTTTGCTCTTCTCACTTTCTTCATACATTTTGCTCTGTTTATCCTAGAACTGCCTGATTACTGCCAACTTGCTCTCTCCTGACTCAGTCACTAAGATTAGAACTTTCCAGAGGTGGTACAGAGAGAAGGTGGCCCATTTCTGCATGGCCTTAGCTGCTCTCCATAGAGAGCTCGGTTTGGAGCAGGTCAACTCCCCAAAGCCCAGGCTTTCTTATCCGAGTCCTGGACCTCACGCAGAATGGACCTTTTTACCTTTCCTCTTCCACCATTTTCCAGCCCGCCTTTCTCTTCCTACCCAGGGACAGGGATGCAGAAAATGGGCTTTTCCTTCCTGGTCTATTTTAGACCCCACCTCCTTTTTGGACAGAGGATAAGGGTGTGGGATTATGCTGAGATTCAGAATGCAAAGCACAGTGCAATCACCGGGCAAGATCTCCTTGGAGGTCAGTTCTCATCACTCGGTTCTTTTTCTTCTTAGTAACTAGGCCGCTCCATGACCTGTTGACAAATGTCACGCAGCTTTTCCACCACTGAATGCCCACAAGCACAAGAAGGTCACTGGACAAACCAATGCACGCCGTGCGGTGCGCTGTGCCGTACCTCTGTACCAGGCATCTGGCAGAACTAAGGGGGAGAGCCTGGCTCGGCGTTTGCTGGGCACCACCTATCACCATTACAGGCCAAGCCTGCCTGCCTCCTCTGGTTTGCTGGGCCAGGAGATCCGAGAGTGCATGCTAATGAGGTGAGCAGGATGGAGAGGGTAGGCTCAGCAGCTCGGATCTGTGCTTGGACTGGCATATGCCACAGGGTCTCTCTTCCACCACTGCTAGGAGTGTTGTCCTTATTCCGGTTCCCTGACCCCCGGGGAGTGCTTGGAGCCTTGTAATGAGTATAACCTGAGCCCCTAAACTCAGGCTGTACTCCTCTGCTGAAGCATGCTTCTTTAGTGTACGGTGGATGCTCCACCCACACGCTCTACGTTCTTCCTTCCCAGGCTTCTGGCCTCTTCTGGAGGGACCCAGCCTGTAGCTCCCATCCACTTTCCTAGATTCCTCCTTTCCCGCCCTCCCCCTGAGCCTCACTCCCGCTTTCTATTTTCTTCAACTTCTTTTGGAGGCAGGGGCATGTTTCAAGACAGGATTTTCCTGTGTAGCCCTGGAACTCACTCTGTAGCTCATGCTGGCCACAAACTCAGAGATCCCCTTGCCTCTGCCTCCCAAGTGTGCCATGACTACCCAGCTTCCCCAATTTCTTAATGTCATTTGTAGATTTTTGTTTTCTTTTTCTGAGGCAGGGTTTCTCTGTAGCCTTGGCTGTCCTGGAACTCCCTCTGTAAACCAGGCTGGCCTCAGTCTCCCAAGTGCTGGGATTGAAAGCGTGCGCCACCACTGGGCAGCTTGTCTGTCAACCACCTTCTCACCTCAATCCTATCAGTTCCTGGTTTCTTTGAAGGAGCCCAGGGGAGTGTTACTCTGAGAGAATAGACTTTGACTCCTAAGGCCACGAAAAAGCAGGCATTCAGCACCATTCCCTTATGGGTCATTTATCTTCTTAGAAATTCTGACCAGCACCAAGTGACCTCCAAGACCACAGCTACACTTCCCTTTACCCTTGAAGTTCAACTTCAGTTAAACATTTCTGACATCAGTCTCTAGAAGCAAAGAAAAGACCCATGCTTCTTGATCAACTGGAACATTCTGGTCCTGGCTCTACTGTTACCCACTTGGTGTGGGGGAAGCAGAGGGTGGTGGTTCTGTCAAGGGTGGTCTAGGAGGAGGCTCTGAAGCTGCAGTTTCCCTGATCAGCTCTCTGGATGCCCCCCGCTGGGCTTGGACAATGCTGTCTCGCACCCCACCCACTTCCCCACATATGGCACCAGAGAAAAACAGGAGGCATCCAGGCAGTATTTGGTGTACTGAACTCGAAGATTTTCTTTTAAATTTGAGAGACAACAACATTGGGGCAACATCAGAAACAGCATCTCTGACCAGACAGTGCTGGCAGCGCAGAGTTCATCACACATGTAAATGTATGGCCATCCGGGTCCAGTCTATGAGCTGATTGAAGCTCTTCTGCTTGCAATACAGACAGCAAGGAGATAAAGTGTATCACGACCCCATCACACAGCCAGGGCACCGTGGAGGAAGAAAAGTAACAAAGGGGCGGGGAAAACAAAGGCTCACAGACTACTCAGGGCCAGAATGGGACACAAACACAAAGCAGAGTCCTGGTTCTACCCGCATCTACTGGCCCAGAGTCCAGTCCATTGCCAGTGCCTCTGACCTCACACTATAGCCCATGCCTGGACATGAGCAGGGAGGGGCTTCCTGGAGCAGGAGGTCTAAGAAGGCAGGGCCTCCATCTCCATACTCATTTCTCCCAGTAGGTCAAGGCTGACCAGCATGCTGAAGGTTTCCGTATCAGGAATGGAATGCATGGACCTTGAGATACCAGTGCCAGAGAAGCTTGAGGAGTGTAGGAGACATAGTAAAAGTATCCCTTGGGCCATCCTTGGGCATTTGGAGAGGCTAGCCTAAGAAGGGCCTCCTGGACAGACTATGCTCAGTATATCTGGAGGAGAAGCTTTTCCCATGTGATGCCTGGGATGGGGCTACAAGCCTGGGTACAAAGAAACAGGGCCATACCATGGGTCTCAGCTCCTCGACTTCCCATGAACCACAATGTCATCATGGCAGTCCACTACCACACAACTGCTCGGAGGGTTAGAGAGGACTAATTTCAGAAAGTTCTTGAACCTTCCTCTCTGTTCATGAACTCAACATCTGCCTGTCTTCAAGGAAAGGCAGATACCCAGCTACCCTAACCCACAACCTCTCTTTCTCCCTAGGCCCCTGGCAGCTCTCCAATCCCTCCCCACCCCGGCGTCCTTCTAGGTCATGGAGAAGACTGCAGAAGGGGTGGGGGAATGAAGGTCCAGGGCAGGCTGAGCCCCCCCTCTTCTGTGTGTAACAAGAGCAAACCCAGCCCGGTCCTTGAGCCCCATTGTATTCATGAGATGAGGGAATATGTCTCCCTCACCGTGTTGCTAGGAGATACCAGTGCCCGAGGTACACTGGCATCTTTTCTATGGCGGGGCCAGAAGGCCTGAGCAACCCCACCACTCTCTAGGCCTCTACCAGAAAGGCCCTTCCTCTTCTAGGCAGGTTCTTCACTCGGCTGCTCCCCGGGCTGGTCAGGAACAGAAGCAGGCATCTCTACATAGGGATCCGTCTTGAAATGATCACAGAAGGGAGCCATCACCCAGAAGACCAAGGCCTGAAAAAAAAAGCCTTCAGAGTTGGCTTCCTGTGCACTCTGCTTCTCCACCCTATCCCGACAGCAGATGCTTGCTGCTGGATCCTTCCCACTTCCCCAGATCCTGGGGCACACAGCTGCCAGGCTGCTCATGGCTGGAAGATGGGCTTCTGGGTCTCACCAGTGTCATCGCAGGTGCTGCTGGGCAGACAGGGAGGATGGGAGAAGCAGGCTGTGGGGAAAAGAGACGATTGTAACCTGTTCTTTTCTGTCTGCAGATGCAGAGGGCCTCAGGAATGCCCCAGACTGGGTTAGGGGAGCAAGAGGGAGAGCAGGAGGAGCAGGCAGAGGACAGTCCCCTGCCCCATCCCCAAGAGTGCAGGAGGCAGTCTGGAGAAGGGCTGCACAGAGCTGCAGAGACTACCCTTGGGCCTGCATGCAAAGAAGGGGACAGACCTGAGGTTTGGTTCAGAAAAGAACTGTCCATTTTATCTGACCACCTGACATAGGGAGACCGATGGACAAATATTTACTCTTCTAGCACCTTCCTGGGGGCTCACTGGCCCATTCAGGGTTCAGGTTACATCTCAGGATGCTTCTACAAAAAAGGGAACTGAGGCTGGAAGGTGGGTGGGAGGGGCTCCCTGTCTGTGTATTGGTGATGAATTGACCCTCCAAGATGCCAGAGCCACCCAATACCCTATCAGGGGACCACCACCAGGGACACGGGAAAGCCTTGCCTACCTTTTCAGTTTCTAAGCTTGGCTACGCAGCAGGTGTGCCATGGCGTATTCCCTATTTCCACAAACGAGTTATACCCACCAGACCCCATTCCAACCTGTCCGCACCTACCTTCCTGCACAGGGCCTGGTAAATCCTGCGGTAGCACCCCCTCTTTCGGGTTCTCCCTCTTTCTGGCCAATCGGAGGCAACAGGTTTGCCAGACTCTGATGATTCTCTGGATGCCGCGGAAAATGACTCGGCTGCGAAGGGTTTTTGCAGTATGGGATGCAGTACTGTGGCCCTCCGCGGAGGCCTAAAATGGAGGGACCCAGGCAGTTCCGTCTGCGCCCCCCGCCTCTGTCTCTGGGCCCTGAGCGGTCCCAAGGTCCTTCAAGCGGCCGCCTGGAGGGGATGGCGGGGGTGGCGTGGATGGCGTTGTGGCGGGCGATGGCTCACTCGATCCGCACCTGCAGGCGGACGTTGAGCATCACCGAGGCCACCATATAAAAGTAGGGGAAGTTCACGCGCAGCCGCCAGGCCAGGTCGAAGAAGGTGAGCAGCGTGCGCGTGAGCCCCTTGCAGAAAGCGCTGTAGGGGCCGCGCATCGCCGCCCAACGCGACAATCGCATTGCCAGGCCGGATAGGGCTGCAGCCGCAGCTGCAGCCGACAGGGCCGCAGTCACAGCCATCGGCCTGGCTCACCCGCTTACCCGCCGCAGAGCCAGCTCAGTGTGCCTCGCCGCGCTGCACCGCGACAAGTTGCCCAACGCTGCCTGCAGCCCCGCCCTCCGGCTCCGGGTCCTTGCAGCCTCCAGTGCTCCGCCCACCACCCCGCAGCCTCAGTGGCTCTTGGCCTTCTTGCGAGACCTGCGGCTGCTCAGCTCCGCCCCCTCGCCGCAGGCTCTGGGCAGAAGTCCTTCCTCCCTAGTTCAGCAGGTATCTTTGTCTCATCCTGAGTCCTGCTGCTACAGAATGGCCGCAGAGGTCGGGCCGGACTTGCTTGGCCTTACTGCCTCAGTCCCACAGATGGGAACCCTCTCTCCACGAAGTCTCATACCAACCAAGTGCCTGTCCCACCTGTTCAGCTTGTTATTCCTAGAGTGCACAAATACTGAACGGCGTGAATGGTGCGCTGCTAGGACTAGCTCTAGAGAAATACTCTAGAATTCATCAAGATGTTTTTATTTCTTTTAAGGACTAGCTAGCTCTCGTGGACCACTTTTGCTAATTCTATAGGAAAGTATATCCAGTAGTACTCTCCTATGGACAGACACACGCTAACACCCCTTTTCCACCGCCTCTTCGGGAACCAGGTCCAAGGACTCATTGCACCTTTCATTATTTGCATAATGCCCTGAACTGCCCCACGCAGTGCCATCAGATCAATGGTGCATGCATTTTGTTCCATTTCTGTTGTGTTTGCTGGCTGCCTTTTCATGTTAATATCTAATCATGTTAAACTAAATCCAACCCAAAACCAGATAGTCTCTGGCGATGTGGGCAGCGTTCAGTCACCTATGCAAGGGTGAGAGGAAAACAGCCAAGATTCCGCATTGTAGAGCGTTTCTCAGTTACTGTGTTCAGTGGGTTAGGTACCCGAAGGGCATTTTCGTCTTAGGATATTTTCCACTTAAAATTGATTTATCTAGATAAACTTCAGAGTAAATCAAAGATCATCTGTATTTATTAATAGGGAGTAGAGTGATCCCTCCAAATTCGATTTTTATTTGACAGCACATCTTTAGTTATTCTAGGGGCTGTGCATACCCACATAATTTTAGAAGTAAATAGTGAGTACAAAAGGCATTGCTTGAAACTGTACTAAATAGACTAGTTTTGGGGAGAACTGACACCATTTTTATGTAGATTGTTTCATATTAAGAACAGAGTCTGTCTTTGTTCATCAAGATGTTTTTATTTCTTTTATTGAAATTCGTATGGTTTGGCATTGAGATCCTTTTTACATTTGTTATAGCTACTCAAAAATACTCATTTCCTTTGAAAGCACTATAAATGATTTTGGACTTTTAATCTCAGTTTCCATATGCCTGTTCATCATTAGTATATAGAAATGTATCTTTGTATGTATATGTGTCTGCATGCATTTCTGTGTGGATTCACATGTATGCGTAGGTGTGCATGCATTCCTGTGTGTGGAGGCGAGAAGACAACCCATGGAGCCTATTTACTTCAGTTGTTGGACCGTCTCTTCATGGCTAAGAGCCCTTCCAGTAGAGCAGAGAGAGGGTCAGCAAGCTCCAGGGATCTGCCTGTCACTGCCTTCCCAAGATCTGGGATTTTAAACTTGTGTCACTGCCAGGTGTGACTGCACAAGTCTTTTTGATCCTAAGCATTCAGGCAGCAGAGGCAGGCAGACCTTTGTAAGTTTGAGGCCAGCCTGGTCTACATAACAAGTCCCAGGCCAGTCAGGCCTACATGGTGAGCCTGTGGACTAAAAAGCCCAACAAACAAACAAACAAACAAACAAACCAAAAAACCATCTCTGCCCCCTGTGCCTCCATGCCTGGCTTGGGGAGGCAGTGAGCGTGGCTTGTCTCTTAAAGAGACAGAACACGTCATTACACTGGGCATGCCAACGTTGTGTTTTACATTTGGAGCCTTCCTCCTACCCTTGAAATACACATTTCTGTGCATTCATCTTGTGTGCAGGGAAGAAGACAAACTTTCCGCTTGTTTCTAGGGATCTTTTTGTCAATACTGTGAAACTTGGTAACTAGAATATCTTATTGTGTACAAACAGTTCTCTGTCTTTTCATCATTCTAGCTGCTCCTTGTCTCATTGCAGTGAAGAGAATTCACAGTGCCAGGTTGAATGTAAAAGTTTGATACCCTAATGGCCATGTATGGGCAAATGCGTTTTCTAAATCACTGATTTTGAGTATCTTTAGAAACTAAGATTACAATGCTGGGTGTGGTGGTGCACACCTTTAATCCCCTTACTGGGAGGCAGAGGCAGGCAGATCTCTGTGAGTTCAATGCCAGTCTGGTGTACAAAGAGTGTTCCAGGACAGCCAGGGCTGTTACACAGAGAAACCCTGTCTCAAAAGATGAAAAAAAAGTACTATTTTAAACTTTCATATACCTAACTTTTTGATTCAGTCTCAATCTGTAGCCATACTTGCCTGGAACTCACTATGTAACCTAGGCTGGTCTTACTTTTGTGTTATTATTGTAATTGTATTTATAATGAACAAATGCCAAACACATTAAACATGTGTGTATGTACATGCATGCTAGCAGGGACATACACCTGCACGTGCTTGTCCTGTGCAGAAGCAAGAAGTTGTCTATCTATCTCAGCACTAGAATCACTATGGGTGTTTGCTAGGTGCAGCTGGCGTGTTACACAGTCTTGGGATCTTAACTCTGGCAGGTGGATGGATCTCTGTGAGTTCAAGGTGTGGTGGCACATACCTTTAATCCCAACCCTTGGGAGGCAGCGGCCAGTGGATCTCTGTGAATTCAAGTTGTGGTAGAACACATCTTTAATCCCAACAGGTGGAGGCAGAGAGGCGGGTGGATCTCTGTGAGTTCAAGGACAATCTGTTCTACAGAGTGAGTGCCAGGACAGCCAGATACACAGAGAAACCTGTTCTCAAAAAACCAAAAATTAAAAAGAAAAAGAAAAAAATAGAGTTTAAAATAAAGCCACGAAAAGATGGAAAATACACAGAGTCTTGATACTATATGTTATTTTGTTACGGCTGCTAAACGACATTTGATTATAAATGTTGCTGAATTAATCCAACCTATGTATTTTGAAAATGCCTTGAGTTTAAAATATAAGTCAAAATATATGTTACTTTGGAGAAGAGGCTTTGCTTTTGTTTATACAGGAAATGAGAGGCTCTGGATTCATTCTGGGTTAAGAAAACTTAGGTTTGATCAAGGAAGACCTCCTGAGAAATCCAGATGGCCCAGATGTCTGAGTTCTACATCTAGAACAGATTCAAAACTGCTGGCTGAGATGATCAAGCCTCACAGGATACTCCAGTCAGGACTTGCTCATAATTCTAAATGTTCTTTAGGTACCCATAAGATTATCAGTGCCACCAGTCAGCAGGAAGTAGAAAAACTATGCCCACATTCCCAAAAAAATGGACTATGGATATATGAATACATGTTGTTATGGATACTGGTCAGGAAGAAAGCTAAACAAGGGACATTAGATTCAGAATTCTTGTTTTGAAAAAAAGTGTGTGGGGGTGAATGCTGTGGGACAATGGTCTTGTACTTTGTAAAGATTTGTCACTTGTATTTTAATAAAATGCTGATTGTCCAGTAGCCAGGCAGGAAGTATAGGCAGGGTGACAAGAACAGGAGAATTCTGGGAAGAGGAAAGGCTGAGTCTGCAGTTGTCACCCAGAGACAGAGGAAGCAAGATGAGCGTGCCTCACTGATGAAAGGTACCAAGCCACACGGCTAACACAGACAAAAATATAAGTTATAAAAATTAATAAGAAAAGCTTGAGCCACTAGGCCAACCAGTTTATAATTAATGTAGACCTCTGTGTGTTTTTTTGGTACTGAATGACCGTGGGACCAGGTGGGACAGAAAATCTCGATCAACAAACTCCATTTTTAATTATTGATGTCTTCATGATTGTACACCAAGTGCTCCTAACTGCTAAGCAAGCTCTCCGGTCCCTAGCAAAATAATTCTTTCAAGGAGTGTTTGCATATAAACTTCAACTTACCCTCAACTGTTTTCATTCATTACAGCCCCAGATTTCTCAGTCTACAACATTAGACTGGGATACTGGTGCCTAGGCATGAAAATATACATTTCAGAACACCAGAAGAATACATGAATTTGTATCATGGTTATAGATATAAAAACTTCAAACAAGCCAGAATTTTTAGAGGAGGTAATAGAAAAAGTAGGCATGGTAGTGTATGCTTACTATCCTGGAACTTGGAGGGCTGAGGCAGGATGAAGCCCAGCATGGCCTACACAGTGAGATCAAGTCCAGCCTGGAGCATATAGTAAGAACTTGCCTAAATCTCTCAGGTTTAGATTGATAATAAGGATAGTTATTACATTTTTCAAGGCTAGTTTCTTTTGGGTGATAGAAATTAAGTCTTGGGATATGGTGTTAGTTAACTGAAACATAAATGTTATAGGTATATTGCTCTTCCTGCTAGATTGGCACCTTTATTATAAAAATCCCTTCCTAACCCTATAGTTTTTATGGGTGACTGCAAAGTTCGGTCTAATATAACCCCCCTTATCAGTGGGGTCTTCCAGGGAGCCTCTGAACAGATCAGATAATAACTATCTGAGGGACTTAGACTTCCTCCTTCATTTGACAGTTCTGGTGACAGCCAGGCTAATGTTGGCACTTTGAATGTGGGCTTAGAATTAGAAGACAACATGCATAACCGCCACAAATACTACCTGTTTTCTCAAATTCTTCCTTTCATTTCCTGGCAAACATAAGCATTTGAGTTATTTTTATGACCCTAAAATGCTGATTGAAATGATTTGCCAGTAGTTTTACTGATATTTTGGAGGTGAGAATTATTTGTGGCTTTTCCTCTGCCATTTTTAGCTTGTCAGGCTTTGATGAAAGAATGGACAGTTCAAATAATACTGCAGCAATTTTAGACATCAGTCTCTCCTGGACTCACTGTCCTTGTTCCTTAACTGTTTCTTGAGTTAAGTGGCTAAACTATTTTATCAATGTTGTTTCCCCTGTAACATGGAGAATTTTGACCAGCAAGGAGAAATACCTTATAAAATGTTACAACAACTTAGTAATTATATATAATATAATTATATATAATATATAATTTCTAAATTATATATATATATATATATATAATATGATACCAAAAAGATATACACACACATATATATCCACATATATGTAAATGATGTGCATGTTCTTCTGTATGCTGTGAATATATTTTATTATCATTGGTTAATAAAGAAGCTGATTTGGCCAACAGCCAGGCATAATAGAGCCAGGCAGGAAATCCAAGCAACGTTAAAGGGAAAAAGGAGGAGGAGTTTGGGAGACACCAGCAGCAGCTGGAAAAACAAGATGTGAGGTAACAAACCAAGAGCCTCGTGGTAAAATACAGACTATTAGAAATGGGTTGATTTAAGTTTTAAGAACTAGTTAATAATAAGCTTGAGGTACTAGGCTATATATATATGCATGCATGTGACAACAATGAAAAAGAGTCAATGAATTTGAAAGAGAGAAAGGAGGCATTAAGTGGGGAGGAAAGGCAAGGAAGAAATATAACTATATTATCTCAAAAATAGAAGAAAAACTAAAAAAAAATAAAACATATACTGTTCCTGACATTAATATAACAATTTTAGCTTTCTTTTGGGGTACAATTTTGCACATTTTAATGTAATTTATTATTTTATTTTTGAATTGCATATGATAATTATGTATTTAAGGGATATACATGATAGTTCAGTCTTTTTCACACTTTTTAAAGTTAGTTTTTTAAGAATTTAATAGTGATTATGTACTACTGTACTTACGTTATGTCCATTCCTTTTTCTCCCACAATTCCCTGTCAAGTTCATGATCTCTTCTTCTGCAATTAATATTGTTATGTGTGTGTATTTAAAATTTATTATTTTCCACACTGTAGTCATATTTCATTTGTATTTTAATAAATAAAGTTTGCCTGAAGATCAGAAGGCAAAACAGCCACACTGGTCAGCCATACAAACCAGGCAGTGGCGCTGCACACACCTTTAATCCCAGCAGCCACACCAGTTAGCCATAGAGGCCAGGTGGTGGTGCACACCTTTAATCCCAGCACTAGAGAGGAATATAAGGTGGGATGGCTCAGTGGTTGTTGTCTGTTCTTCAGAGAATGAAAGTTCAATTCCCAGCACCCACATCCCACAGCTCTCTGTAACTCAGTCCTAAGGGATCTGATGCTTTTTTATGGCCTCTGTGGGCGCTGCACACATGTGGTGTACAGACATATGTAGGCAAAACACCTATACACATAACATTTTTTTTTAAAAAAAATTATGTGCATTGGTGTTTTGCCTGCATGAGGGTGTTGGGTCCCCTGGAACTGGAGTTGCAGACAGCCGTGAGCTGCCATGTGGGTGCTGGGAATTGATCTGGGGTCCTTTGGACGAATGGCCAGTGCTCTTAATCGCTGAGCCATCTCTCCAGCCCTACATATAACATTCTTAAGAAAGAAAAATCCAGTCAGCCAATGTTTATGTTTTTATTGATAATTTAGCTCATTCAAATTTAATACAACTAGGGTATGGGAAAAGGCTCAGGGGTTAGCAGTTAAAGAGGACCCAGGATTGAGTTCTTGTATCCACAGGGTGACTCACAAGTGATCTGGCGCCCTCTTCTGGCCTCCTGGGGCAACAGGCATGCACCTGGTATTGGGACAAAACAGTCATTCACCTAAAATAAAATCAAATGAAGTTAATGTGATTACCAATAAGATAAAATGTAAAGTTGGGTAGTGGTGGTGGCATGTGCCTTTAATCCCAGCACTCAGGAGGCAGAGGCAGGCGGATCTCTGTGAGTTCAAGGCCAGCCTGGTCTACAAGAGCTAGTTCCAGGACAGGCTCCAAAGCTACAGGAAACCCTGTCTCGGAAAACAAACAAAAGATAGGATGTATAGTGTCCATTTTGATATTTTCTGTATTTTATGTCTTCTGTGTCTTATATCCTCAATACTTTATTGCCTTTAATTTTATTTATTTTTTAATATATGTATCTTCCTACTCCCCTTTATAAAATGATTTATTTATTTATTATGTATACAGTGTTCTGCCTGCATATCATAAAAGGGCACCAGATCCCATTACAGATGGTTGTGAGTCACCATGTGGTTGCTGGGAATTGAACTCAGGACCTCTGGAAATCTCTTAAGCTCTGAGCCATCTCTCCAGCCCCCTGTCTTTTATTTTAAACAGGTGCTTTCCTGGCACATGGTTTCACTTTATTTTGTGTGTATGTGTTTGTGTCTGTGCATGTACATGTGCAGACTGCAGAACAAATTTGAATGTCATCCCTCAGGAGATATCCATTTTATTTATTTCCGTGTGTGTGTGTGTGCATATGCGTGTGTGTGTTGTATGCATGTGTATATGGGTGAGTGTGCTTGCCTGTATATGTGTACGTAGAGACCACAGATTGACATGGAATATCTTCTTCTATTGCCTTACTTCTAATTATTTTAGAAAAGGTCTCACACTAAACCTAGAGCTCGCAGTTTCTTGGCTGGATTGGCTACGAGCTAAGCGCCCTTCCAGGATCTATTTGTCTCCAGCCATCCCCACCCTACCCGTCAGTGCCTGGGTTACACCTTTGCCAGCACATCCAGCTTTTCACATGAGTGCTGGGGATCTGAACTCGTGTCTTCGTGCTTGTACCCGCTCAGCCACCTCCTCAGCCCACACTTTGCTTTTGAAACTGGGTCACTCACTTGTAGAAGCTCACAGAAGAGGTTAGGCTGGCTTACCAGTGAGCCCCAGAGATTATCCTGTCTTTGCCTTCCCAGTGCTGATATCACTGGCATGTATGCACCTGAGTCAGGCTTTTTACAACGGGTTCTAGGAATTCAGTTTATTGTCTCATGCCTGTGCCGCAAACACTCTACTAAATGAATTATTTTCCTGGTAATGTGGTATTATCTTTTGTTTTTTAATTACTTTTTAGATAGAGTCTCACTATGAAGTTATGAAGTGCACACACACACCTGCCTATTGAGTCCAGTTTTTGTTTTTTAATTTTTAGATAGAGTCTCACTATGAAGTGCACACACACACACACACACACACACACACACACACACACCTACTATTGAGTCCATTTAGTGTTGCTTGCATGTACATGTGTCTACAGTTGAGCACTTAGGGACTGATCACCTATAAGAGAGCTCATCCCTGGAGAAACCGTTTCTCTCCTCAGCCACTGATCACCTGCAGCTCTTCATCTAGGGGTGAGACCTCTGAAATTCTGGCCGTCCATGTTGGCATCTCAACTGGTGTTGTCATTATGCAGGTCTTTGTCTAGGCAACCATACTGCTGAGATTCCTTGTTGGCTCTGCTTCCCTGTTCTGTCTGGAAGACACTAGCAGCAGCTGCCCTGGTACTCTCTGGCTCTTAAAAATCTTTCCCAGCAACCACATGGTGGCTCACAACCATCTGAAATGAGGTCTGGTGCCCTCTTCTGGCCTTCAGGCATACATGCAGAAAGAATATTGTATACATAATAAATAAATAAATATTAAAAAAAATCTTTCCACCCCCTCTTCGGAGATGTTCCCTGAGCCTTAGGCTTACCCGTTGCCTTGGAGATGTACTAATCAGGGTTGGGCTCCCCACGATTGTCATTTATTCTTTATATTTTTACCAGATGTAGAGCTTGTTTTTGTTTTGTTTTTATAAAAAAAACCCTGTAGTTTTAGGCCAGTTTTTCAGTGTGTACCCTGGCAATTACAATTAATGTCTTAATTTAAAACAAATTAGTTTAATGTATATCCTAGCTTCAAGAGTATACTAAAACTTGTATTACTTTACAGCTCCCCAAGACCCTATGTGTGTCCTCTTCATAATGGTGATCTTAAAATAGTAACATTTGTAGCTTGGGATCCAAGAGTGTTGAGTGGAAAAGTGGGGGAAAACTGTAACGTCTTTCATGGTCTCATCTCCGAACACAGCGCCACATCAGCCACATTCTTTTTGTAGCAATCTCAAAGGTGCCCAAATCCAAAGGCAAGGGCCATTAACTGTGCGTGTTGATGGAAACCCAGCTAAGAGTTTCCAGAAAGGCTTGCTAACTGTCACAACAGGTTAAGAAATCAAGCGTTGGCGCCTTTGCCAAGGTCATTTGTTTGGTAAACACAGAACCTCTCAGTACTAATCACACTATTTCTTTGTCTGAAAAGTGAAGGAATTGGGATAGGAAGTACAGACTTCCCTTTCTTGTCCCCTGGTGCACACATAGGCATGCGGGGTGTGTGTGTGTGTGTGTGTGTGTGTGTGTGTGTGTGTGTGTGTGTGTGTGTGCTTGTGTGTGTGTAGCACCATGTAAATAGCATCTTGATGAGAGACTCCAACTTTGCCAGGATGAGCTGTCTCTGAAGACAGTGTCCTTTCACTCCCAATTAAGACGGGGGACTTGATTTCTTCTACTTTCACACAGGGAGGGAATCTTATGGGGAAATACATAGTGGTGGTGCACGCCTTTAATCCCAGCACTCGGGAGGCAGAGGCAGGCGGATCTCTGTGAGTTCGAGACCAGCCTGGTCTACAAGAGCTAGTTCCAGGACAGGATTCAAAACCACAGAGAAACCCTGTCTCGAACCCCCCCCCCCCAAAAAAAAGAAATATATAGAGTGTATTTTCTTTTTTTTTTCTTTCTTTTTGGTTTTTCAAGACAGAATTTCTCTGTGTAGTCCTGGCTGTCCTGGAACTCATCTGTAGACCAGGCTGGCCTCAAACTCAACAAAGGTCTGCCTATCTCTGCCTCCTTAGTGCTGGGATTAAAGGCATTGCCACCACCACCCAGAAGAATGTATTTTAAAAATAAGGGAAAATAGCTTTCTCCAAGGGCCAACAGGTAGGTTTTGATTATAAAAAAGACCTTCAAATTTTGAGGCAATCTCCAGTAATTCATAATTCATGCATTAGGGCACAAAGAAGTGCATATGGCTCAGGACTGAGTAGCTGCTTCTCTTTCCAAGGACCCAGGTTCGACCCCCAGCACCCATCCAGAAGTTCACAACTGCCTGTAACACCAGTTCCAGGAGATCCAATGCCCTCTCCTGACATCTATGATTTCATGTACAAACATGGTATACATATACGCTTAGACACACACATAAAATAAATATCCTTTGAAAGAAATGTATTAAATATAAATTTTTAAAATATAAAAATCGCAATATTTTAATGTCTTAATATAGTTAGGAAATGTGAAGTTAGTTTTGTCTAGATCTTTGAGAAAGCCTGCCTAACAGTGTAAGCTGTAAAAGGCTTGAAAAGAGGTAACCTATAGCGCTGAGCGGAGAAAGGCATCTGGTCCCTTACTGAAACTAGGTGGGTAAGTGCCTAGTGGGGGACTGAGAAAACAGGTTCCCGAGCTGACAGGCTGAGAGTTGAATTCTCTCCCATTGCATTACACCTGTGATACAGATGACTACAGAAGCAGCAGCAGGCCCGGGCGGGGGGTGTTGGTTTTTGTTTGTTTGTTTTTTGGTTTTTCGAGACAGGGTTTCTCTGTGGTTTTGGTGCCTGTTCCGGAACTAGCTCTTGTAGACCAGGCTGGCCTCGAACTCACAGAGATCCGCCTGCCTCTGCCTCCTGAGTGCTGGGATTAAAGGCGTGCGCCACCACCGCCCGGCTGTTTTTTTTGTTTTTTTTAAAAGCATATTTAGGCCAGGCCAGGAGGCAAGCACTGACAGAGGGTAAAGGGCTGCAACTTGTGCAGTTTCCGGAAGAGCCCAACCCTGGTTTCCAGCAAATGCTAAGGAAGGCGGCAGTGTGTAGTGCTTCTCTTGCGCCACCTTGTGGTGACCAGCAGGGAACTGTTTGCCTATTTGTAGTCCTGGGTGAACAAACTGGCAAGCAAAGAAAGAAGCCCTGCTGCTTAGGCTAGGGCTGTGGAAAACCGTTAAGGGACTCCTGCGCGTTCTGGCTGCTCTCAGGAGAGGCAAGGAGGGGATCTTGGGGGTGAATCTTCTGAGCCTGCCTGGAGAGGCCATACTACTCCTACTTGGTTTGCTCTTGGCTTACTCAGACTGTTACCCACATTGTAACATGATTTTACAGGACATTACAAAAGTTCCCCTGAACCAAGGGAAGGTGGTGTGCAGGGAGACAGAATTGGGAGCAACCCACTCTCTATGCTCCTCTTCCTTCACAAGAACGGGGAGGAAGATACTAAAGCAGTGGAGAGGCCAGGACTCTAAATACTGTGTTCACAAATGAAACCTTATCTTCTATAGTTTTTAGGATGCTTAACAAATTTTATGAATACAAGTCTTTTTAAAATGAGGTTTAAAAGCAGCAATGAAATGAAACCATTTTTTTTCAACTGCAATAAAGCAAAACCAAAAATGAACATGAAAATAGCAACACTTGGGCTAAAAGGGGGGAATTATAATGAAAACTATAACAACTTTATAATCAAGAAAAATTATGTGTAAAAATTATAGAATGTGACCAAAGCCATACTTAAGACAAACCCCATAATCTCAAATGTTTTTATTATTACATTAGAAAGAAATAAAGTACAATATGCTTGATTTTACTAATGCTAATACTGTGTAGGGCCTGAACAAAATATATTTCAGTCTTCATAGTATTTATCAGGTGAGTGCTGTTTATCACCTTTATGATAGGAGGTAGGTCCTGTACATGCCCCAATCAGGCACACGCATGCAGTGTACCAACAGTGCAACCTGTTTCCAAGAACTACTTCACATGCTTCTTGATTTTATGCCACAAACGTTTATTAATGGTTATTATTCTACACAGGGCACAGTAAGTAACAAAAATTTCACAATGTTTTCTACCCTGTATAAATCTACTCACAATAAAGACAAAGGAGGGGATACAGTTTATAGTACGATTGCCACTGGTCCGGCTAGCTAACCACAGCACTAGGGTTGCAGTCAGAAAAGCGAGTCCAACTTGGGATGGGCACAGAGAAGTCTATTGGGGCGCTTGTTGTCCCCGCTTAGGGAAGTAGCTCTAAATTGTTCAAATGATTATTCAATTCAAGAGAATCAAAAAGAACATACACATTTCCATTTTATTAAAATAGTGTATAAATACAGAGCGGTTGGGCACATCCATTCTAAGGCACTGTTCTGGTTTAAATGCAATTCCACAAGAGAGAAAGAGAAGCCACTACATTCTGTATTTTTTAATCTCTACATTCAGACTC
The DNA here is from genome assembly GCF_037038515.1 of Microtus pennsylvanicus. Classification (NCBI taxonomy): domain Eukaryota; kingdom Metazoa; phylum Chordata; class Mammalia; order Rodentia; family Cricetidae; genus Microtus; species Microtus pennsylvanicus. The sequence goes on along the minus strand of NC_134601.1, from coordinate 3,830,675 downwards.
CTCCTATGTTCCTTGGGTCTAATTTTAATCCCAGAATTATTAGCAGCATCATACAGGGACCTGGATGCCAAGAATTAAAGACACATCCTGGCTCTGGCACTTTATATGATTTGGCACTTAATTATAAGCTCTCTTGTATTTTCTCCATTTGTTTCCCAACTCTTGTTTAACTAGAGATATTATAAAGTTTTATGAGCCTTACACATGAATTATGTTTTGTTACTAGCTTCAATTAAGACTAGAACAGGACAAGTTAGGCACATAATACATACCCGCCAAATACTTACATATCACTTCAAAGACCTTGAATGCAATGAAGAGATACATTTTCCTTAGTTCTACTTTAAAGATGACTGTGCATCTTCATAAAGGGAATATACTTGAATGTCCCATTTCATGTATCTAATAACAAGGACTAAGCTCAACGAGTATTTTCACATATCAATAGCTTCAATTGATAATGACTTTCTCCCTTACTATGAGACTTGAGTTGTTACTATGATTACATTTAGAACACTTATATAAGTAGCAACTCTGTATGTGTATGTATGTGTTTGTGTGTGTGATTATGAGTAAAATTCAAAAAGATCAAGAATCACTAGGTAATTCATAACTTATGTGACATAGTGACTGTCATCTCTGAAAATGATGTGTAAGTATAATTAAAATTCAGAGGCTGCAAATCATTAAGTAACCCACAAATTATGTCACTTAGTGATCTTCATGTCCTTGAAATGATGTGTGTATAATACAAAAGATGTATGTTTTCAAATGATTTTTCATAAAATCCTTGAAATTGGAAATAACTAGGTTTAGAGATACAGGACTACACTGATAGCTACAGACATACTGGTTTAAGGCAGTGTGTCTCAAGGGATACCTGCAGAATAGTCCTGCAAGCTATTACTACGAGTACATGACAAAGAAAGGTTCAGGGGTCAAATAAGTTTGGAAAGCACCGAGCTACAAGAGGTGCCTTAGCCTCCTTTACTAAACTACGCCCTTTCCAAGAGTCTCTTATGCTGATGAGCATCATGAATCTAGGAAGGACAAAAGCTAGAAGCAGTTTCCACAAAGATTTGCAGAACGAAGTTTTCTATGACACAGACTTAGGGAGACACTGACTAGAGAATGAACACAGTTTCAAAAGCACTGAAATAAACGTGAGAGAATACCAAAGCAGAACGAAAAGAAAATACTTGTTCTTCAGTCCATCCAGATAAAGAGAGATTCTACTTGTACAACTTCAACTGTGAGTTACTTCTGCTAGACCTAGCAGTCAGAAGCATAGAACTCCACTGGAGTCCCCATTACCCCAGACAGCCAGCTAAGCAGAGCAGTGAACCCCGCAAAAGTCCGAGCTCAAAGTCACAGCTCTAAGCATAAGACTGGAAAGGGAAACAAGCCTGCTCCTTCGGCCAATGGCATTCTCTCCCTAATCCTCCTGAAACGTTCGTATTGTTAGACAAAATTCACTGTCTCATTTCTTGTCACACGAGGCATGTCTATCTGAGTGACCGCTCTCACATAGTTGCCTTCAGCAACTCTGGAGGGGAGAGGTGTGGCAGTGGTACGGCAGACGCTGTGCTTCCATTACACTGGTCCTATCTATAAACGACTGCCACCACGCCTATGCTTTGTGCTTATCATACAGTTAACTGCCTTGGAATCAAAACTTTCCATTGCAATTAAACAACAGAAAAAAGACAGAATGTATGAAATTCAGAAAAACTGCAAGGATAGGTAGTCACTCTAGAACTCCTACACCTTGAAAGATGGGCTTTAAAAACAGCACCATCAAACCTGTACTTCTAAGTTCAGACAAAAGGCTTCTAAGACAAACAGCTCCTATAGGCTCCAATGGTAACTGTCATAGGACCTGCTTCCCTTAAGAGTTCTTAAAGAAGTCCTCTGAAGTGTGTGACCTGGTGCATGATAAGGCCCGCTCGCTGTCTGAAGCTTTTAGAACAGTGAGTGCACTTGTATGGCTTCTCCCCTGTATGGATTCTCAAATGAATTACAAGGCTCGGTCTCTGTCTAAAGCTTTTCCCACAGTAGCTACATTTAAAGGGCCTCTCTTCCGTGTGTGTTCTCTGGTGCAAAGTGAGTGCCGTCAGGCGACTAAAACTCTTTCCACAATTATGGCATCTATGGGGCTTTTCACCTGTATGGGTTTTCAGGTGTCTTTTAAGACTCGATCCATGACAAAAGCTTTTCCCACACTCAAGACATTTATATGTTTCCTCTTCAGAATGGGTTCTCTGGTGCCCAATAAGGTGTGAGCGCCGAGTGAACCGCTTTTTACATACAGTACATTCGTAGGGTCTCTCTCCGGTGTGAAGTCGCTGATGTCTATATAGGTCTGAGCTTCGCAGGAACCTTTTTCCACATTCAGGGCATTTGTGAGGCTCCTCCCCTGAATGAATTCTCTGGTGCCCAGTAAGCTGGGACTTCCGAGCGAAGCATTTTCCACACTGAGGACATCGGTGAGGTTTCTCTCCAGGACTCTTTTTCTTTGGAGGCTTCGGGCTGAGAGGTTCTTCCAAATTGGAGGTCTCAGGTGTCTCTCCTAGAGTGGGGTTCTGAGGGTCTCCAAGTGTGGTTAAGTCTGTCTGTAAATCCTCTGGGGGTGGATCCCACTGGTTTTCTAACTGCACATAGTCTTTCTGCAGGATGGGACCATGGAGAGCATTCCCTTCTAAAGTTACCACAAAAGGGTACATATCTTCCAGTTTTTTCTCTTTTGAAGGATCTTCTTCATTTTCTAGCCCCATCTCAAAACCTGAGAAGAAATAGAAACTGAAGATGTCACTGTGTTCGGAAAAGAGGACCAGTGGAGGAAAGTAAATAGTGAATAGAAATGCCTAGACACACTTCCATGCTCCTCACCCCCATTACTGCGCTTTTTCCCCCTCCTTCCCAGGACCAGAAAGGAACCATTACTTACCAATCTTGGGATCAAGCAATTGTTTCATATCTTTGGGATCCTGTAATTCTTTTACCCATGACTCTTCTCTATGATCCAATGGGAAGTTCATGTCAAGCTTTGGTAACTGATAACCTGGTCACAGAAGCAAAAGGGAGAAGCATGACAGTGTGGTTCATCAAGGGTTTTTCTAGCATATAGGCTGACTACATGGATATATAGCCTCTAAATACTCATATCCTCCCCAAATTGTTCCTTCATCTGGAGTCATTTAGAAGAGTCTTTTGAAAAGATAAGAAAAAAACAACAGTTGAGAAGGCCATCTTTTTGTGATCTCAGGTGAATGAATCATGTGCTAAAAGCAATGCATTTAGCTCTATATCTATTTTGATAATACATTTATTTATGCTAGAGATAAACTATGGAGTAAATCTTCATAGAATGTTGGTATACTAAAAACTGGGAATTACTGTTATTGAGTGCTTAAAGAAGAGCAGTCTAAACATACGTGTCAAAGAACAGTTCTGTAAACATGTGTCAAAGAAGAGGAGTGTAAACAAACATGTGAAAAAAGAGTGGTCTAAACATACATGTCAGAGAAGAGTGGTATCAACATACATGTCAGAGAAGAGTGATATAACATATGTGCCCAGAAGAGCGGTGTAAACACATGTGTCAGAGAAGAGCACTGTGAACACAGGTATTGGAGAAGAGTGGTGTGAAAACAGGTGTCAGAGAAGAGTGTTGTGAACACAGGTGTTGGAGAAGAACACTGTGAACACAGGTGTCAGAGAAGAGTGCTGTGAACACAGGTGTCAGAGAAGAGTGTTGTGAATACAGGTGTCAGAGAATAGTGGTGTGAACACAGGTGTTGGAGAAGAGCCGTGTAGACACAGGTGTTGGAGAAGAGCCGTGTAGACACAGGTGTCGGAGAAGAGCAGTGTGAACACAGGTGTCAGAGAAGAGCACTGTGAACAAAGGTGTGGGAGAAGAGCACTGTGAACACAGGTGTCGGAGAAGAGCAGTGTGAACACAGGTGTCGGAGAAGAGCCATGTAGACACAGGTGTCGGAGAAGAGCCATGTAGACACAGGTGTCGGAGATGAGCAGTGTGGACACAGGTGTCGGAGAAGAGCCGTGTAGACACAGGTGTTGGAGAAGAGCTGTGTAGACACAGGTGTCGGAGAAGAGCACTGTGAACACAGGTGTCGCAGAAGAGCACTGTGAACACAGGTGTTGGAGAAGAGTACTGTGAACACAGGTGTCGGTGAAGAGCGGTGTGAACTCAGGTGTCGGAGAAGAGCTGTGTAGACACAGGTGTCGGAGAAGAGCACTGTGAACACAGGTGTGGGAGAAGAGCACTGTGAACACAGGTGTCGGAGAAGAGCACTGTGAACACAGGTGTGGGAGAAGAGCACTGTGAATACAGGTGTCGGAGAAGAGCGGTGTGAACACAGGTGTCGGAGAAGAGCAGTGTGAACACAGGTGTCGGAGAAGAGCCGTGTAGACACAGGTGTCGGAAAAGAGCACTGTGAACACAGGTGTGGGAGTAGAGCACTGTGAACACAGGTGTCGGAGAAGACCCATGTAGACACAGGTGTGGGAGAAGAGTGGTGTGAACACAGGTGTCTGAGAAGAGCATGGTGAACACAGGTGTCTGAGAAGAGCACGGTGAACACAGGTGTCGGAGAAGAGCAATGTGAACACAGGTGTGGGAGAAGAGCACTGTGAACACAGCTGTTGGAGAAGAGCACTGTGAACACAGGTGTGGGAGAAGAGCACTGTGAACACAGGTGTCGGAGAAGAGCACTGTGAACACAGCTGTTGGAGAAGAGCACTGTGAACACAGGTGTCGGAGAAGAGCACTGTGAACACAGGTGTCGGAGAAGAGCAGTGTGGAAACAGGTGTCGGAGAAGAGCACTGTGAACACAGGTGTCGAAGAAGGGCACTGTGAACACAGGTGTTGGAGAAGAGTACTGTGAACACAGGTGTCGGAGAAGAGCACTGTGAACACAGGTGTCGGAGAAGAGTGGTGTGAACATGGTGTCGGAGAAGAGCACTGTGAATACAGGTGTCGGAGAAGAGTGGTGTGAACACACATGTTAGGAAATTGCTTATTGGAATAAGCTCACATGATCCCTTCACAGAAACTTTTCCATTGTATTGTACTTAAATGGCAGCAGCAAAAGGTAGTCTTTATGTATCAGCAGAAGTCTAGAAAGGCACTTCAAAATAAATAACCCAAATGAACTGCTAAGTAGTGTTTTTTCTTAACATCTTTTTAAAATTCATTATCTCTGTGTTTATTATTACTCTTAAATTTAGCAACTATAAGATAGATGTGTTTCTGAGGATCAAACCCCAAAGTAGCTTTGGCAGAGGTGGTTCTTTCTGCCCAACATCTTAAGTACTACTTGGTTTCCCACCATTTCAGCCTTCATTGGCACCCTATTTTTCCTGTTTCTTTTTCTCCATCCTCCTCATTGCTGGCCAAGTATACTGCTCTACAGGAACATTTGGTACGGAAATGAGCTAACAAGCAGGCTGATGGTTAAATGTTAGAATTATTAAAATGACACATGCAAGCAAATACTAATTTGTATTTTAGATTAAGGCATGAGAAATGGACAGAAATTCCTTGTTTGTTTTATCAAGAAGAAACCATATGTTTCAATTTTAAGACTAACAAATGAAAGATAGGGAGCTCAAATGGATTCCTGCGCTGGGTGTGACAGTGCATGCTATAATTCCAGGCTCAGACAGAAGGATTTCAAGTTCCATGTCAACCTTGGCTACAGAGTGAGACCTGCCTCAAAAAGAAGATACATACTTCAAAATTTGCTATTTGATTTTTGTTTGGATTTCAAAGTTAAGATAATATGAAGAGATAATATGGGATAGACAAAAAAGCTGAGGGTCACACCCCAAAGGAAAGTTGCTGCGAGGAAACAGAGGGCACACACTAAAACTGGGACGAGACTAACAAGCTAATGTGTAAAATACTGATTCAGGTAACAGTCCAAGATGGCAGATTATACCCACCCAACCACTGCCAAGTTCTCCTGGGAATAGGACTGAAACAGAGAGGAGCTAACTACTCTTGAGGTAGCTAGTGTTAGTTGTTGGTGGAAAAGCAGAGATATGAGAAAATGCAAATCTTTCTGGAGAGTAGAACAGAGGACAAGAAAGAACATCCTTGTACATGGTAATAGCACAGTAGTGGACAGGGGCTGGAGTAAAGAAAAGGAGAAACTCAGAAAATGCAGTCTTCTCCAGTATGCAAAAGACAGCCTTGACATGGAACACGGACTTTGCGTAGCATCCTAGCACTGGCTGAAGTTTCCCTACTCCCACCACGTCATCATGCTGCAGTACTTAAGGTCTCCCTGAACTGCTCCAGGATTCAAAGCTACCTACGTTTATTTGTCTCCCGAAACCCACAGGAAAACCCACTAACTAATCTAGGAAGTGTTAGACCAGACAGCCAATCAGCTGGCTGCTGGAAAAGACTTAACCAAAGCCTCTGAAAGCTCTATGCTAGCCTTTCTCACTACTCTTAATATATAGCACCTGAAATCTTAGCCAGAGCAGCAAGACAAGAGAAAGAAATAAAAGTGGAACAAACAGAACAGGATGAAGCCCAATATCTCTATTTGAAGATAAATTCTTGTATTTAGACCCTAAGATAGAAGAATCAAAGATCTGATAGAATTTCAGCAAACAGGCATGATACAAAATCAACAAAGCAGATCCAGTAACTTTTTTTAATATAAAACTTGACCTTGAGAAAGAAATCAGAAAAAACAATGCCATCTAGTATACCATAAAAAATACTAGGAATAGGGGCTGGAGAAATGGCAAAAGTCTGCACTTCACATCAGAAGACATCAGCTGCTTGTAACTTCAGGTCTGGGGGATCTGATGCCTTCTTCTGGCCTCTGCAGGCACTGTATTCATGTACCCCAAATGCACACATAATTAACAATAAAATATTTTTAAGTACCTAGGAATAAATCTAACCAAGGAGGCAAAATTCCTCTATAATATAACTACAAAACATGTATGAAAGAAACAGAGGAATATACTAGAAGACTGAGGAACTTCACAAAGTAGCAGAATTAAAATTGTAAAAATGGCACTGTTGCCCAAAGTGGTCTGTGGGTAGAGTGTAACTAACCTTCAAAATTCAAACTACATTCTTCACAGAACTAGAAATCGGCCCTAAATTTCATGCAGAAGCACAAAGGATACAAATAGCGAAAGCAACTCTGACTGAAAAGAAGAATGCCGGAGGCATCATACCTGACTTCAAATTATACTATAGAACCATACTGACAAAGTTGCCAAAAATAAAACTTGGAGAAAAAAATAGTGTCCTCAACAAATGGTACCTGGAAAACAGAATTTATCTACATGTAAATGCTACTTTTTGTTCTGTTTTTTGAGACAGGGTTTCTCTGTGTAGCCTTGGCAGTCCTGGAACTCACTCTGTAGACCAGACTGGCCTCAAACTCACAGAGATATGTCTGCCTCTGCCTCCCAAATGCTGGGATTAAAGGTGTGCACCACCACTACCCAACTTCTACATGTCCATGATTAAGACTTTATCCCTACCAATAATTCGATTAAAAATTAATTTAAAATGGCTCAAAGAAGTCAGGCAGTAGTGTCACATGCATTTAATCCCAGTGTTCCAGGACAGCCAGGATTACACAAAGAAAACCTGTCTCCAAAGAGAAAGAAAAAAAAACAAAGACTTTAGTGTTAGACCTGATACTTTTAAACTACCAGAAAAAAACCATGGTGAATATGTCCTGATATAGGTATTAGTAAAACCTTTCAGAAATGAACTCCAAATCTTGGAAAATAATAGTAAGAACAGGCCAGTGGGATCCTATTAAGTTAAAAAAAAAACCCTTTGAACAGTAATGGAAACAATAGTAATGAAATAGCTTAAAGAATGGGTAAATCTTTGTTATTCATCTTAGAGGATTACTATCCAGTGTATATATAAAAAACTAAAAAGAAAGAAAAAAGAGAAAAAAAACAGCAAAAGAATTAGTAATGAAATCAACAGAAGGACAAGTAACCAGACATTTGTAAAAGTGTGATGGTTAACCAGCTGTGCTGGCTCATGACTAACTGCAGCACCTTGGAGCCTGAGGCAGAAAGACTGCCAATATGGTTGGGCAGTGGTGGCGCATACCTTTAATCCCAGCACTCTGGGGGCAGAGACAGGCAGATCTGTATGAGTTCAAGACCAGCCTGGTCTACAGAGAGATTTCCAGGACAGTCAAGACTATTGCATAGAGAAACCCTGCCTCAAAAAAAGGCCAATCTGGGCTCCATAGTGAGTTCTAGGTCTGCCTGGACTACATTCCACATTCCAGTATGTGTATATTTTTATGTTCACAAGCATATCTTATATTTTTAAGGCAATGGTATTTTTAGATAATATACTGTAATAACTGTAATTTAAATGCGTTGTATAGCAGTTTCCTCTAAAAAATGAATACTTCGCTCTGCAGGGAAGCCTTTAAGGCAGAAGGCAAACAACTCAAAAAAAGTCTAGAAACTCAAAAAAAAAAAAAAACTCTAGAAAGTTCCTGAAACTGACCCAGATTCACTGGGCCCCTTCATTCTAGGAGTAAACAAGCCAAGCTGCAAAGAAGACTCTCAGACCAGGCAAGCTGCAAAGAAGACTCTCAGACCAGGCAAGCTGCAAAGAAGACTCTCAGACCAGGCAAGCTGCAAGACTCTCAGACCAGGCAAGCTGCAAAGAAGACTCTGAGACCAGGCAAGCTGCAAAGAAGACTCTGAGACCAGGCAAGCTGCAAGACTCTCAGACCAGGCAAGCTGCAAAGAAGACTCTGAGACCAGGCAAGCTGCAAAGAAGACTCTCAGACCAGGCAAGCTGCAAAGAAGACTCTCAGACCAGGCAAGCTGCAAAGAAGACTCTCAGACCAGGCAAGCTGCAAAGAAGACTCTCAGACCAGGCAAGCTGCAAAGAAGACTCTGAGACCAGGCAAGCTGCAAAGAAGACTCTGAGACCAGGCAAGCTGCAAAGAAGACTCTCAGACCAGGCAAGCTGCAAAGAAGACTCTGAGACCAGGCAAGCTGCAAAGAAGACTCTCAGACCAGGCAAGCTGCAAAGAAGACTCTCAGACCAGGCAAGCTGCAAAGAAGACTCTGAGACCAGGCAAGCTGCAAAGAAGACTCTCAGACCAGGCAAGCTGCAAAGAAGACTCTGAGAGCAGAGCAGCGGCCTAGAAGACACAGAAACCAGCAGAGCTGCCTACAAGAGGTTTAGGCCAACTGAGGCACTTGGAAAGGACACTCTCCACCTGTTAAGCTGTCTGTGGTGTGTGCTCCAGGTTAAGTTGATGACTGGGTAATTTTAGTGATTTCTAGCCCCCTATAAACTACGGATTAGAAAGCAGTCTGACAGAACTTCTTCATGGTCGCTCTGGAATGACAGGTATTTCTGTAGGGCATCAGAGGAAATAGTTAAAGAAATGATGGCTAGAATCCCTAAAGTATATTGAGAAGAACTCCCCTACATACATAGGAAGGTCAATGAATTCCAAGTAGGATAATTACAGAAGATCCGCAAGCAGAGAGAGAGAGACAGAGAGAGAGACAGAGAAAGAGAGAAAGAGAGAGACACAGAGAGAGAGACAGAGAGAAAGAGAGAGAGACAGAGAGAGACAGAGAGAGAGAGAGAGAGACAGAGAGAGACCTTGAAAATCAGAAAAATGACCCCCAATTACAAGTGAACTATTTACATAGAGATTAAATCTGATTAGATTAAAGTTAGTAGAGGAGGGCAGTATAAGGGCTCAGCAGGTAAAGGCACCTGCAGCCAAACTCAGTGACTTAAAGTCAATTCCAGGAACTTTTATATACACACATACAAATAAATGAATGTAATAAAAGTTTTAAGGTTAGTAGCAAGCAAATTTACTAAGACGTTAAACCCCAAATTAGTCAAATAAAGATTTAATTATACCAATTTAGTTTGAAATGAAACTGTGAGTTCCATTACAAACAAGAGGCTAAAACGCAGTGGGGTGACAGAGTCAAAGTGCTTAAAGAAAAATGAAAAGTGAGCTGGAGAGATGGCTCAGTGGTTAAGAGCACGGCTGCTCTTCCAGAGGACCTGAGTTCAATTCCCAGAACCCACATGGCAGCTCACAACTGTCTGTAACCCTAGTTCCAGGGGCTGACACCCTCCCTCACACAGACAGACATGTAGACAAACCATCAATGCATATAAAATATAAATACGTAAATGAATAAATAAAAAGGAAGGAAAAAAGAATCCTATATTCAAGAAATCTGTCTTTCCCAAATGAACATGCAATAAAGATATCCCTGAAAAACAAAAGAGAATTCACTCCTAGCCGACTTGCCTGAAAATAGCTATATATGTTTTTAAAAAAGGGTAATCTCTCAGTCTGAAAGTGAGAGATTCTGAGAAAGTAACTTGAAGCCACATGAAAAAATAGCACAAATAAAAGTAGCATATAATTGGAAAAGACATTATAAATCAAAAAGTCTGTTTCTTTTGTCTCAAACATTTGAGAAAACAAGTTCTATGCCATGTAGGAAGGTACTGTATTTGTCAATAGCACCACATATGAGGTACGTGAGAGAAAACTTGGTACATGGTTAAGAAATGACTAGAGTTGCCTGCTCAAATCCTTCTAAAGAAATGAAACCGTACATGACAATAAAGCTAAAAAAGCTGTAATTTGTTTTCCTTTCTCATTCATTTCTTTTTAAAATCCTGAAAACCATGTGGAGTAATAATTATAGCAATGTACTGTGGGGCTTATACCAGGTTTGAGAATATGATTCTAATACAGAAGTAAAGAATATAGACCTATATAGCACTAACGTTTCTGTATTTAATGACATTGTTAATATAACTCTGAACTGATGATAAGTTTAAGCATAAATGGGGAGCTATAATCATCTACTTAAGTACTAACTTAGATATAGGGAATGTTCATTAAAGCAAAGTGCTACACTATATTCACTTAACACAAGAGAAAGCAGTGCATGTGTGAGAGAGAAGAGAGTTATATAGAAGACTAAATAAAACGGCATCTGTAACTCCAACTACATACTGACCAGGCTAGATCTGAGTGGACTACACAATTCAGTGGAAAGGCAGAGCTCCCGCTGGAGTTTTGCACTCCCTGTTTGCTTTCATTTGTTTTTCAAGACGGGGTTTCTCTGTACACCTCTAGCTATCCTGGAACTCGCTCTGCAGACCAGGCTGGTCTTGAACTCACAGAGATCCTCCTGCCTGCCTCTGCCTCCAAGATATTAAAGGGAATGTTCTATAATTATTATTCATAAGACAGCTAGACAACTCAGATACTGAAACCCAAAACTTACTATTTATAAAGGGTATCATTTTATAGTGAGTAAAAGAACAATGAATTAATAAGATATATCCAAAAATATTGCTACCCAAATTAAAAAAAAAACCTCAAAGTAGGAATAGAAAAATTATCTCCTCAACTTGATACATTCAATGAAATATAATGAAAGAAGAAATAAAATTCTTCCCAGACCTAGAACAAGACAAGGATGTACTTTTACTACTTCAATTTAATATTGTTCTAAAGGGAAACTACACAACAAAAGATACAAAACTATTACCTTTCATAGGTGACATAATTTTATACATATACAGGAAACCCTAAAGAATCTATCATAATAAACAAGGCAAGTATGTTTGTATGGAAAAATCAATAGTATTTCTATATATTTTCAAAGAACAATCCAAAATGCACTGAATAAGATAATCCCATTAATGATAACATTAATATGACTAAAATAATTTAAGAACAAATTTAATAAGCTCAGTGTAAAATTTATACTTTGAAAACTCTAAAACACTGTTGAAAACACCTGAGAAAGTCCAAATAAATAGAAACACGTTTCAGGTTTAGGCTTCATAAAATACAGTATCATTAATACAGCAGTATTCTCCAAACTATCTTCAGACGTAACACAATCCTCACAGTGAGCTGACTCTAAAACTTAATAAAAACAACAGCAATCTACAAAATGTAAATGCAGTCCTTTCTTGAGAACCGATGTCCAACAATCAGTCCAACGGTAAACTAAACCTATGGGCCTTCGGTCATAAGCACATTTAGTGCAAAATAAGAGGCTTTTTACTTTTAGGCTTTTAATGAAATCACAGCTAGATAACTACACACAAGTAAATGGCATCCCGCCCTCACATGCTATTAAATCATTGTTGAAAATGGATCCAATTTTTAAATGCAAGAAAGAATGGGTTGTTTTCAAATAAGCTAAGTCATCAAATTATTTTACAGTCTTCCCTTCATCGAGTGAGATGTTTTTCCCCTTTAAGCGTGGGTGGATCTGTGACTTTGTTCTAAAGAGAAAATTGCAGAAGTGACGGTGTGTGACTGGGTTACCAACAACATTGTGGCACATGTCTTGCTTTCTTTTAGATCATCTCCTATGAGAGAAGCCTGTCTTGAGGACACGCATATGGAGAAGTCCCCTTAGCAAGAAACTGAGGGTTCTGCTAGCTCACAGAGACTGAGCCAGAAACATTGTAAATCTTCTGGAAATTCCTGGCTCATAGAAAGTCTATATTTTTTAAAAGCACCCCCCTCTTTTCATTTTCTCCTTTAAGCTGCTAAACTTCAGAGGCGATTTACAGTTGTAGACTATGGTACAAAAGAAATAATATAGTGGAGTGTGATGATATAAAACAAGTGGAGGTTAAGAAAGAGATCCTTCACTAATGTTCAGCCAATCATTTTACTAAGCTCCACTTAGCAAAGATCATGTTACTAAGGGTGCACTGCTCTATGAGGTATCATTACTATAGCCGGGCATTAGATATTACCTATATTAACATTTAATGGAACAGGGAATTCTGAAGAGATTTAATTCACAATAGCCTTCTCAGCTAGTGATGGCTCATCAGGTAAAACAGTTTGCCCACAAGCATGAAGGTCTAGTTTGACACTAGGAACTCACATGCTAGGAGAAAAGTGACTCCTGCAAACTCTCTTCTGACATTCACACATGCATGGACATCAACACATGCACACACACAAAATAAATAAACATAAACTTGTTTTATTAAAAAAAATCTTCTCAGGAGCCAAGTGGTGGTGGCACACGCCTTTAATTCCAGCCCTCTGGAGGCAGAGACAAGCAGATCTTTGTGAGTTCAAGGCCACCCTGGTCTACAAGAGCTAGTTCTAGGAGAGGCCCAAAGCTACAGAGAAAACCTGTCTTGAAAAACCAAAAAAAAAATTCTTCTCAGGCTAGGGAGATGGCTCAGTGGTTATGAGCATGCACAGCTCTTTCAGAGATGAGTGTTCAGTTCCCAACACTCACGTCAGGTGTTCACGACCATCTGTAACTACAGCTTCAGGGACTCCAGCACCCTCTTCCAGCCTCCATGGGCACCTGCACTCGCACGCAAACATCCACACACAGACATACACACATTTTTTTAAAATTAGGTTGGGCGGTGGTGGTGCACACCTTTAATCCTAGCACTCAGGAGGCAGAGGCAGGAGGATCTCTGTGTTCAAGGCCAGCCTGGTCTACAGAGTTCCAGGACACCCAGGACTGTTCCACAGAGAAAACCTGTTTCTAAAAACAAAACAAAACAATAAAAGAAAAAGAATCTTTTGGTGTGTTCTTTGGCATCTTTCACGTACTCAGAGTGAAATCTCATTAACTGAGTCAAAAAATCCAAAGCTTAGGCAACTGAAAATGTGTTCTAGCTGTGAGGCACTAATTATAGTTTATATGATACAGTTTAAGCACTCAGGCCTAGTGCCTCCTTACCCTTTTTCTTTCTGGCTGCAGATAGTCTACAGTATCCCAAAGTTCTAGGGTGTCAGGCATAAAGTTAAGCTCTTAAGCACTCAGCCATCTCTCCAGTCCCAAATGTGGGGATTTTTTCTTTGTTTGTTTGGAGACAGGGTTTCTCTGCGTAACAGTCCTGGATGTCCTGGAACTTGCTCTGTAGACCAGGGTGGCCTTGAACTCACAGAGATTCGCTTGCCTCTGCCTTCCACGTTCTGGGATAAAAGGCGTGCACCACCACCACCTGGCAATGAGGGATTCTTAAAGCTTTTGTCTTTGTTAGCTCTATTTGTAGTTTGCATTTAAGTTCTTAATTTTGCAATTAACAAATGTGGCAATAGGTTAGTGACTATGATTAAATGACTCCTATACATATACATAACTTCAAAAAGCCCTACTGACTACGCAGAAACTATTTGCAATTACACCAGACAGTAATCTTAGAACTTAACCATCATTTTACTTTTTACAGGATCCCATAGAAATAAATCACCCCCATGAGAGCAGGAAGTAATTCTAGAAAACGACGTTCCCTCTCCCAACAAAGTTTGTCCTCAGGGTTAGGGACATTTATTGGGGTTGATTATAAGTGGTATACAGTTGGGGGTGGAAATTAAGTAGGATAAAGGATATCTTAAGGCAAGAAAGGAATTGGATGGGAGAATAGGTAGATTAGTGTGAGCTTACTCACACTAATAATAATAGTGATAGTGAGAATACTTGTAAGCTATTATTTATAGAAAACTTATATTGGTATAGATTCTTGTATATTGATACAAATTCAAATTATATTTGTTATATTGAATATTCTCCTATTTCTTTTTACAACATTTGTGTAATGCAAAGTTATTTTATCATATTGTATGCATACATGTTTCTACCTCTGCTTAAGATATTTTGTATACTGATACAATTTTAGAATATATTTATCATATTGCACTATACATTTCTACCTCTGATAAAAATATTTATATATTGTTTACATTTGGAGGTCACTGTCCCAATTTGCTTCACAGTTGTTTAAAGTTTGTTTACTATTTTAATATAAGGCCTTAGTCTTTAAGCTATATAGGTATTAAGAATTATAGAACAATAGTCATCCATGTTTGTTATACTTATGGTTATACTAGTCAGGTTCTTTAGTTACATACAGATTATATTCTGCATAGATAGATAATCTTCATCCACTTCAAAGAGCTGTAGAACATGGCATTTAAATATATTAGGGTTCTGATGATGTGAGACACAATTGCTCCTGGCAGCACCAATCTATTCCTGAGAGAATGTTGGGCACCGAAGACACGCCACTTGGAGCTTGTTTTCTTGGTAAAACTGGCCTTTGAACAAAGAACTGCCCCTGCTCAACTGTTGACAAAATGCATGGTGTCCAGACTGGACAAGCAGAATATAAGCAAAACAGGGTAAGACAGTTTTGAAAATTTTCCTGCTTCTGAAAATGGTCTGTCAGATACTTTAGACCTTAGCCAAAGATGGTTGCTCCAGTGTTGCAAATGAGACTTTGGGTGATTGCCCAGGTATCCTGTTATCTCTGTCATTTCTTACACCTTTTGGAAGTTGCTTGATTGTGCTTCCTGTTTACTCAAGTAATATTATTTCCCTTTTTAGGACTTTTATGGGGTTGAAGACTAGATAGCCATAGTTACTTTCCTCTCATGACTTAACCAAGCCATTTCTAATATAAGACTTAGGCTCCTTAGAATAGGATAACTATTAAAACATTTAGCATATGTTTCTTACTTGATATTGTTTATGCTTGTTGTAATTCTAATTTTTTTGTAATTCTAATTTTTATACTTGATATTTTTTCCTATTATATATAGTTTTGTATTGGGTTTGGAACTCTTATTTTGACAAAATGGGGAGGTGCTGTGGAAACGCCTTCAGCCAATGGCCTTTGGGATGCTGGCCCACTTTGGTCATAGTCATATGTACTATATATGCAGATATAGGGGCACATGAGACTCCTTGGCTGCTGGATTTGGTTCTAGTTCCCTGCTCACGCAGAGGACTACTGGTCACTGCTTTTTATGTGAGACTACCCCTAAATAAATAAACCTTTATTATACTCCATTCTGGGCTAGTGTGGGACTATTTTATTATAAATTGCAGTACTTATATCCTCCAAAAGTTCGTTTTTTACCAACAGGGGATATGGTCCAGATTTTCAGATAAACTCAAATTCATATATAACTTTTACATTCATTTCCCCACTAACCATTATCTTATGATCTTTCACTCAATTTCCAATGATTATCATGCAAAATATTGAGATGTTTTTATTTTTTAAAAATCAAAGCTTTAAGTAACTTTTAAATAAATAATGTGATAATTCTTGCACCATTTTATATCGTTTTAAAAGGCTAATTTCTTCTGATTTTTATTTAATACTTGCTTCATTAATACATTATACCTGTTTTTAAAAATACACTGAATGTCAATGTGCTGTGGGATAATGCTCTTGTACATTGTAAAGATTTGTCACTCATATTGGTTTAATAAAACACAGACTGTCCAGTAGCCAGGTCAGAAGTATAGGTGGGACAACAGGCTAGGAGAATTCTGGGAAGAGAAAAGGCAGAGATGCAGTCACTAGCTAGATGCAGAGGAAGCAAGATGAGAATGCCTCACTGAGAAAAGGTACCAAGCCACATGGCTAAACAAAGACAAGAATTATGAGGGAATGTAAGTCATAAGAGCTAGTTAGTAATAAATGTAAGCAATAGGCCAAACAGTTTATGATTAATATAAGCCTATGTGTGTTTTTTGGGACTGAATGGCTTTGGGACTGAGTGGGACAGAAACTTCTGTCTACATCAATGTGCTTTAGAAAGTATGAAAATGAATATGGCTAATAATATTAATACTACTGCTCTGTGATTATATATGTGCAATATTGAGATAAGAAAGAAATCACATGCAAAATCAGAATGAGTATATAGACTTATAACTGAGTAGGATGGCTAAGTTCTAAAATTAATTGCAAACATGTATGTACAAAAATTTAAACTCTGGGGTTTTTTTGTTTGTTTGTTTTTCAAGATAGGGTTTCTCTATGTACCCATGGCTGACCTAGAACTCACTCTGTAGACCAGGCTGGCTTTAAACTCAGATCTGCCTGCTTCTGCCTTGCGAATGCTGGGATTAAAGGTATGTGCCACCATTGCCCAGCTAAATTTAAACTTCTCAACAGATTATGAAATGAAGGCAATATAAATACTAGAATATAAACAATAATATTATATAGTTCTGCTTCAACCAATATGTGTAAGTATGGACTTTACAGTGTTTCTTTTTTCTTTCTTACCATCATTTAAAACTATTCTGGCCTGGTGTGGTCATACCTTAAGCTTATCTTGATCTTTGAAAGCCAGTCTCCCTCTGAGTTCTCCATGCCAATGAGTGACATTCCCATCTACCCAGGTCAAAGGCCAGAGACTTAGGCTGCATCCTTCACCTTTCTCGTTCATTACTCAGTAACCAGGCAGTCAGTCACAAGTCTTACGTTTCACATAGGCTGAATATTTTTGAAATTGCTTTTTCCTCTCCATGATCACCAGCTTGGCTCGTGCTCCAGTAGGTCCCTCCCAGTGCAGATGCAGGTGTTCTTTCTGGCCCTAGTGTTTCTGCTCAGAGTCCTATCCCCCCCTGTATGCGCGGCTCTCACTCAGCAAGACCATCCTGGTCCCTTCCCATAGGCATTCCCCCTAACCCCTCCTCCTGGAGTCAGTTCTCTTAACTGGTGGTAAGGTGTCTCTCTATGTGCTTCATTGTCACCTATGCCCTCCAGGATTACTTTCCAAATCATACATGGAATGTGTCAACTGCCCACCAGACTTGGAGCTCCAGAATGGCGAAGGCTGCTTTTTTGCTTTGTGCATCAACAATTTCCCAGTGTCTGGCCTGGTTCTTTTCAGGTGCTCCTAATCTTGGCTGAATTAATAATACAGAATTGTAAAAAGGAATTCTAGGCCTTAGCTGTTGCTAGTTACTCATGCATCAGGCTTTGGTAACTTGGGTTGTTCTCACTGATTTCCATTTTGCTGTTTGCTTTTGCTGTCTCAGTGTTACCCAGTTTAGTCCAAGTGACAACATGTTCAAAATGCACCACCTCCAGGAGTCAGGGTTCCAGCCACACATGAGCCAGTGAGGGGAGAAATGGAGCAGAGAACCCCAAAGGGAAGGGAAACACAAGGGCACAAAGGCTACAGGGCCCAGCTGCGTTTCTCTACTGGACCTAGCTCCTTCTAGAACTCGCCTGTTATGCCAGAGTCAGTGAGCTTCAAACACTAGTGTGTATAGCATTTATCTGTATTAAACTAATGCCTGAGGTCTCCTCACCACATTCTAAAAATACCATTCTAGTCAGGGGTTTTATGAAATTGACCTTTTTTGTTTTGCTTTTTGAGAGAGGGTTTCTCTGTATTGTCTTGGCTGTCCTGGAACTCACTCTGTAGACCAGGATGACCTCGAACTCAGAGAGATCCGCCTACCTCTGACTCCCAAGTGCTGAGAATAAAGACATGTGCCACCACAGCATGGTGAAATTGACATTTTTTCACCTTATTCTATAAAGAACCGCACCCTTTTTAAGGATCTGAAGGAAGCATGTTGCTAAGTCCTCTTCTAAAACGGGACTTTGCATGCCATAAAAGGAACTAACTCGCCCTCCCTCTACCTCACATCACAGGCTCAAAACTTGGTGAACAACTGTGTTTTCACCAGAGGATCCGAACTCCCACAAGAGGTTTTCCCAAATAACATTCTTGGTGAAAAGTCTCTTGGGCAAGGCCATCACTATACCCAACTCCCAAGGCCACTCGATCCGATGCGCATCACTCACTGCACTGGGGGACCTAGAAAAAGATATCTTCCTCCTGTTCTCAGCCCTCTACTTCTTTATGGCAGTGGTTCAGGGCCATTGGGGGATTCATATTTCTAACTCAAACCAAAACCTTCCCAGTTCTTTAGCTCTCAAACACAAACCCAGAATGAAAAGAAAAGTCGTGTCTTACCAGGGTCCAGAAAGGGTTGGCATTCACCATTAGCACTGTAGCTCAGCTCCTGTGGCCCTGCTTGTGGCATCCAGGCATCTGGCACCGGGGGCTCCTGGACAGGTTCCATTACTTGGAGCGCAGGTGCCTCCAGGTGCAAGGTGGATGGCATGGGTACTGTTCCAACTGGTGCCAGTTCTTCCAAGAGCATGTCATCCATGTCAATCTGAGAGAGAGGCCACACACATCACTCCGGAGTTGAGACTCCACTGGAACGAAAGCCAGTTTACCACTTTCAAAGTCAGCCATTCCTCACCAACAGTACCATGAGCCACAGATGGAGCTTTAAGGTCTCCAGGGGTTCTGGGAGGCAATGCATTAAAAAAAAAACCAACCAACCAACCATCAACCAACAACAGGTAAGTTGACTGTACCAGGATGGCCTTATTACAACATCTACAAAGTATCAGGATTTCAATAGTAATCAACACAAATAATTCCTAGTGAGTTATTCCACCTGCTCCTTCCTTCATACAAAGTCTCTGGGGAGTGTGCTCACAGCTGATCCAGCTGCACTGTTAAGTGCATTTAAGTGATCAAGTGCCAGGAGTGGTTTGCAACTCTAGAGATGTGCAGAGATGCCCAGACCTCCCAAAGACAAAAATCATCTATTTTCACCCAAACCAGGAAGCTAAGGAAAGTAATGAAAACTACTTCCTAGGGATGCAGGGACCTTGGTGATTTCCTAGGCAAGCCACTACTTGCAGTGAAGCCAACTGCTCTAGTAATCTGTGTCCCAAGCCCCTGAGATTGTGAATGTCAGACAGAAGCTCTTGCTATTGCCTTCTGGGAAAAGTGCCCTGTGTTCAGCTTGCCCTGTGTTCACTGATGGTTTCCCTAGCAGAAGCATCAAGAGGTGGTTCTGAATATAAGGCAATATGCGGGCAGCCGGTGCTACTGGAATTTAATGGGCCAGCAATGGGCACATCACTTACAATCAGAGCTCTTCCTACGCTCTCCCAAACATGGGACTCCTTCTTCAAATCTTCATGTAGAGGAAAAGAACCTAGTATGAACCACATCCTGGTGATCAGGCAGAAACTGAACAGCTTTTGCACATTTATTAGTTTAGAACTTTTGTGCGAACCAGAGAAAACCACAGATTTTCTTTTCCTTTACCAAGAACTGATTTTTTTGGCCACTCTGTACAATCACATCACCAGGGACAACACTGCTCATAGCACTGGAGCCTTGCTCAGAATTCCTGACTGTCCCATCACAGTAATTGAAAACAGAGGGGTTGGCATGTGACCACTTTGTGTCCTCCCATGCAGTGATCACATGCACTGGAGAAATGCATATCAGTTTACACTAAACTGCGCTGCCTTCCTTGTACTCTCTCTAGACTCTACTTGACTCAATGCCAGCCAGATCATTCTGGAAAGAAACAAATAGTAAAGAGTTTAGAATGTGCAGGCCACATTCACCCTATCCTCTCCTCCTTCTGTTTTGAAAAGAAAGTCATTAACAAAGTAAAAACCCCTAGAAACTTAGTGGTCACAATCAATCATACCATGACAGGAACTGGCTAGGAAGCCATAGAGCAGAGTATGGATAACTGTAATTGATGTTTCTAGATAAGCTATGCTGTCTGCAAATTTCATTTAATAATACCAAAGGGGGCATTCTCATATGTGTGTCCTAGAGAGGGCATGGGGTCAGATACAGGGGAGAATCTCAGACCCACATGCTGATTCCAGCAGAAGAGAACCCTGGAAAAGTCTCTGGAGAAGTTTTGGGGCTGTGGAATCAGAGTCAAAATGATGGCTACAGACCCCTGGCCTGGGTACCTCTTTTTGTTCCTCTAAGAACAGAGACTCCACATTTTTTTTTCTCACCTGTGGTTCTGGTATCTCAAGCTCTCTCTGCAAGTCTTCAATGAGGGACACAACTCTTTCTCTATTGTCTGGGCAGTGTTCCCTCACCCAGGTCTCTATTTCTGTGGGGAGAATGGTTAGGAATTGCTCGAGCACAAGCAGCTCCAGGATTTGTTCCTTAGAACGCATCTTTGGCTTCAGCCACTGACAGCAAAGCTCCCAGAGTTTGTTGAAGGCTTCATGAGGCCCCGCAGCTTCTGTGTACTGGAACTGCCTGAAGCGCTGGCGGAAGACCTCACAGTCTGTGTCATACTCTTGCAGGACAGAGCCCTGGTTCAAGGAGGCCTGGATTGCACAACCCAGGGCCACAGCCATCACCTCTTCGAGAGTTTTACAGTTTATCTGGGGTCTATGGCTCAGAGTCCAGGTTTTTCCTCTCTGTAATGATCTGGGGGAGCCACCTACAGCTGAAGACAGGAAAACATAAAAGGAGAAAAGCAACGGTTACAAGATGGCACACTCAGCGTCTTTAACTTACTTAGCTTTGCTTTCTCCCACAAAGACTGAAAGGAGCACTTCACAGTCTTTTCTGGTGGTTTTGCAAGTCAGATAGAAGCTGGGGACGCACCTCCCAGAACAACATCTATAGACACAATCAGTTTCTAATATTTCTAAAAATCTCAAGAGCTCCCCCACATATCCTCTAGAACATGCTGTCCGATATGATAATAACAACATATGGTATTCTAAGTTTAACCAAAAATTCAACTTACTTTCTCAGTTATGCCACATAAATTTAAGGTGCTCAGGAAATAACATTACCAGAAGCACTTTGCTAATATCTTACAATGACAAAGGTAACTGCCTTTTTATATGCCCCCACTGATCTGCTGGCTTTTAATCCTATCCCCAGTCTAATCCCAAGTCTTTTTTCCTATAGGGAGATTTCAAAAAAAATAGGGATAATACAACACTTCTGAAATAACTAAAAGTGTCAAGACATTTTAGTGTGATCTTTGGGGTCACAGGGTTGGCCATATCTGTACATACAGGTATACTATGGACCCCCCCATCTCTCTGCATTTGTTGAGGCAGTTCCGTATATACCTGTCTTATTTAAGATTTCTGATGTGAGTCAAGAAAAAAATAGTCCGATTCTCCTCCCGTTCAGTCAATTGATCCGAAACTGACTCCTTATCACCTGTCACTGTGGCAGGAACCTATGCTTCCCGTCACCGTGACAGTGACCTATGCCTCCCGTCACCGTGACAGTAACCTACGTATGCTTCCCGTCATCGTGACTGTAACCTATGTATGCTTCCCGTCATCGTGACTGTAACCTATGTATGCTTCCCGTCACCGTGACAGTAACCTATGTATGCTTCCCGTCACCGTGACAGTAACCTACGTATGCTTCCCGTCATCGTGACTGTAACCTATGTATGCTTCCCGTCACCGTGACAGGTAACCTATGTATGCTTCCCGTCACCGTGACAGTAACCTATGCATGCTTCCCATCACCGTGACAGGTAACCTATGTATGCTTCCCGTCACCGTGACAGTAACCTATGTATGCTTCCCGTCACCGTGACAGTAACCTATGTATGCTTCCTGTCACCGTGACAGTAATCTATGCATGCTTCCCGTCACCCTGACAGTAACCTATATATGCTTCCTGTCACCATGACAGTGACCTATGCTTCCCATCACTGTGACAGTAACCTATGTATGCTTCCTGTCACCGGGACAGTGACCTATGCTTCTGTGGCAGGGGTTAGGCATAATTTTCTGTGTAATCGTCACACCCAAATGCCCCTGACTGCAACACACACATAGCATCAACTTCATAAAAATATCCTTCAAGGACCAAACGGCACTGAAGTGAATAGCAGCCTGGCACGAGGTAAAGACTTAAGTGGAGTTTCTCGTTGGTCAAGGCTCCTTCCTAGGAAGCTTCTAGTTTCCTGAGCCCAGGCGTGTAACCGTTGCTGG